>NC_041383.1:502885148-502913727 GCF_002162155.2 Triticum dicoccoides
TGCTCCACCGACGTACTCCTTCCTCCTATATATACCTACGTACCCTCGTCAGATCAAATACGGAGCAAAAAAACTAATTCCACCGCCACAACTTTCTGTATCCACGAGATCCCATCTTGGGGCCTGTTCCGGAGCTCCGCCGAAGAGGGCATCTACCATGGAGGGCTTCTACATCAACACCATAGCCTCTCCGCTGAAGTGTGAGTAGTTTACTTCAGACCTTCGGGTCCATAGCTAGTAGCTAAATGGCTTCTTCTCTCTTTTTGGATCTCAATACAATGTTCTCGCCCTCTCTTGTAGAGATCTATTCGATGTAATCTTCTGTTTGCGGTGTGTTTGTTGAGACTGATGAATTGTGGGTTTATGATCCAGCTTATCTATGAACAATATTTGATTCTTCTCTGAATTCTTTTATGTATGATTGAGTTATCTTTGCAAGTCTCTTCGAATTATTCGTTTGGTTTGGCCAACTAGATTGGTAGTTCTTGCAATGGGAGAAGTGTTTAGCTTTGGGTTCAATCTTGCGGTGTCCTTACCCAGTGACAGAAAGGGTTGCAAGGCATATATTGTATTGTTGCCATCGAGGATAACAAGATGGGGTTTTATCATATTGCATGAATTTATCCCTCTACATCATGTCATCTTGCTTAAGGCGTTACTATGTTTTTAACTTAATACTCTAGATGCATGCTGGATAGCGGTCGATGAGTGGAGTAATAGCAGTAGATGCAGAATCATTTCGATCTACTTGTCTCGGACGTGATGCCTATATACATGATCATACCTAGATAACCTCATAATTAGTCTCTTTTCTATCAATTGCTCAACAGTAATTTGTTCACGCACCGTAGAATACTTATGCTCTTGAGAGAAGCCACTAGTGAAACCTATGGCCCCCGAGTCTATTCCCATCATATCAATCTCCATTACTTTATTACTTGCTTTGTTTTTACTTTGCCTTTTACTTTTTACTTTGCATCTCTATATCAAAAATACCAAAAATATTATTTATCATCTCTATCAGATCTCACCCTCGTAAGTGACCGTGAAGGGATTGACAACCCCTAATCGCATTGGTTGCGAGTAGCTATCATTATGTGTAGGTATGAGGGATTCGTGCGTGATCTCCTACTGGATTGATACCTTAGTTCTCAAAAACTGAGGGAAATACTTACGCTACTTTACTGCATCATCCTTTCCTCTTCAAGGAAATCCAACACAGTGCTCAGGAGGTAGCAATAAGTGTACTAGATGTTCCCCTTCAAAATGGCCAATTGTTGGCGCCCTTCCCGCTCAATATTTGGGAAGAGGACCAGGGCCTCTTACTCTATATATAGGGCTAGCCACCATAGTATAGGGGCATCTGGATGCGACCCCTCAAAAGGGACACCACCACCACAAGAACACCCCTCGCGAGGCTGTTCTTCCTTTGTACTATTCTTCATCAACCCCGGAGGCAATCCACCACACCACACACTGGACTAGGGTATTACACCGCAATGGTGGCCTGAACCAGTATAAATCTCGTGTCCCCTGTGTGTTCATCTTGCTAAGCCTAGATCCCTTGCGAGGCGACGAGACGCGAGTTGGCAGAGGAGAGATCTTCGTGCGCACCCCAGAGTTCGAACCTCAAGGGTCTGTCGAAACCCGCAATCCGACATTTGACGCGCCAGGTAGGGGTGCGTCGGAATCGTGTCTTCCGCCGTCTTGCATTTCATCGTCCGTCGCATCCATGTCTGACGCTCATCGAGCCCGTGCCGAGTGTCGCGCTGCTCACGCGGTCCATGTCGCCTAGACGGTCCCCGTCAGCAGGCCTCCCCGTTGTTCCCCGTCTCCTGCCGCCCACGCCGCCACCGGCCCGGCTAGGAATGAGCAGCAGGCACTGTCGCTGCATCCCTCGGTGTGGCGGGAAGGCCGCACCGCTACCCCGTCGCTAACTCCAGCGGGCTCGTCGTCGCACGCTCGTCGCGCTCCTGCGGACGCGCACGCCGCATTGCTCCTAGCACGCGAGCTCCTGCACTACCGCCCTGTCGACGATCTCTTCGACGAGTGGCTTGCCCGCATCACCGAGCTCGTCAGTGCCGCAGGGGGCTCCCCTGCGCCGTCCCATGGCGCTCAAGGATGGCACCCGTACATGGCTCCTCAACCTGCCTCCCAGCACGATCTCCTCTTGGGACGAGATGTGCACTCGCTTCATCGCCAACTTCCAGGGCACTCGTGACTGGCCCCCGGCCATGAGTGACTTGCGCCGCATCAAGCAACAGCCTGGAGAGACCCTGCAAAAGTACATCCAACGCTTCAACAACGCCCGCCTCAAGATCCCCAGGGTGACTGAGGGGGCCATCTGTCGGATTTCGGGTTCCGGCAGACCCTCAATGTTCGAACTCTGGGGTGCGCGTGGAGATCACACCTCCTACCTACTCTCTCCTCGTCGCCTCTCAAGGATCTAAACTACACGAAGAACAACACAAGGGACACGAGGTTTATACTAGTTCGGGCCACCATTGTGGTGTAATACCCTACTCTAGTTTGTTGTGTGGTGGATTGCCTCAGGGGCCTATGATGAACAATACAAGGGAAGAACTGCCTCACGAGGGGAGGAGTTCTTGTGGAGGTGATGCCTCTTGGGAAGGATTGAATCCGGATCAGTTGGCTCTAGATCCCATCCCCCACCTACTGTGGTGGCTAGCCCTATTTATAGAGCGAGGCCTTGGTCCTCTTCCCAAATATTGAGCAGGAAGGGTGCCAACAATTGGCCATTTTGAAGGGGAACATCTAGTACACTTATTCTGGCTAAAGTCGGTCCTCGCCTGCCAAAGACTCTAACGGTGACGCCGGCTTGGGCTCCACGATGACCTCCATCCTACCGTTCTGCTGGTCTTGGTCTTGTTGCACCGAAATGGTTGCCTTTGCTTGATACTCTTGCCTGCGCTTGCCCCATTTGCACCAAAGATGAAACAAGGGCACTGCGCAGGCTGGCGCCCGCCTGGCTTCGGTCGTCATGGCTTGCATCACGGGCACCTCGTGACGTACCCTGCGTTGATCCCTCCGCCTCCTCGCGAGCCAGCCTGACGAGGTTGTGCCTGAGGAAGCTTCTTGTTGTCCGCCCCGCGAGGCTTGGCCCCTCGCGAGGGTCTTAAGCATATGTCGATGAAGATGGGCCGTACTGGGCCACTCCTTGAGCCACGCCGCAGGCCGCAGGCAGGCATGTCTGGGTATCCCCGTTCCCAAAACGCCGACAGTAGCCCCCGGGCCCAAGGCGCGCCCGGACTTGGCTTAGCAGAGAAGCGAAGGGGCAAGTGTGAAGTGTCGCGGGCCCCAACAGCCTGCGGCCTTGGGCGCCGCATGGCGGTTGATTGGATGTGGGCGTCCCTGCATCCCCACGACGCCTCGGCAACTGCACGAATTGACAAGAGAGCGGTATCCGGCCAGGCTTCCCCTCCTTGCCTTCTTCTGTCATTGCCCAGATCCCCTTTCTCGCTCTCCTCCTTCTTGCTCCCGAAATCCCCAGATCTACTCCAACCCTGCATCTAAGCAAAACATGGCGCCTCGCTAGACCCCGGCCGGAGCCTGGTACTCGCCCGCTCTGGATCCTCCGAACGTGTCGGAGAAGAACCTTGCCCGGACGCGCCAGATGATGGCGGCGCAAGGCCACGACGGGGCAGCCGCGCTCAAGGTTGGCTCCTCCCTTCCCAAGGACAAAGGAAGCACTTTCTACCGGCTCTTCGTGAGCGCCATCGTCGCCGGTCTGGTGCCTCCCTTTTCTGAGTTCTTCTTTTCTGTTCTCCGCCATTACAACCTGCAAGCTGTGCACCTCCATCCCAACTTTGTTCTTCTCCTGGCGATTTTCGCCTACTACTGCGAGGCTCACGTTGGGGGTAAGGCCCTCGGTGGCCTTGCTGCGCCATTACTTTTACCTTCGGGTTTCTCGCGGCCCCATCACTACGTGCGCGAGCTTTATTGCGTACTCCAGCTCCAATGCTATCTCGAAGCCCGGGAAGAGGATCAAAGGCTTCCGGAGCAAGTGGGTCATGGTGGATGCTGGGCGCATCTACCGCCGGCTGATCCTGCCTACGAGGCAGCCCGAGGCCGTCGACGCTTGGTCCCACGCGGAGCTCGTCGATCCCCGTGCGAAGCCAATGCTGGAGAGGATAGATGCGGACCTGTGGCTAGGCAACATGGCGACGACGAAGCTGACCGGGGCGTCGCTCCTGAGGGAGTTCCTGGAACATCGGGTGGCTCCGCCTCGGAAATATTCGCTCTCGTTGTGGAGGCTCGGGGAGGCCAATGCCACCCTTCACCCGAGCTTCGTAGTCCTGGCCGATGGAGATCTGGCCGCGGTCCTCCAATCTTTGGTTGGGGGAGACGTGGCGAGATTGGAGGGTGCTCCTGTACCCCTGTTCCTTCGGGACGATTGCGAGCAGGTGGTGAACTCCATGCCTACTTTCAATGGGGATGGGCATGTGCCCGCGGAGGTTCCTGAGGACCTGGCAGCCCTGGCGACGGTGAACGTATCCTCCAGCGACTCTGGCAGAGAGGAGGAAGAAGAGGGGCAGGAAGAGGAGCCCGATTCCAAGGCGACCGACGGGGAGTCGAGAGAGCCCCTCCCTCGGAGCAGGTCCCGTGCTCTTCGCCTCATGTCGGACGACGACGAGGATGGCTGTCACGCCCAAGATGCGACCCTATCCTAAAGGAACTTGAAGGTCCCACCAAGAATAGAAGCGCATCTTGAAGACACTTTTGCAAGGTGGATATCATTACATCAACATTACATAATAGATAGGGATACATACATAAGGCATATAATGCCACATGAATACAACATCATCTTACATAAGAGCACCATCCGACTACGGATGAAACACAAACAGAAACTCAAACAACATCCACCCTGCTAGCCCAGGCTGCCAACCTGGAACCTATCCCCTGATTGAAGAAGAAGCAGAAGAAGAACTCCAAACAAGCAAACATCGCTCTCGCTTCAAGATCATCACAGAACCTGTACCTGCAACTGTTGTTGTAGTAATCAGTGAGCCACGAGGACTCAGCAATCCCATTACCATGGGTATCAAGACTAGCAAAGCATAATGGGAAAGGAAGGGGGGTAAAGTGGTGAGGTTGCAGCAGCGACTAAGCATATATGGTGGCTAACATACGCAAATGAGAGCAAGAAGAGAAACAACAGAATGGTCGTGAAGCTAGCAATGATCCAGAAGTGATCCTGAACTCCTACTTACGTCAAACATAACCCAAAACCGTGTTCACTTTCTGGACTCCGCCGAAAAGAGACCATCACGGCTACACACGCGGTTGATGCGTTTTAATTAAGTCAAGTGTCAAGTTATCTACAACCGGACATTAACAAATTCCCATCTGCCACATAACCGCGGGCACGGCTCTCGAAAGTTTATACCCTGCAGGGGTGTCCCAACTTATCCCATGATAAGCTCTCGCGGTCAATGAAGGATATTCCTTCTCCCAGGAAGACCTGATCAGACTTAGAATCCCGGTTTATAAGACATTTCGACAATGGTAAAACAAGACCAGCAAAGCCGCCCGATGTGCCGACAAATCCTGATAGGAGTCGCACGTACCTCATTCTCAGGGCACACCGGATAAGTCAAGCTACCAGTAAAACCAGCCCTCAAGTTGCCCCGAGGTGACCCCGCATGCTGCTCGGTTCGGACCAACACTCGAAGGAGCACTGGCCCGGGGGGGTAAAATAAAGATGACCCTCGGGCTCCGGAAACCCAAGGGAAAAAAGGGCTAGGTGAGGCAAATGATAAAACCAAGGTTGGGCCTTGCTGGAGGAGTTTTATTCAAAGCGAACTGTCAAGGGGATCCAATAAATCACCCAACCGCGTAAGGAATGCAAAATCCGGGAACATAACACCGGTATGACGAAAACTAGGGTGGGAAGAGTGGAACAAAACACCAGGCATAAGGCCGAGTCTTCCACCCTTTACCAAGTATATAGATGCATTAATTAAATAAGAGATATTGTGATATCCCAACATAATCCTGTCCACCATGGGACAATCTTCAACTTCACTTGCAGCTAACAACGCTATAAGAGGGGCTGAGCAAAAGCGGTAACATAGCCAAAAAATGGTTTTCTAGGAAGGGTGAAAAGGTTAGAGGCTGACATGGCAAATTGGGAGGCTTGATGAGCAAAAGATAGGTAGCGTAGCAAAGCGATAGAGCGAAGCAACTAGCATAGCAATGATAGTAGTGAGATCCAGGGCAGCGGTCATCTTGCCTGAAATCCCGCTAGGAAGAAGAACGAGTCCATGAAGTAGACGAACGGGAGTAGTCAAACGAATCCTCATAATCAGAACATTACCGGAACTAAGAAGCAACACCGGAAAGAAACAAACAACATGGTAAATGCACAAGCATAAACATGGCATGATGCACTAACAAGTATGATGCATGTCCGGTTTAATGAGGCATGGCATGGCAAAGTGCAACAAACAACACTACAAATTAAGTGGAGCTCAATATGCAACGAATTGCATATTGACGAAACACCACATCAATTAGTTAGTTCTCTCTCGGTTTGGTACCCAACAATATTAAATGTTATTAAACATGGCAAGGGGTGAAGCATATGAAAACTACCTATCTAGCCAAGTTTAAATGAGGCCGGAAACAACAAACAACAATTCCGGAAAATCCTCATATGCGTATTTTGGATTTGGTACTGTTCTGCCCTAAAACATATTTTATTGTTGTTAAACAGGAAAATAAAGGGCAACATGTTAATCTATGCATTTTTCCACCCCATTTACATATAAAGTTTATTTAAAACCGAGCTACGGTTATTTAGTTATGAAATAAATCATTTTAGCATGGCATTTGAGCAAATTTAAACAAACAACATTTTAAACATTTTAAACAATGATGAAAGTGGCATATTATTAATCTACACAAAATTCTAAGCATTTTACATGTTTAAATCATTTTAATCCGATGCACGGTTGATGAGTTATTAATGCATGAACTTCACGGGTTTTTCTGCAAATCTGTAAATCCTGGGTTAATAGCTAAATTCGCAGATCTGGGAAAAAACTTATGCGGGCTGAATCTGAGGCAAACTGGGCTGGGGGAGCTGCTCACATTGGGCCTTGGCGCCTGGGTCAACAGCTGGAGCAGGCCGGCTCGGGCGGGCGCGGTCAACGCAGCTGAAGCGCTACGCTCTGTTCCTCTCGAATAGCAGCGCAGGGAAGAAGAGGATGCAGCGGCGGACTTGGCGCGATGCAGGGCTCCGGCGGCACGGGACTGGGATGAGCACTCCGGATAGGGCGCGAAGGCCGACAGGCGCGGATCTGGGCGGCGGGAGCCCTTCTCCGATAATGGTGGCGCTGGCTGGCGCTCCTGTTCGAGGCAAGGACAGAGAGAGAGAGGTTAGAGGGGAAGAAGTAGAACACGGAGAAGAGAAGGCAGGCCACCGTGACATGACCTGGGTGGTCGCCGGCCACGTTGTCCATGGCGGGGTCTTGCGGGAGCGGCGACGGGTCGAGCTGGGCCTGGCGCTCGTCCATGCTAGCCCCAGATCGGGTCAACAAGGGGGAACGAGCGGGCACGGCTCGCTGGAAGCAGTAGACACAGCGGGTGAAGCAAGGGAAACAGCGGCGCGACTCCGGCGAGGGGCTTGCCGCGCGGATCTGGCGGGCGACGCGACAGAGAGGTGGCCGGAGGAGGCGGACCGGGGGCCCTTGGGCAGGGAAGCAGCGGCCTGGTTCTGGTGGTTGTGCCCGTGCTTGTCGGCGTTGCACGGTGGTGGAGGAGCACTCGCTCGGGAGCTCCAGATCGAGAGGAGGACAAGGTGCACAGGAGGCGTGCTGGCGCTAGGAGCTCGGGGAGGCTGGCTGCAGCGGGAACGAAGGCAGGGGCGCGATCTAGATCAGGCACCGGGCGAGACAGGGAGGAGGAGAAAGGAAGCGGGGCATGGCGCTGGTTGGTTGGCGGCAGAAACGAGGTGGATGCAGGATGGATCGATGGTGAGAAGTGGCTGGCATTGGTTTGCTGCGGTTGAATCGGGAGGATCCCGAGGAAGGAGGCGACAGAGTGGAGCTAGTAACGGCGGCGCGACGGGACAAGGGAGAGGATTTTTAGGGTTTGCCAAAATGGACTAGGGGTGGACGAATATATACATCACGGATTAAGATAAGGGCTACCTCGTCCCTCCGATCGCAATCGGACGAACGCGAAAAATAGGCTAGGGAGTCCAATTAAAAACCAAAGATGCTTTAGGGATGTTTGGGGATGATCCGAACTCATCGGTCACGATAGCCCGGTTTGGGTTCGGAGCAGTTTACGGACGCACGTGAAGGGGTCAGTGCACTGTGCAGAAAGGGCCAAACGGTCGGACAACAAAAGAACGCTTGGTCTAAGAAACGTCAACGGAGGCGAGGGAGAAGCGGCAACTAACAACGGATGCACGTTTTATGAAAACATGCAGATGCAATGCGCATGATGCTATGAGATGAAATGCAAGACATGAATAAAATGCAAAACAAACGACAAAAACCCAACCACGAAGGAAATATCATATCGCATCTCCGGAAAAGGCAAGAGTTGGAGTTACGAATATGGAAAGTTGTATCCGGGGTGTTGCAATGGCGACGATCGAGGCGGGGAGTGATCGCCCTGGTCCCGAAGAAGGACAGGACGGGGCTGGTTCTCCGCGGGCCTGCTCCGGCTCCGAGGCGATCTGCAGGCGTGCGTCCTGCTCCCGAGTCTCCTGAGGCTGACCCCAGCAGCTGGCTCTCAGGCTTCAAGTTCGGCCAGAGGTTACTTGATCCCGCGGGCGATGACCAGTGAGTGCTTGATTCTCGTTTTTCTTCTTGCTTTTGTTGCTGAGGCTTGACGTCAATATTCCTTGTCTAGGCCGGTGCCTACGGTGAAAAGGCTGAAGGGAGCCCCTGAGGCTTCGTCTGGGGCAGTACTTCCTCCCGCGGGGGGAGTAGGCGGCAAAGCTCGGGCCTCTCCTGCCCGGTCATCCTCGCAAGGCCAGGTGGGGCGTGCTGGGGCGAGCTCGGCCCCCGCGGCCCAAGCGACTCCCGAGGCATCCTTGCCTGACGCCACTGCCGCGGTCATTGGGGCTCAGAAGGTCCCAACTCACCGTGCTGTGATCACGCTGTAGTCTTCTCCTCCTACTCCACCAACTGGACCGGCTCCTTCTACTGTCCTGGATCATGCTGCTGCTGAGCTGGACCGGCTGCGAGAAGATCTTCAGGGCGCCGACCCTCGCTTGGTGGCCGGGCGCCTAGAGCTGGCCTCCGGCTGGGTCCGCTCTGATGCTTCAGTTCGAGTGGCACTAGTTCAGGACGCGACAGCTTGCGACGAGGAGAAGCAGGCCATCCTTCAGGCCAAGGCTGCTCGCGACGCTGCCTTGGGTGAGGTTGCGGATGTCCGGGGTCGCTGCAAGGCACTGGAGAGTGAGCTGCAAGGCCTGCACGACCAGCTCGCCAAGGAGGTCCGTGACCGCCAGGAGAAGGAGGAAGAGATGAAGGCTCGCGAGACTGCCGCCAAGGACCGGGATGCCGAGCTTGATGAACGCCATGGCCGCTTAGATACGCTGGAGCAGGCGTTGGAGTCAAAGAGGATCGAGCTGGACGGCAAGGCGCGGGTCCTGGCAGAGGACTGCGTGGCCTTCATGAAGCTGGAGGAGAAGGCTCGCGCCTTGCTGAAGACGCTTTATGATAGCGGTCTGGAGAGCCCGCTGGCCGGCGCGGAGGACGTCCCCGCCAAGTTGCTTCCCTTCCTGATCCGCGCCCTTGAAGATGTCGCCCTCGGCCTTGGCCCCACGGCTGAGGCTGAGGCGCGTGTCCTTTCTTCTGCAGCGCTGACGCGCGTCTTCACCCACGTCTACCTTCGTGACCCCAACGTTAACCTTGACAGCCCGCTGGAGCCTGTGAGCGGCGAGCTTGCCGCTGCCGCTGCTGAGGCTGTAAAGGGTCGAGCGGAGGCTCTGCTGGTGAGGTTCCATGCCTTTAGTACCAAGCCGAGGCGAGGTGCTGAGGCTCCACGAGGCGAAACCGCCCAGCGCAGCTCCGCCACCAGCGATGGTACTGCCGGAAAGTGACCCATTCACGGCTCCTGTCCTGTTTTTAGCTCCTGCAACATGCATCATGCCTCGTGGAGGCGTTTAAACTTGTGTTTGGCGTTGTGAAAACAACCTATGGACTGTAATATTTGCTTTTGAATTCCTTGAGATTTGCATTTTTCCTTCCTACTTGCTTGTGTTCTACGTCGGCAGAGCCCGGCACCGCGCATACCTCAGCCGCCGTTAACCCGACCGGAAACCAGGACGGGACCAAGGAGTGAGGGGCTACGTGACCAGTTAGGCTCCTGAGTCGCGATGCTCAGGAGTCCCCCTTGACGCGCGAATAGCAAGTAGGGAGGGGAGATGTATGAATAAATCTACCATTCTATGTTGGCAGAGCCCGGCCCAGCGCATACCTCAACCGTCGTTAGCCTTTCGGAACTAAGGGGTGAGGGGCTACGTGACCAGTTAGGCTCCTGAGTCGCGATGCTCAGGAGTCCCCCTTGACGTTCAAACGACCTTCGTACCTTGGCTCCGCTCGGGGAGAGACGTGTGACGAACCAGGCCTGAGGGGCCTGGCTGGGTGGCGTGCATCTGGGCGTGAACCAGGCGTAGCCCCCGTGCCCAGCCCCCTCGCGCGGCACTCCTGAGGGGAGGCGTTACGATGGGGCCGGACACTGAGCTTTGGGCTCCCTGAGGTTGATGCGGCCGGGGCCACCCTCAGTAGTTTATCACCTGCGCGGAGCATAGCGCTTCCGGATATGTACGGGCATAGCCGCTCCTCAGCAGTGTCGTCAGCCAGCGCAGAGCATGGTGCTTCCACTGGTGCGTGGGAAGGGGCTCCCCTCTGGGAGGAGCCCCTGGGGCGTGTACAGCCCCGCCCTGACACGTGGTTGGCACGGTAGGGCTTGACGAGGTGTATCTAGGCACCCGTGAGCCAGCACGGGACTCACGGGGCCCTACCTCAAGGCGGGTTGTGCCTGGCTCTGGGCCTTTACTTGTAATGTGCTCCTCCAAATTTGGTTAGATGCCGACGCTCTATGTCCTCAGGTCCGGACCCTCGAGCAAGCTCAGCCGTCGCTGGTATGCTAGGTCGCGATGCCGTGGACAAGGCCAGGAGGTGAGGGCTGGAGAGCCAGTAAGAGTCCATGAGTCGCGATGCTCAGGTACCCCCCCTTTAACGTGCAAGCAGCCGACATGAAGGAAGAAGGGTGCTGCCACAAGTATCTAGTAATGATCATGGTGGGTCAAACGCATGACCCGAATAAACGCGAGACGGATACATGCCACTGGGTCAGGCCCGAGTGGTTTGGGGATAATGCAGCCCGAGGGGCGCCCCCAACAAAGTAAGCTAAAAACATGAACAAAAGGGATGCATGCCGCAGGGATGGACCCACGCGGCCTGGGAATGATGCAGCCCGGAGGGCGCTCCCAGCTGAAAATGAAACTCGAAGGATGTCACCTGATGATGTTGAAGATGAAGGGATGTTGAACTAGAGGACGGCGTACGCTGCGGAAGCAGATCTTTAGAGCCCCCAGGCCTAGGAGCCTCGAGAGGCTCCGGAGGCGCTGGTGGCTCCTTGCGAACCATCTCCATCTCTGCCAGGACTGTGGAATGCCTGGCCGCTTGAGCCTCCAGGATGCTACTCATGAGGCGCTGATGCACAACAGCCGTGTTCGGCAAGCCGTAAGGCATGCAAACATAGCTGTGGGGTGGACCTTCACAGCGTCCCACGCGTGAGGGCCAGAGGTGCTCCTGAGAGGCGGCTCGGTTGAGCCCTGGTATGTCGATGCAGACGCGCAGCCCACCATCCTCGCCCGGATGGGGAGCTACGACAGGTAAGCGGCAGCTGCCACTCATGACTCTTGACTCCTGGAGCTCCTGAATGATCTCGCTGATGAACTCCTGAGGGTTTGGCCCTCCTTGCCTTGCTCCTTCCTGAGGGAAACGTGCTTTGAAACACGCCTCCAAGTGGTGCCCGAGCGCCTCCCTCGTGATCTTGGCAAAGTCGATGGCCCTCTAGGAGAGAGCCCCCGAGCCTTGCCTGAGGAGGGCGCCGGGCGCGCCTTCCTATGCGACAGAAGGAGGTGCCCATTGAACAGGCGCGGATCCTGAGGGGCCTGCCTCCCGAGGGTTCGGACCGGGCAATGTCTTCTTCTTCTTAGGGACTGCCTCGGGAAACCTTCCACTCCTGAGATCTAGGTCTTCGATTGACGCGGCCTGAAAAGCACGCTCCAGAGAACACACAGCATCCCATTCCTCACAAGGCACCATCATGACTCCACCGCTTCATGGCATCTTGAGGACATTGTAGCCTTGAGGAGCCACTGCCATGAACTTGGCCAGAGTTAGGTACCCGAGGATGGCATTGTACGGCAGGCAGATGTGCGCGGCGTCAAAGTCAATGAGCTCGGTGCGGTAGTTGTTGCGCTTCCCGAAGGTAACAGGAAGGCGGACCTGCCCTATCGGGATAGTGGAACCGTCGGTGACTCCTGAGAAAGGCTTGGTTGTCTGAAGCTGATTGTATGGCACTTGGAGATTGTTGAATGCCTCGACGGACAGGACATTGAGCCCTGCTCCGCCATCAATGAGGGTCCTGGTGACTTGCACATTGCTGATGATTGGGGAACAAAGCATTGGGAGGACTCCAGTTGTGGCCGTGCACTTGAGTTGATCCGCTGAGCTGAGTGTGTTGGCGCACGCCAACCACCTGAGAGGGCGTGTGGCTTCGAGCTTGGGGAGGACTGTATTTACTTTGGGAGCGAACTACTTGAAGATGCGCTGAGAGACCGGGGTCTGAGCGCCGCCCAAGATGCAAGCGATTGCGCGCGGCTCCTGGAAAACTCCAACCCCCTCATCCTGATGAGGGTCTTCATTCCTCCTCGGCTGTGGTGGCAGAGGAGGGAGGCCCGTGTTGCCTTGTGGGCGATCCTCGCGAGGCTGATCCCTCCAACCTCCCTCGTGAGGTTGGTCCTGCCAGCGGTCCTCGCAAGGTCGGTCACGCCACCCTTGGCGAGGGCCACGGTCTTCCCATCGTCCTCCACCTCTTCCTCCTCCTTGGCCATAGCCCCGGTCGCTGCGCTCGGGGCGTCGGCCGGCAGGCACGTCTCGCACGGCCCTGAGCTCTTGGCATTCATTAGTGTTGTGGGTGTGGAGGTCGTGGTACACGCAGTACCGACTACCCTTGGATGACTCAGGCTGATCCCTGCCTCGCTAGGTGTCCGGCTCTACTGCAAGCACAGCAGCCCCCTTGCGCTTCACATCCTTGACCTTGGGCTTCTTCTCTTCTGGGTTGGCAGCCGGCAGTTCAAGGAGGGAAAGGCGTCCTTCCTCAGCCCGGGCACACTTGGTCGCCAAATTGAACAGCTCCAGGGAGGTGCATAATTCTTCATGGATCGCAAGCCCCTCTTTCATCTTGACATCACGCACGCCGTCGGAGAAGGCTGAGATGATGGCCTCCTCAGACACCCTGCGGATCTTAAGGCGAGCGTTGTTGAAACATTGGATGAACTTTTGCAGGGTCTCTCCTGGATGATGCTTGATGCGGCGCAAGTCGCTCATGGCTGGGGGCCAGTCGCGGGTGCCTTGGAATTTGGCGATAAAGCTGGTGCGCATCTCTTCCAAGGAGGAAATCGTGCCGGGAGCCAGGATCAGGAGCCAGGTGCGGGCACCGTCCTTGAGCGCCATGGGAAACCAGTTCGCCATGACCTTCTCGTCCCCGTTGGAGGAACTCCGCAGGGTCACCCGTGCCACCGTAGCGCGGGGGCAGATCTGGCTTGAACTTGCCCGGCCAGGCCACGCTGCACAGCTCGGCGGTGAAGGCACGACATCCTGCAGTGGCCACGGGAGGCCTTTGGTGACGGAGAGCTTGATCTTGGAAGTCTCTGTGCGCTGCCGCCAGGAGCAGTGCGGGGTCTTGACACGCTGGAGCAGGAGCGCGGTCGTGACGGGCCGGTGCGGGGAGCACACGGGAAGCTTCTTGGGGACGAGGGATCTCTCGGCAGCTCTTCTCTTGTTGTGCTGGCGCCGGACAGAGCGGGTCCCGTCCAGGGGCCACGCGCCTTGGGGCCAAGGTGCCTTCTTGAGGGGGAGGCGGCTGAGCCTCCCCTAGAGCTTCGTTGCCCGCACAGGGCGAGGCGCGGTGCAGCAAGAGGGATGGCACAGGGGAGCCCCTAGCAGCGCTGACAAGCTCGGTGATGCGGGCGAGCCACTCATCGTAGAGGTCGTCGACGGGACGGTAGTGCAGGAGCTCCCACGCCAGGAGCAGCGCGGACATGGGACGAGGAACCGGCCGGAGTCAGCGATGGGGTGGCGGTGCGTCCTTCTCGCCGCACGGAAGGATGCAGGGACGACGCCTACTGCTCGTTCCCCACCGGGCCGGTGGCGGCGTTGACGGCAGGCGACGGGGAACGGCGAGGGCATCCGCCGACGGCGGCCGTCAGGGCGACGCGAGTGGCGAGAGCGGCCAGGCGCTCGGCGTGGGCACGACGAGCGTCTGACATGGATGCGACGGAAGACGAAACACAAGGCGGCGGAAAGCAGATTCCGGCGCACCCCTACCTGGCGCGCCAAATGTCGGATTTCAGGTTCCGGCAGACCCTCAAGGTTTGATCTCTGGGGTGCAAGCGTAGATCACACCTCCTACCTACTCGCGCCTAGTCGCCTCGCAAGGATCTAAACTACACGAAGAACAACACAAGGGACACGAGGTTTATACTAGTTCGGGCCACCATTGTGGTGTAATACCCTACTCTAGTTTGTGGTGTGGTGGATTGCCTCAGGGGCCGATGATGAAAAATACAAGGGAAGAACTGCCTCGCGAGGGGAGGAGTTCTTGTGGAGGTGATGCCTCTTGGGAAGGATTGAATCCGGATCAGTTGGCTCTAGATCCCATCCCCCACCTACTGTGGTGGCTAGCCCTATTTATAGAGCGACGCCTTGGTCCTCTTCCCAAATATTGAGCGGGAAGGGCGCCAACAATTGGCCATTTTGAAGGGGAACATCTAGTACACTTATCATGTCTAAAGTCGGTCCTCGCCTGCCAAAGACTCTGACGGTGACGCCGGCTTGGCTCCACGATGACCTCCATCCTGCCGTTCTGCTGGTCTTGGTCTTGTTGCACCGAAATGGTTGCGTTTGCTTGATACTCTTGCCTGCGCTTGCCCCCTTTGCACCAAAGAGGAAACAAGGGCTCTGCGCAGGCCAGCGCCCGCCTGGAGCCCGCCTGGCTTCGGTCGTCATGGCTTGCGTCACGGGTACCTCGTGAGGTACCCTGCCTTGATCCCTCCGCCTCCTCATGAGCCAGCCTGACGAGGCTGTGCCTGAGGAAGCTTCCTGTTGTCCGCCCCGCGAGGCTTGGCCCCTCGCGAGGGTCTTGAGCATATGTCGATGAAGATGGGCCGTACTGGGCCACTCCTTGAGCCACGCCGCAAGCAGGCAAGTCTGGGTACCCCCGTTCCCAGAACGCCGACACCATCATCTCAGCCTTCTCCGATGGCGTTTGAGACATCAAGATGAAGGAAGAGCTAGCAATCCACGAGGACCTGTGCACCTCTCTGGAGCTATTCAACTTGGCAACCAAGTGCGCGAGGGCCGAGCAAGGACGCCTCTCCCTTCCAGCTGCTGATCCGGAAGAGAAGAATCCTAAGGTCAAGGACGTAAAGCGCAAAGGAGCAGTTGTGCTCGCAGCTGAGCCAGATACCAAGCGAGGCAGGGATTAGCCGGAGTCGTCCAAGGGCAGCCGGTACTGCATGTACCACGACCTCCACACCCACAACACCAATGAATGCCATTAGCTCAGAGCTGTGCGAGATGAACGTATCAGTCGATGCCCCGAGCGCAATGATCGGGGCTATGGCCGAGGAGGATGAAGAGGCAGTGGACGATGGGAAGACCGTGGCCCCCGCCAGGGGTGGTGTGACCGACCTCGCGAGGACCACTGGCAAGACCATCCTCGTGAGGGAGGTTGGAGGGATCAGCCTCGCGAGGACCGCCCGCAAGGCAATGCAGGCCTCCCTCCGCTGCCGCCACCGCCAAGGAGGAATGAAGACCAGCATCAGGACAAGGGGGCTGGGGGCTTCCAGGAGCCGCGCGCAATTGGTTGCATCCTAGGCGGAGCACAAGCCCCGGCCTCTCAGCGCATCTTCAAGCAGTTTGCTCACGAAGTGAATGCAGTCCTCCCAAAAACCGAAGCCTCGCACCCTCTCAGGTGGTCCACATGTGCCATCATGTTCAGTTCAGCGGATCAACTCAAGTGCACAGCAATAGCCGGTGTCCTCCCGATGCTCTGCTCCCCAGTCATCAGCAGCGTGCAAGTCACCAAGACCCTCATCGATGGTGGAGCAGGACTCAACGTTCTGTCTGTCGAAACCTTCAACAATCTCCAAGTGCCTTATGACCAGCTTCAGCCAACCAAGCCCTTCTCAGGAGTCACTGATAGTTCTACCACCCCGATAGGGCAGGTCCGCCTCCCTGTCACCTTCGGACAGTGCAAAAACTACTGCACTGAGCTCATCGACTTGGACGTCGCCCACATTCGCCTGCCCTACAATGCCATCCTTGGATATCCGGCCCTGGCCAAGTTCATGGCAGTGACTCACCATGGCTACAATGTCCTCAAGATGCCAGGAAGCGGTGGAGTCATCACAGTCCCCTATGAGGAGAAGGATGCAGTGTGTTCTCTCGAGCGTGCCTTCCAGGCCGCGACAATCGAAGACCCAGATCACAGGAGTGGGGGCCTTCCTGAGGCAGTCCCTAAGAAGAAGAAGACATCACTTGGTCCAAACCATCAGGAGGCAGGCACATCCAGGGGTGCCGCGCCAGGATCCGCACCGGTCCAAGGGGCGCCTCCCTCTGCCACAAAGGAAGGCACACCCGGCGCCCTCCTCGGGCAAGGCTCGGGGGCTCTCTCCTAGAGGGCCAGCGACTTTGCCAAGGTCACAAGGGAGGCGCTCGGGCACCACTTGGAGGCGTGTTTTGAAGCACGTTTCCCTCAGGATGGTGCGAAGCAAGGAGGGCTAAACCCTCAGGAGTTCATCGCAAGAAACACTCAGGAGTTGTAGGAGTCAAGAATCATGCGCGGCAGCCGCCGCTTACCCGCCGTAGCTCCCCATCCAGGCGAGGATGGTGGGCTGCGCATCTGCGTCGATGTACCAGGACTCAACCGAGCCGCATCTCAGGAGCGCCTCTGGGACGTTGCGAGGGTCCACCCCACAGCTACGTTCGCATGCCTCTCGGCCTTCCGAACGCGGTCGCCGCTCATCAGCACCTGCTGAGGAGCATTCTGGAGGCTCCGGAGGTTAGGCATTGCGCAGTCTTGACGGAGATGGAGATGGTCCTTGAAAAGCCGCCTGCGCCCCCGGAGCCTCTCGAGGCTCTGGGCCCTGGGGGCTCGTGAGGATCGGCTTCCACACCATGCTCCGTCCGCTACCTCAACATTCCTCCATCTCCAACGGTATCAGGTGACACCTTTCAAGTTCCATTTCAGCTGGGAGCGCCCCCAGGGCTGCATCATTCGCAGGCCGCGTGGGTCCATCCCTGCGGCGTGTATCTCTTTTGTTCATGTACTTAGGTTACCTTGTTGGGGGCGCCCCTCGGGCTGCATTATCCCCAAGCCGCTTGGGCCTGACCCAGTGGCGTGTATCGCTCTCGCACCCGTATAAGTTAATATAACCTTCCATGCTTAACCTGCCTGGCTTGATCGCCCGCTCGATTGACGCCAACCTTTGGAGCTACTCTCCCTGGCACGACGCTTGTGCATGGGTCCGTGGCAGAGCTCTGGCCGCGGCAGCCCCGCGCGGTGCCACCTCACCAGGCCCTCAGTGCCCTTATCACTCCCCCAGAGCAACCAGTGGCTGGCTGACGATTATGGCAGCGACTCTCGTTTTTCTCGTGATAAGTTTGCAGGGCCTCTCTAAGGGACAGCATCGGGCGAGGCCTCTGCGGCCCCTCTTCCTCTCTCATCGCGATTCACAGGCTCTTACTGGCCCTCCAGCCCTCACCTCCTGTCCTTGTCCACGGCATCGTGTCCTGGCATACCAACGACGGCTGAGCTCGCTCGATGGCCGAGACCCGAGGACGTAGAGCACGAAGGGGAGTGCGGGGAGAAATAGGAGGCTCGCGAAGACCTCACCGGGCAACCCCTCAGCTGCTGGCGCGCGGGCCTGGCGCAACGCCGAGAAATGGCTTCAAGCTCCTGAGATAAGTCATTCTCCAGAACTACTAGCTATCGCAACACCAACTTTGCACCTAATGCAGCCCCGTAATGGCGACGTTGCACTCCTTTCTCACCAAACGGCGGCTGCTTGAGCGCTAAAGGGGACCTCTGGAGCATCGCGCCTCGGGGGCTCTTACTGGACCTCGGGCCACTCACCTCCTGGCGTTGACCACGGCATCGCGACCTGGCATACCAGCGATGGCTGAAGCCTGCCTGGGGACCGGGACCTGTCGGCGCAGAGCAACAGGCCCTCATGAGGTTGGAAATGAGGGACCAAGCTGAGACGGGACGAGCGTCTCACACTACTTCGCGATTAGGATCATATTAACAAAAGAGGCTACAAACACTTTACAAGCCCCCGCGAGGTGTATTCTTGGTTCCTTGCAGGGAACAAAAGAAGCGAACCCTGAGGAGCCCTAACTACAGGAACCACAGTGGCAGATGCTATCATCAACAGTGGGCCACGTGGGGTCGGCACCAACCTCCTCCAGATCAGCCGTGCCAACCATCAGGCGCACGGGCTCTACTTCGGGCGCGGTGCAAGCTCGGTGGCTCGTAGCAGTCGTTGCTTGTCTCCGGAGTCAGAAGAAGTTTGGGGGAGTCGCTGGACCCTCCAGCCCAGCCGCTGCTGCCAGAGGGGCTGCTAGAAAGGCGGGCGGCAGGCCTGGTCCTCACCGCTCCGGAGCTCCGGCCGCTGCCTCTGGGACAACACTCCAACCGGCGTCCTTCCTCGTTGACGACCTTGAAGAGCATCAGGGAGGCACCATCGTACTCCAGATGGATCACGAGGGTGCCATCTATTTGGCAGACCCTGGCGATCTCGCCCCAGCCACGGGTCATGAAGACCCTGCCATGCACGACGACTTCAACCTCCACTTCGATCGCGGGGGTGCGGCAGTCGGCGTGTTGCAGCCAAAGCTCCCGAGGCCCCCTCAGCGGTATCTCGAAGGCGAAGGAAGCAGGAAGACAGATCCAGGAGCTCGGAGGCATGGCGGCATGAAGCACGAGCTCGTGGGAGGAGTACACAGCATGGACTCCAGGAGGAACGATGTGCACCGCCATGATCCGTCGGCTACGCCGGCGGCGCGGGCGGCGCCGCTCGGCGCCCTCTTCCCCAGGGCCCTCAGCCTGGGCGTACAAGGGCAATGGGTATCCAGGAGGAGGCCGCTCGTACCAAGGCCTCGACGCCTCCTGCCGGGCACCCTCATATCGGTGGCAGGGGACCGGCCGCTTCTTCAGCACAAGTGGGACGGGCCCCTCTCGGGGGGCCTTCCCTTTCTCTTCGGCTGAGAACCGGCGGATCGGCGCCATTGTCGACGAGTTGAAGGAGGAGTGAAGAAGGAGAGGCGTAGCAAGGGAAGATGGACTGGAAGGGCTCATGCCATTTCGTACTTATCGCCGAAGGAGGCCAACTGTCGGCCTCCACGATCACAGGTAATCATGACCCGTTTTGGCATGCAGGGACTTGTCTTGTCGAAACGGTTGCTGAGGCGTCGTGGGGAAGCAGAGATGCCCACGTCCAATCAACCGCCATGTGGCGCCCAAGGCCGGAGGCTGTTGGGGCCCGCGGCGCTTCGCACTTGCCCCTTCGCTTCTCTGCTAAGCCAAGTCCGGGCACGCCTTGGGCCGGGGGGCTACTATGGGCGTTCTGGGAATGGGGGTCCCCAGACTTGCCTGCCTGCGGCTTGCGGCGTGGCTCAAGCAATGGCCCAGCACGGACCGTCTTCATCAACTCAAGCTCAAGACCCTCGCGAGGGGCCAAGCCTCGTGGGGCAGACGACAGGAAGCTTCCTCAGGAGTAGCCTCATCAGGCTGGCTCGCGAGGAGGCGGAGAGATCAAGGCAGGGGTACCTTGTGAGGAGCCCATGATGCAAGCCATGACGATCGAGGCCAGGCGGGCGCCAGGCAGGCACCGGCCTACGCAGTGTCCTTGTTTCCCCTTTGGTGCAAAGGGGGCAAGCACGGGCCAAGGCATCAGGAAAAGGCTACCATTTCGGTGCAACAAGACCAAGACCAGCGGAACTGCAGGAAGGAGGTCACCACGGAGCCCAGGACGGCGTCATCGTCAGAGCCTTTGACAGGCGAGGACCGACTTTAGTCAGGATAAGTGTACTAGATGTTCCCCTTCAAAATGGCCAATTGTTGGCGCCCTTCCCGCTCAATATTTGGGAAGAGGACCAGGGCCTCTTACTCTATATATAGGGCTAGCCACCATAGTATAGGGGCATCTGGAATCGACCCCTCAAAAGGGACAACACCACCACAAGAACACCCCTCGCGAGGCTATTCTTCCTTTGTACTGTTCTTCATCAGCCCCAGAGGCAATCCACCACACCACACACTGGAGTAGGGTATTACACCGCAATGGTGGCCTGAACCAGTATAAATCTCGTGTCCCCTGTGTGTTCATCTTGCTAAGCCTAGATCCCTTGCGAGGCGACAAGACGCTTGTTGGCAGAGGAGAGATCTTCGTGTGCACCCCAGAGTTCGAACCTCAAGGGTCTGCCAGAACCCGCAATCTAACAGTTGCATCATTCCCAGGCCACGTGGGTTTGTCCCTGCAGCATGTATCCCATTTTGCTTATGTCTTAGGCTTACTTTGCTAGGGGCGCCCCTCGGGATGCATCATCCCCTAAGTCGCTCGGGCCAGACCTAGTGGCTTGTACCCTCTCCAGCATTATCTGAGCTGATTTGCCCTTGCATGCTTGATCTGCCCATGATTATCACTTGCCGCCTATTACGGGCTTTCTATCTCCCATGCAAACCGCTTGCACGTTAAAAGGGGGGCTCCTAAGCATCGTGACTCAGGAGCTCTTACTGGCTCTGCAGCCCTCACCCCCTGGCCTTGACCACGGCATCACGACCTGGCATACCAGCGGCGGCTGAGCTTGCTCGAGGGCCGGGACCTGAGGACGTAGAGTATTTTGTATCTAACCATCCTGCATGAGCATACATCCGCCCAAGGCTCAAGATTGGGCACAACCCGCCTTGAGGTAGGGCCTCATGAGTCTCGCGCTGGCTCAGGGGTGCCCAGATACACCTCGTCCAGCCATACCATGCCGGCCACGTGTCAAGGCGGGGCTGTACACGCCCCGGGGGCTCCTCCCGGAGGGGAGCCCCCTCCCACGCACCAGTGGAAGCACCATGCTCCCCGCTGCCTGACGACACTACCGAGGAGCGGCTATGCCCGTACACATACGGAAGCGCTATGCTCTGCACTGGTGATAAACAACTGAGGGCGGCCCATGGTCGCATCAATCTCAGGGAGCCCGGAGCTCAGTGTCCGGCCTCATCGCAGCACCTCCCCTCGGGAGCGTCACGCGGGCGGGCTGGGCACGGGGGCTGCGCTCGGGTCACGCCCGAGCGCACGCCACCCAACCAGGTCCCTTGGGCCTGGTCGTCGCACGCCCCTCCCCGAGCGGAGCCAATGTATGAAGGTCATTTGAATGTCAAGGGGGACTCCTGAGCATCGCGACTCAGGAGCTTAACTGGTCATGTAGCCCCTCACTCCTTGGTCCCGTCCTAGTTTCCGGTCGGGGCTAATGGCGGCTGAGGTATGCGCGGGGCTGGGCCGTGACGACGTAGAACACTAGACCTGCCCCTATTTTCCTTCCCTATTTGCTGCTTGCTCGTCAAGGGGGACTCCTGAGCATCGCGACTCAGGAGCCTAACTTGTCACGTAGCCCCTCACTCCTTGGTCTCGTCCTGGTTTCCGGTCGGGGCTAACGGCGGCTGAGGTATGCGTGGGGCCGGGCTCTGCCGACGTAAAACACAAAGAAAATAGAAAGGAAATCATAAAATCCAGAAGCAAATATTACAAACAATAATCGTCTTCACGATTCCAAACGCAAGTTAAAACGCCTCCATGAGGCACAGTGCATATTGCAGGAAATAAAATAGGTAGGAAGCCATGAGGAGATCACCCCTGGGCAGTGCCATCGTTCGCCAGGAGCCCTGCCTCCATGGTGGTGTCACCCTCACCAGCTCCACCTCCCGAAGCCATGGAGTCAGCAGCACCTGCCCTGGGTGCGGTGGCAAAGGCGCAGAACTTCTCCAGCAGGGCTTCTGCTCGGCCCTTCACAACCTCAGCAGCAGCGACGCAAGCTCGCCGCTCACAGGCTCCAGCAGCCCATCGAGGTTGGTGTTGGGGTCATGAAGATAGATGTGACTGAGGATGCGCGTCAGCACTGCAGAAGAAAGGACACGAGCTTCGACCTCAGACAAGGGGCCGATGCCGTCCACGAAATCATCAAGCGCTTGAACCAAGAAAGGAAGCAGATCGGCGGGGCCGTCCTCGGCGCCAGCTAGCGGCTGCTCCAAGCCACCGCCATAGAGCGTCTTGAGCGCCTTGCGAGCCCTCTCCTCCAGATTCGTGAAGGACACTTGGTCCTCGGCCAAGACCTTCGCCTTGGCGTCCAGCTCGGCCCTCTCCATCCCCAGCCTTTGCTCCAGCATCTTCAGTCGGCCGCACTCAACGGCCAGCTCGGCGTCGCGTTCCCTGGTGGTGTCCTCCCGAGCCTTCATCTCTTCCTCCTTCGCCTGGCGGTCGCGCGCCTCCTTGGCGAGCTCATCACGTAGGCCCTGCAGTTTGGCCTCCAGCACCTTGCAGCGGTCGTGGGCGGCTACAACATCCTTCAATGCTACATCACGAGCCGCTGTGGCCTGGGTGGCGACGAGCTTCTTCTCCTCAGAAGCCGCTGCAGCCCGGTCCAACGCCGCTCGGACAGAGGCGTCAGAATGAACCCAGCCAAAAATCAACTCCAAGCGCCCAGCCGCCAGGCAGGGGTTGGCGCCTTGGAGGTCTTCTCGCAGCTGGCCCAGCTCGACGAAGGCGCGGTCCAAGATGGCAGAGGAGGCGAAGGAGTCCGGAACCAGTGGAGCACGAGGAGGAGGCGGCAGCGTGATCACGGCTCGGGAGACCATAGACTCCTGAGCCCGGTCAGCCTTGGCAATAGCAGTAGGCGCCGACACCTCTAGAGACAGCGGGGCCGTGGGGGCTGGCACCACGCCAGAGACCCCGCCATTGTAACGCCTCGGATTCGATGCGCCAGATGTCTGCCAGTTATTCGCTGTAGTTGCCATGTCATTTGCATGCGTGTTGCATATTGCCATGTCATCATGTGCATTTCATTTTGCATACGTGTTCGTCTCATGCATCCGAGCATTTTCCCCGTTGTCCGTTTTGCAATCCAGCACTCCTATGTCATCCGGCGTACCCCTTCTGTCTCATAGTCTATCTGATTCCGTGAGCTTTTGATTCTCGTCTTTCTCGTCGTTCCTCTCTTCTCCTCGAATGCTCTCGATTCTTTGCTTCTTCTCTTGCGTTCTTGGTTCACCTCGACCCTTTTCCCTTCCGTCTCAGTCATAAGATCTCGGGACGAGATCTCTTGTTAGTGGAGGAGTGTTGTAACGCCCCAGATTCGATGCGCCAGATGTCTGCCAGTTATTCGCCGTAGTTGCCATGGCATTTTCTTGCGTGTTGCATATTTCCATGTCATCATGTGCATTTCACTTTGCATACGTGTTCGTCCCATGCATCCGAGCATTTTCCCCGTTGTCCGTTTTGCAATCCAGCACTCCTATGTCATCCGGTGTACCCCTTCTGTCTCCTGTTGTGAGCGGGTGTTGAACTTTCTCGGAATGGACTGAGTCTTGCCAAGCAGCCTTGGTACACCACCGGTAGACTACCTGTCAAGTTTCGTGCCATTTGGAGGACGTTTGATACTCCAACGGTTAACCGCGCAGCCCGAAACCCCCTTTTCTCTTGCAGCCCAGCAACCCTCCAAATCAGCCCATGAGCCCATCTAAACCCCCTCCATGCTCTCTGCCGTTTTATCATGATCGTGTGGGCGAAAACCGCACCTCATTTGGAGCCTCCTAGCTCCCTCTACCTATAAATATGTGCCCCTCCCGGATTTTCGCGCAGTCTAAACCCTAGCAAAACCTCCCTCCGCGCTGCCGGACATGTCCCCCGCCGTGCGGACGCGTCCAGTCGCCGGCCCCGCACAATCCCCTCTCGCCACATGGAGCTTCGCCGCCCATTCCGCGCCGCCGGCCCGGGCCCCCGCGGCCCGCATCGCCCGCCCCACGCCCCGCGCGCCTCCTTCCGCCGCCGCATGCGCTCATTGCCGCCTCGACCGCCGCCCCGTCGCCGAGTCGCCCCGCCGCCGCGCGCGCCTTCTCCGTCGACCCCGCCGCCCTTCGTCGGCCCGCCTCTGTGCCGCCCGGCCGGTTCCAGCCCGGGGCCGTGCTGGACCCCGCCGCCTCGGCCTCCCTCCGGACGGATCCGGCCTCCCCGCCGCCGTGCCTCGCCGGAGAAGCCCCCCCTCGCCGCATTTGACCTCGGTTCGCGCGCCATCGAGGAACCCTAGATCTGGAAACTGAGGTTGACCCTGAAATTCCCAAGTCCCTGAAAAATCTTGCATTACATTGCCCTGTTAATTGCATCATAACTCCATGCATACTGCTCCGTTTCGTGTGGATAATATATCCAAATTTTCATGGACAGATGCTCTTGATTTCATTCCATTGCACCATGTTCATTTGAGCTCATCTTGATGCCTGAATAATCGTTGCAAGAGTGCTATATGATGTTAATCTGCTGAAACTGTTATAACTTGATGATTTGTCATTTTTGTTGCATTTGATGTGTGCATCCTATGAGCATGAGATCTACATGTGTTTTGAACAACATCATGCCATATTTACAGGGGTGCAATCCATGTATTTTTTTGAGTTGTGTAGTGAGTGCATCAAGCTTGTTAAGTAGGGTACTTGTTGTTGCTGTTTTACTAGGCTGAATCTGTTATTTTGTGATCCTATGTAAACCTTCTGCTACAAGTCATTCTATGAATAATCTGGAGATGTTCACTAAGGATGTTTTGTTATACATGTCATGATCTATCCATCCGTGCCCCTGGTTGCATTTATAGCCTGCATTAGCTTGTTGTAATCTTGCTCCAAATTTGCTAAATAATGTTGTTCTCAGCCTGTTAACATTAAGTTCAGTTTTGCCATGTGTTTTGCTAGTGATCCATGCACCCTATGAACTTGCTCTTGCCATGCTTAGATTCATAAAGATGTAATCTTACTGTTGGTCACCCTTTCATGCCATGTATTCCTCTGTGTTGAGCGGTACAGGCTCACCAACATGACTACTTATCGTTGTTCCTGCCATGTATGAATCTGTCTTATAACTTGCCATGTTTCCATGGGTGCCATCATATCTTCTGATCCTTTTTGGCTCATGGTCAGTAAAGGACTTTTGTTCTATGAATTTATTAGATTCATGCCATGCCTTTGTTTTCCATGATAATTTCCCGTAACATGTTCTTTGATAGCTCTAAACATTGCAACCTGATGTTATTTCTGCAAAGTCTGAAACTGTTATTATTTGCAGTTTTGCCATGTGTTTTGGAGCTTGTTCTAGTGTTTTCTGGAGATAGCTCAGTGTTCATTTTTTGTCATGCTTTACCTGTACATCATGTCCATGCCTTTTATTCTCATGTTGGGGTGATGTAGAATTTTGTTTTGATGATCGCAAGATGCCTAGTTGCTGTTTTGGACAGATTGTTGTTATGACTTGTATAGTGTATGTGTCGAACCTTTGCTCCGTTTTGAGTGTGCTCTATATGAAACTTGCTTAGAATTGCATGTAGTTTCATATTATCATGTTGCATCCTTGTTTTGAGGTGTTTGCTTGATGTTTGTGTGCATTTTCCATCAATGCCATGCTTAACTTATTTTGCTCATATCTTTTAGGCCGTAGCTCTGAATTAAATGAACTTTATATGTAACTTGACTAGAATCTCATGTAGATCATCTTGGTGCATCTTAACTTGCTGTTTAACAACTTGAACATAAGGTTTATTCAGATCTGGACCAATTTCGAAATTTGCATACGAGGACTTACGGAATAGTTCTATGTTGTTTCCGGCCCCATTTAAACTTGCCTTGATGTGTTGTTTTTGTATGCATCATCTCTTGCCATGAGTAGCTTCATGTAGCCTTGTGTTGCACCATACTTGTTTGTCCATCATGTCGTGTTCTTGTGTGGTGTGTTTACCATGTTGTGTGCTTCTCTCGATAGTTCCCGTTTCGTTGCGATCGTGAGGATTCGTTCGTCTACGCTTGGTTCGTCTTCGTGGATTCATCTTCTTCATGGACTCGTTCTTCTTCTTAGCGGGATTTCAGGCAAGATGACCGCTACCCTAGATCTCACTACTATCATTGCTATGCTAGTTGCTTCATTCTATCGCTATGCTGCGCTACCTATCATTTCCTCTTCAAGCCTCCCAAATTGCCATGTCAGCCTCTAACCTTTTCACCCTTCCTAGCAAACCGTTGCTTGGCTATGTTACCGCTTTTGCTCAGCCCCTCTTATAGCGTTGTTAGTTGCAGGTGAAGTTGAAGATTGCTCCATGGTGGACAGGATTATGTTGGGATATCACAATATCTTTTATTTAATTAATGCATCTATATACTTGGTCAAGGGTGGAAGACTCGGCCTTATGCCTGGTGTTTTGTTCCACTCTTGCTGCCCAAGTTTCTGTCATACCGGTGTTATGTTCCCGGATTTTGCATTCCTTACGCGGTTGGGTGATTTATGGGACCCCCTTGACAGTTCGCTTTGAATAAAACTCCTCCAGCAAGGCCCAACCTTGGTTTTACCATTTGCCTCACCACCACCTATACCTTTCCCTTGGGTCGGCCAACCCGAGGGTCATCTTTATTTTAGCCCCCCCCCCGGGCCAATGCTTGTCTAAGTGTTGGTCCGAACCGAGTAGACTGCGGGGCCCCCTTGGGGAAACTCGAGGCCTGGTTTTACTCGTAGGATGTCTCATCCGGTGTTGCCCTGAGAACGAGATATGTGCAGCTCCTATCGGGATTATCGACACATCGGGCGGCTTTGCTGGTCTTGTTTTACCATTGTCAAAATGTCTTGTAAACCGGGATTCCGAGTATGATCGGGTCTTCCTAGGAGAAGGTATATCCTTCTTTGATCGCGAGAGCTTATCATGGGCTAAGTTGGGACACCCCTGCAGGGTATAATCTTTCGAAAGCCGTGCCCGCGGTTATGTGGCAGATGGGAATTTGTTAATGTCCAGTTGTAGTTAACTTGACACCAGATCCGAATTAAAACGCATCAACCGCATGTGTAGCCGTGATGGTCTCTTTTCGACGGAGTCCGGGAAGTGAACACGGTTTTTAGGTTATGTTTGACGTAAGTAGGAGTTCAGGATCACTTCTTGATCATTGCTAGCTTCACGACCGTTCCATTTGCTCTCTTCTCGCTCTTATTTGCATATGTTAGCCACCATATATGCTTAGTCGCTGCTGCACCCTCACCACTTTACCCCTTCCTTTCTCTTTAAGCTTTGCTAGTGTTGATACCCATGGTAATGGGATTGCTGAGTCCTCGTGGCTCACAGATTACTACAACAACAGTTGCAGGCACAGGATGTGCGATGATCATGACGCGAGAGCGATGTTTGATTGTTTTGGAGTTCTTCTTTTGCTTCTTCTTCGATATGGGGATAGGTTCCAGGTCGGCAGCCTAG
This sequence comes from Triticum dicoccoides, assembly GCF_002162155.2. Taxonomy (NCBI): domain Eukaryota; kingdom Viridiplantae; phylum Streptophyta; class Magnoliopsida; order Poales; family Poaceae; genus Triticum; species Triticum dicoccoides. Next base: position 502,912,976 of record NC_041383.1, read on the forward strand.
GCTAGTAGGGTGGATGTCGTTTGAGTTTCTGTTTGTGTTTCATCCGTAGTCGGATGTTGCTCTTATGTATGATGATGTTGTATTCGGGTGGCATTCTATGCCTCTTGTATGTATCCCCATCTATTATGTAATGTTGATGTAATGATATCCACCTTGCAAAAGCGTTTCAATATGCGGTTCTATCCTTGGTGGGACCTTCGAGTCTCTTTAGGATAGTATCGCATATTGGGCGTGACAAGTTGGTATCAGAGCCTCGACCGACCCTAGGAGCCCCCTTGATTGATCATGTACTTTGGCCGATGTCGAGTCTAGAAAGAAAACTTTTTCAGAGACTAGTTATATCGGAGAGTAGGAATTCTTTTTACTCCTCAGCCCCTTCGTCGCTCTGGTCAGGAATCTTGACGTAGGTGTTTTGAATTACTCTTCTTCCCCTTCAAAAATTTTCTTTAGGATCACGCGGTTAGTTTTCGTTCGTTGGTTCTCATCTCTTTTCATGTGTTGCATTTCTCGTCAAGTTGACTCGAGCCTCTTTGCTTTTGCCAAGTTCAATCCTCAGTTCGCTCTCAACAAAGTTGTTTCTCTATCCTCAGTTGTTTTCTTTTCCCACCCGCCCACCCCTTTTCTTCTTGGAGCCGGAGTCCGTAATTGAGTATCCTTCCTACTCGTGCGAAGTCTTTGTTTTCTTTCCTCAATGATTTCAACCGGTGTTTTCTCTTCAAGATATTCATCGATTTCCCCTTCCTAGTTTCCTT
>NC_041383.1:502914131-503016398 GCF_002162155.2 Triticum dicoccoides
TCCCACCCTTTTCTTCCCGGAGTCCGACTCTCTCTCGACCATCTATCTCATTCATGCGGAACCTGTTCAGTCTTTCGTAAATTATTTCAACTGGTGAATTCTCGTCTTGTTTGACATTCTTCATCTCTTTTTCTTCTCCAGTGGATTCAATTCTAATTTTTGGTAGTGATTATATTCTTTCCCTCAGCTCAAGTGTCTTCCCTGCTCGTTCGCCTCTCGCCAATTTATCCTTCCAGAGTGTTCAAGACATCTCAGGAGATTCGTATGTGTTTCAATTAATTCGAGGTTGTCACCTCATTCAAATATTTCAATTGTTCCGGTGCATCATCTATCTGTTCAACAATCCTTTCCAACGGTGTTTTTCTTTTAGTGGGCCCTTACCCACAGGTCTTTTTCCAGGATCTTACCTGACTCTTCTAATTATTCTGGAGTTATTCTCAATTCTTTTCAAGTGTGACGTAAGAATGGATCCCATCAGTCAGATGCCTTTCCAAGATATATTTCAAATCATTTTCCTTGTTGGGTCAACCTTTTCGGTTTTCATTCTCCCGGAGTATCTCAGTAATTTTGGTGGTGTTTCTCGTCGTCATTTGAAGACCGACGAAGAGTTTTTCCTCTAAATCTTGTCCATTCTCCCGATGATTCGTGGTTCTAGCTTCATATTATCCTCTCAAATTATTCCATTTGTCAAATATTCTTTTCTTATCCATCCGGAGTATGTCAGGAGTTGTTTTTCCATTTCTTTCCGCCGGAGGCCATCATTTCAGAAGATTTCTTTGTTCTTAGTTTTCAGCTTCGTTTTCTGATTATTCTAAATTCTTCTCTTCGCTCATCTCCATATTCTTCTGGTGATTCCTTCAAGTAGTCTTCTATCAGTTCGCGATCTCTTCGTTCTCTTGTTTCCAGATTCCCTCAAGTATCTTCGTGCTTGCTCTAATTCTTTCCGGCGATTTGTTCTCTTCTCTTCGTTCGTTTTCATTTTCACGGTGGTTCATTCAGATCCTTTTTCCTTTGTCATCATATTAATCCTTTCGTTCTTTTCAATCCTACCGGTGGTTCATGAAGACCTTCTCAAGTTTGTGATATGTCACTTCTCAATTCTTTTTCAACAAGAATAAGTAATATGCGAAATCCATTGCTAGTCATCAATTTAATTTGATGAAGCATAAGCATACAATAAATCTTATTCTTATTTCCTCAAAGTGATTAATCCCTTCCTTCAGAGTTTGTTCTTGATTAATAAATTCTAGTTGCAAGTGTTTACATCTTTTCTTTTCCCGGAGTTCAATTTCCACAGCCATTTTGTCGGAACCTCCATCTAAATCACCACAAGGCTCATCTTATTCTTTCATCCTTCATTCTATCTCATCATCCTTTTGTCACCGCAGTTCTTCATGGTGGTTCTTCATGATTTACTTCATTCTTCAAGAGTGCATCAAGACTTTGTTAGAGGAATTCAAGTATCTTTTCTTCTTGCATCTCGAAGTTCAACTACTTCTCCGTTTTCTTCTGAAGTGGAGTTTTGCAATTGTTCGTTCTTCTCAGCTATTCAGACGTTGGTTGTGGTATAATTTCACCTCAAGTTTTGAGTTATTTTTGATAAGTCCACAACAAGCCTATTCTTTTCGTTGTTGATTTTCTCAACAACTCCATTCAACCCTTCATTTTAAGTTTATTTCATTCCATGCTTTTAATCCTTCCAGAGGCATTGAGTTGTTTATCTCATCAAGTGCCATCCCGTCTTGTGAAGTTCTTGTTCTATTCCTTCCACTTTCAGCCGAAGTACTGCCTAAATCCTTTCAGGCTTATTCGTTTTTTATCTCGTTCTAACCGAAGTGGTTTCATAGTCTATCTGATTCCGTGAGCTTTTGATTCTCGTCTTTCTCGTCGTTCCTCTCTTCTCCTCGAATGCTCTCGATTCTTTGCTTCTTCTCTTGCGTTCTTGGTTCACCTCGACCCTTTTCCCTTCCGTCTCAGTCATAAGATCTCGGGACGAGATCTCTTGTTAGTGGAGGAGTGTTGTAATGCCCCAGATTCGATGCGCCAGATGTCTGCCAGTTATTCGCCGTAGTTGCCATGGCATTTTCTTGCGTGTTGCATATTTCCATGTCATCATGTGCATTTCACTTTGCATACGTGTTCGTCCCATGCATCCGAGCATTTCCCCGGTTGTCCGTTTTGCAATCCAGCACTCCTATGTCATCCGGTGTACCCCTTCTGTCTCCTGTTGTGAGCGGGTGTTGAACTTTCTCGGAATGGACTGAGTCTTGCCAAGCGGCCTTGGTACACCACCGGTAGACCGCCTGTCAAGTTTCATGCCATTTGGAGGACGTTTGATACTCCAACGGTTAACCGCGCAGCCCGAAACCCCCTTTTCTCTTGCAGCCCGGCAACCCTCCAAATCAGCCCATGAGCCCATCTAAACCCCCTCCATGCTCTCTGCCGTTCGATCACGATCATATGGGCAAAAACCGCACCTCATTTGGAGCCTCCTAGCTCTCTCTCTACCTATAAATATGTGCCCCGCCCAGATTTTTCGCGCAGTCCAAACCCTAGCAAAACCTCCCTCCACGCTGCCGGACATGTCCGCCGCCGTGCGTACGCGTCCAGTCGCCGCCCCCGCCCAATATCCTCTCGCCACATGGCGCTTCGCCGCCCGTTCTGCGCCGCCGGCCCGCCGAAGCCCGGCGCGGGCCCCCGCGGCCCGCATCGCACGCCCCGCGCCCGGCGCGCCTCCGCCGGCGCCCCGCGCGCCTCCGCCCGCCGCCGCCTGCACTCGCCGCCGCCTCGACCGCCGCCCCGTCGCCGAGTCGCCCCGCCGCCTCTCGCACCTTCTCTGTCGACCCCGCTGCCCTTCGCCGACCCGCCTCCACGCCGCCCGGCCGGTTCCAGCACGGGGTCGTGCTCGGCCGCCGCGCCCGTGCTCCGCCGATGCCCTCCTGTGCCGGACCCCGCCGCCTCGGCCTCCCTCCGTCCGGATCCGGCCTCCCCGCCGCCGTGCCTCGCCGGAGAGGCCCCCCTCACCGGAGTTGACCTCGGTTCGCTCACCACCGAGGAACCCTAGATCTGGAAACTGAGGTTGACCCCGAAATTCCTAAGTCCCTAAAATATCTTGCATTATATTGCCCTGTTCATTGCATCATAACTCCAAGCATACTACTCCGTTTCGTGTGTATAATATATCCAAATGTTCATTGAGAGATGCTCTTAATTTCATTCAATTGCACCATGTTCATTTGTGTTCATCTTGATGCCTGAATCATCGTTGCAAGAGTGCTATATGATGTTAATCTGCTGAAACTGTTATAACTTGAGGATTTGTCATTTTTGTTGCATTTGATGTGTGCATCCTATGAGCATGAGCTCTACATGTATTTTGAACTACATCATGCCATATTTACAGGGGTGCAATCCATGTATTTTTGTGAGTTGTGTAGTGAGTGCAACAAGCTTGTTAAGTAGGGTACTTGTTGTTGCTGTTTTGCTAGGTTGAATCTGTTATTTTGTGATGCTATGTAAACCTGCTGCTACAAGTCATTCTATGCATTTTGTTGTGTAGTAATACATTTTGATGTGTGCAGTCCAATGAGTGCTGAGGCACGCAGTGGATATCGTTATGTTCTTACTTCACAAATGATTTGAGTAGATACTGAGTATATTTACTTGATGAAACACAAGTCTGAATTATTGAATGGTTCAAGTAATTTCAGAGTGAAGTTGAAGGTCATCGTGACAAGAGGATAAAATGTCTATGATATGATCATAGAGATGAGTATCTGAGTTACGAGCTTTGGCACGCAATTAAGACATTGTGGAAATTGTTTCACAATAAATACTGCCTGGAACACCATAGTGTGATGGTGTGTCCAAACATCATAGTTGCACCCTATTGGATATGATGTGTACCATGATGTCTCTTATCAAATTACCACTATCGTTCATGGGTTAGGCATTAGAGACAACCGCACTCACTTTAATAGGGCACCATGTAATTCCATTGAGACGACACCGTTTGAACTATGGTTTGGAGAAACCTAAGCTGTCGTTTCTTAAAAGTTTGGGGGCTGCGACGCTTATGTGAAAAAGTTTCAGGTTGATAAGCTCGAACCCAAAGAGGATAAAATGCATCTTCATAGGACACCCAAAACAGTTGGGTATACCTCCTAATTCAGATCCGAAAGCAATAGGGATTGTTTCTTGAAAATGGTCCTTTCTCGAGGAAAAGTTTGTCTCGGAAAGTTGAGTGGGAGGATGGTGGAGACTTGATGAGGTTATTGAACCATCACTTCAACTAGTGTGCAGCAGGGCATAGGAAGTTATTCCTGTGGCGCCTACACCAATTGAAGTAGAAGCTTATGATAGTGATCATGAAGTTTCAGATCAAGTCACTACCGTACCTCGTAGGGTGACAAGGATGCGTACTACTTCAGAGTGGTATAGTAATCCTGTCTTGAAGGACATGTTGCTAGACAACAATGAACCTACGAGCTATGGAGAAGTGATGGTGGGCCCAAATTCCGACAAATGGTTAGAAACCATGAAATCTGAGATAGGATCCATGTATCAGAACAAAGCATGGACTTTGGTGGACTTGCCCGATGATCGGCAAGCCATTGAGATAAATGGATCTTTAAGAAGAAGACAGACATGGATGGTAATGTCACCATCTATGAAGCTTGACTTGTTGCAAAGAGTTTTTCACAAGTTCAAGGAGTTGACTACGATGAGATTTTCTCATCCGTAGCGATGCTTAAGTCTGTCGGAATCATGTTAGCATTAGCTGGATTTATGAAATCTGGCAGATGGATGTCAAAATGAGTTTCCTTACCAGTTTTCGTAAGGAAAGGTTGTATGTGATACAATCAGAAAGTTTTTGTCGATCCTAATGATGCTAAAAGGTATGCTGGCTCCAGCAATCCTTCTAAGGACTAGAGTAAGCATCTCGGAGTTGGAATGTGCGCTTTGATGAGATGATCAAAGATTTTGGGTTTATACAAAGTTTATGAGCAACTTGTATTTCCAAAGAAGTGAGTGGGAGCACTATAGCATATCTGATAAGTATATGTTGTTGACATATTGTTGATCAGAAATGATGTAGAATTTCTGGAAAGCATATAGGGTTATTTGAAAAGTGTTTTTCAAGGGAAAACCTGGATTGAGCTACTTGAACATTGAGCATCAAGATCTATGAGGATAGATCAAAACCGCTTAATAGTACTTTCAGATGGGCATATACCTTGACATGATCTTGAAGGTGTTCAAGATGGATCAGTCAAAGAAGGAGTTCTTGGCTGAGATGTAAGGTACAAAGTTAAGGCTTAAAGCTTGACCACGGCAGAATAGGGAGAAAGGACGAAGGTCGTCCCCTATGCTTCAGACGTTGGCTCTATAGTATGCTATGGTGTGTACCGCACCGGAAGTGTGCCTTGCCATGAGTCAGTCAAGGGGTACAAGAATGATCCAGGAACAGATCATTGGACAGCGGTCAAAATTGCCCTTGGAGTAAATAAGGACATGTTTCTCGATTATGGAGGTGATGAAGAGTTTGGCATAAAGGGTTACGTCGATGCAAGCTTTAATACCTATCCGAGTGACTCTGAGTAGCAAACCGGATACGTATAGTTGAGCAACCATTTGGAATAGCTCCAAGTGGAGCGTGGAAGCAACATTTACGGAATGACCTAGAGATTTGCGAAGTACATATGGATCTGAAAGTTGCAGGCCCGTTGACTAAAACCTCTCTCACAAGCAAAACATGATCAAACCCCAAAACTCATTGAGTCTTAATCACATGATGATGTGAAATAGTTTAATGACACTAGTAAACTCTTTGGATGTTGGTCACATGGCGATGTGACGTGTGAGTGTTAATCACATGACGATGTGAACTAGATTATTGACTCTAGTGCAAGTGGGAGACTGTTGGAAATATGCCCTAGAGGCAATAATAAATTAGTTATTATTATATTTCCTTGTTCATGATAATCGTTTATTATCCATGCTATAATTGTATTGATAGGAAACTCAGATACATGTGTGGGTACATAGACAACACCATGTCCCTAGTAAGCCTCTAGTTGACTAGCTCGTTGATCAATAGATGGTTACGATTTCCTGACCATGGACATTGGATGTCGTTGATAACGGGATCACATCATTAGCAGAATGATATGATGGACAAGACCCAATCCTAAGCCTAGCACAAAGATCGTGTAGTTCATATGCTAAAGCTTTTCTAATGTCAAGTATCATTTCCTTAGACCATGAGATTGTGCAACTCTCGGATACCGTAGGAATGCTTTGGGTGTACCAAACGTCACAACGTAACTGGGTGGCTACAAAGGTGCACTACAGGTATCTCCGAAAGTGTCTGTTGGGTTGGCACGAATCGAGACTGGGATTTGTCACTCCGTGTAAACAAAGAGGTATCTCTGGGCCCACTCGGTAGGACATCATCATAATGTGCACAATGTGACCAAGGGGTTGATCATGGGATGATGTGTTACAGAACGAGTAAAGAGACTTGCCGGTAACGAGATTGAACAAGGTATCGGGATACCGATGATCGAATCTCGGGCAAGTACAATACCGCGAGACAAAGGGAATTGTATACGGGATCGATTGAGTCCTTGACATCGTGGTTCATCCGATGAGATCATCGTGGAACATGTGGGAGCCAACATGGGTATCCAGATCCCGCTGTTGGTTATTGACCGGAGAATGTCTCAGTCATGTCTGCATGGTTCCCGAACCCGTAGGGTCTACACACTTAAGGTTCGGTGACGCTAGGGTTATAAAGGAAGTTTGTATGTGGTTACCGAATGTTGTTCGGAGTCTCGGATGAGATCCCGGACGTCGCGAGGAGTTCCGGAATGGTCCGGAGGTAAAGATTTATATATAGGAAGTATTGTTTTGGTCACCGGAAATGTTTCGCGCATTATCAGTATTGTACCGGGAGTGCCGAAAGGGGTGCGGGGGGTCCACCAGGGGTCCACCTTCCCCGGGGGGGCACATGGGCTGTAGGGGTGTGCGCCTTGGCCTATATGGGCCAACGGCACCAGCCCCAAGAGTCCCATGCGCCAAGAGATAAGGGAAAGGGAGAGTCCTAAAGGGGGAAGGCACCTCCTAGGTGCCTTGGGGAGGATGGACTCCTCCTTGGCCGCACCCTTCCTTGGAGGAAGGGCCAAGGCTGCGCCCCCCCCCCTCTCCCTTGCCCCTATATATAGTGGAGGGGAGGGAGGGCAGCCGCACCTGAAGCCCTGGCGCCTCCCTCCCTCCCGTGACACCTCCTCCTCTCCCGTAGGTGCTTGGCAAAGCCCTGCAGGATTGCCACGCTCCTCCACCACCACCACGCTGCTGTGCTGCTGCTGGATGGAGTCTTCCTCAACCTCTCCCTCTCTCCTTGCTGGATCAAGGCATGGGAGACGTCACCGGGCTGTACGTGTGTTGAACGCGGAGGGGCCGTCCGTTCAGCACTAGGATCTCCGGTGATTTGGATCACGACGAGTACGACTCCTTCAACCCTGTTCTCTTGAACGCTTCCGCTTAGCGATCTACAAGGGTATGTAGATGCACTCTCCTTCCCCTCGTTGCTGGTTTCTCCATAGATAGATCTTGGTGACACGTAGGAAAATTTTGAATTTCTGCTACGTTCCCCAACAGTATGAGGGTAACAACATGTAACTCAAGCTTACAAACAATACAAAAAGCCCAAGGATTAATTGTTCATCAAATTTAAACAAGACCCAGATTAAACATGGCAATAACATCTAACCCAACCACTATTTTTCGCAGTAAAAAACAAATGGATCGGTCTGATCCATAGAATCAACATCCTGTGCAAACAAAATTATTGGAGGATGACTACAAGTTGTTGTAAATAGAAGCCGAGCATGTTTAGAAGCCCATTTGTCCACCTAAAACTTCTATTTTTTCTATCCAACATGTCCGTCTGTGAGAAATCTCTTGTTGAAAAACTTAAGTTTCATGGATAATAGTAACCTCGCATTCAACAGGAAGAATGTGACAAACCTTCTGTTTGCCTGGTTAGATTCATATCCTTCCATCATTATTGTCCTCAAACAAATGTCATGACAACTGAGAAAATCCTGGCGCTTATTATGACACCAATTGGTTATACGTTTTCTCCATGTGTTAGTGCCTAAGTAGCCATGAAGATTGAAAATATTTAAGGTCTGAAAAAAGAGTATGTCGAAAGAGAGACAACTGAACGGTTAATTCTAGCACAATATATACGGTCTTTCAATGTGCATGAAATCATCACCTTTATATAGAAGTTATCCAAACATCAAAAGCAGCGCATCAAGCCAATAATTATGTTCGGATCATAACTAAACATTCCGATATATAATATCTCGACAGAATCCAGCAGCATTGATAGGCTATCCATGGATGAACTCTTCATTGAGCATATAACATAATATTAATACCCAAAGTGTACTCCAAGATGATATAAAACTTATGCGCACAAATGAAAAATGAAGCTTATGATTACAAATGTGTAGATCATAATATACGGTACCTGAAAAAGTGAGGAGCCAAACAACAACTTGTCATGATCATTAAACGGATCATGAATTACACCCAAGGTCTCCAGTTTGGGCGCAGAGACAACAATTATTTGCGAAGGTTTATAACAATAATGAAGGAGAAACCTTTGAAGTGAAGGGGCATCTTCGATGATGAACTGATTTCCTTAAAAACAAATTCCAATGCTTTTAAGGTGAGGCGACTTTATTTGGAGACAACTTGTTGGGGATATAACTATTAGGCATCACCTGCCCAGGAGTGGCTGGGTCACGCCTATGATGAAGCCCACAAGATACTTGAAGATGACGGCTCACTTACGGGCCCAAGGCCCAAAGGCGACTTAAGGCTTGTAGAGATAAACCGCCATGTATGAATAACTTGTATTGTAAAGAAGGAATAGATAGAGACCGAGCCGGATGTTGTTTATGAACCGGTCGGGACTCTGTGATCCGCTGGGCGTCGACCTCTGTATATAAAGGGATGACCCGGCGGCAGTTCAGGGCAAGTAACATCAGATCGAGAGCTAGGTCAAGCGAATTTGCTCCCTAGTTATCGATTCATAAGCAATCCCACCCAAAACTGGATCGTGGGCTTTTACCTTCACCGTAAGGGGCCGAACCAATATAAACGTCGTGTCCTTTGTCCCGTTTAACCCCTTTAAGCTTCCTAGTTGCGATGGCTCCACGACTAAGTCCTTAGGCTAGGACATCTAACATGACAATTCCACGAGAGTTGGCGCCCACCATGGGGCCAGCGCACGGTGGATTTGAGTTCTTAAAGGACAGCTTCGAAGGGCTCAAGGGATACGCTATGGGCCGGATGACCAAGAGTCATCGCGGCAAGCTCTACATCAACGACGCAGGCTGGGGCCCCGACGCTGGCTCAATTGAGTACGGGTACCAGGTCCCCTTTGGCGGAATCCACATCTTTATCGGCAAGATCGGTGAGCCGGGCCCTGAGCCGGACATCTGCACTGACATCATCGAGACGGCTCAGCGTGCGAGACCCACCCGGGCTCAACCCACCGTGAGGCGTGCCTTCGTGGGATGCATGCACGGAGGAGAATTTTCTGAAAGATCTGACTCCAGTGGTCAGACGGCCATCTACTCCAATGGTGAGTCGTCCACAGGTGAGACGGATTCGTTGTATTAACAGCAAGACAGCGGGCTTGGGGGCTGTTCCGATGGCGATAGTATTCTGGACCCCTTTGAGCCGCCAAGCAGAGTTGGAATCTTCATGGCAGGTACCCAACCTGCGTTAACTTCATCAATTGCGGCGGCCATGACCTCCGGGACAGCAGCAGCCCGGGCAGGAGGCCCTGTGTGCTCGCCGTCTCAGGTGTTGATGGATCTCACTGATAAGTTGATGACCCTGTTAACCGCCGTGGTCAACCCGGCGGATCAGGCTCAGCACGATGCAGAAGTAGCACAGTTGAAGCTTGATATAGCACATGCTAAAGAAAACCTAGCGGCGGAAGACATCAGGATGACTGCTGAGTGGGCGGCTCTAGATGTCCGAGCACTGCAGATTCAGTCACAGGCTTTTCAGCTCTCGATGGAGCAGAACGCGTCAAATGAGGTTATGAGGAGAAAGTACCAGAAGGCTCAGTCTCGTCTGCCTCCGGTTTATGATCCTAGGAACCTTTTCCAGACACCCGGAGTAGGACCCAATAACCCGACGGGAGTAAATCAGGTCACAGCACTCGGGACCAACACGCCGATTCAACCACATGTTATGGGACCCCCACGTCTGAATACTGCTCCGCCCCCTTACGTGCCGAAACCACCGGGTCATTACTCTAACCCGCTGGAGAACATGATCGCGGTGGCAACATGACTGGCGTTCTCTCCCAACTGATGGCGACTCACCGACGATGGTTGAAACACGAAGAGTCACAGACCTTCTTCCGACGGCCTTAGCACAGCAGGATGCATACTCTTACGGTAGAGACAAGATTCATTCTGCCCCGCGCCCAGGACGGAGCAAGAGTTACAGCAGGCACCTGGATTCACCAGCCGTGTCAAGAAATGCCCAGCGCCGTAATCAGCCACGTGGGTACGATCCGGCTCAGGGTGGGGCTCCTAATATGCATAATCAGGACAGAGTGCGACAACAAATTGAGGAGGCCGCTCAGTAGGCAGCACAGGTGGCGGCTCAACAGGTGGCTCAGCACGCGGCTTCTCAGCCCCTGCAGGTTTATCCAGCAGTATCGGTTGAGGCAGGAATAGTCACCAGAACCAGGGGTGTGCCTTGTTTGGTGCCGGCTCTGCGTAGCGGGCGATTGCCCAAGGATTTTAAGGGGCCGCGTAAGGTGCTGAATTACACAGCTAATTTACAGCCTGGAGCATGGATTGAAAGTTAAGAGATGGCCATGGAGCTACTAGAAGTTAGCGACACTGCGATGGTCAAGTACTTCACCATGATGCTAGATGGACCGACCCGTAATTAGTTAAAGGCGTTGCCACCTAATTCTGTTGGTTCGTGGGCAGAATTAAAGGAGAAGTTTATCCAGAACTTTAAGGATACATGCAAGCAACCCATGTCGATTGTGGATCTGACTAGTTGCAAACAACAGGAGGGTGAGTCCACAACCCATTGGGTGCATCAGGTCAAAGAAATAATACATTCCTCTGATAAGATGGATGTCAGCTCTGCAGTATTAATCTTGGAGCAAAATTGCCGTTTTGAGTCTCTGAAGATGAAACTGGGGTGGCTCAAGCGTGAATGTCCTGACATGGGTCAATTGATGGCGGCTCTGGTTAAATATGCTGACTCTGATAGTACCAAGGATCCCGAGTCTGATGATGAGAAGGCAGGGAAGGGAAAGAAGAGCAGCAACAGTAAGGGCACTCAGCCTAACCCGGCTAGTCAAGGCGGCAGTAATAAGCGTAAGGCAGATGGTAGCTCGGAGTTTGTGGCTAACACCAATGCACAGGGTAACAATCGGCAGCGTAAATGGAGGCCACCTCCTTGGTTGGTCATGCCCTATCCTTGAGCAGCTGTTAAATGAACCTTGCCCGAAGCACGACACTGAAGAAAAGCCGGCTACACACCCGTGGAAGGATTGCACTATCATGAAGGACTTCAAAATTCCAACATGTTCAATGGAAATCACGGGTCGGGCAGCGGTTCAGGTGGCGGCGGTTTTCATGGCCCGAAAAATGGAGGTGGCGGATCTGGTTCCGGCTTCCAGGGCCACCACAACAATCAAGGTAATTTCAATCAGGGTGGTCAAGGCAGCTACAATCAACTGTCTGGCCAAGGGGATCAGCAGCAACAGCAGCAGTCTGGCTATCAGAGTCAACCGAAGCAATTGAGCAGTGCGCAGTATCATGTTTTCACCACAAGTTTATGTAAGCGGGATCAGAAGCTTCACAAGAGGGCAGTGAACGTCGTTGAGCCGGCAGTTCCTCGATACTTACGATGGTCTGAGCAGGCCATTACGTGCAGTCGGGAAGATCACCCGCCACAGGTTGACAATCTGGGTCACTTGGCTTTGGTGGTAGCACCTCAGGTTGGGGGGTACAAGTTCACTAAGGTACTCATGGACGGAGGCAGCAACATCAATATCCTCTATTATGAGACGTTCCGTCGTATGGGGTTAACAGATAAAAATCTTAAGTAGTCCAATACTGTTTTCCACGGCATGGTTCCTGGTAAATCGGCATACCCAGTAGGTAAGATTGAGCTAGAGGTAGCCTTTGGAGATGAGTATGATTCCAGGGCAGAGAAGTTGACTTTTGAGGTAGTCAAGATCAGGAGTCCATATCATGTCTGTTTGGGTGATCGACTTACGCCAAATTTATGGCACGACCGTGTTATGTTTATTTGGAACTAAAGATGCCGGGTCATAAGGGGAATATTACGATTCATGGCAGTCGAAAGGTGGCTTTGGAGTGCGAGGAAGGCGACACGGCTTACGCTGAGTCGGTCTGTGCTACAGAAGAGTTAAAGTATTATAAAAAAAATGTTGACCCGACAGACATGACATCCTTGAAGAAGCCCACCACAGAGCGTGAGCCGGAGATGAAGTTTAAATCAGCTGAGGAGACCAAGATGGTCGATTTCGTTCCTGGTGATTCATCTAAGCAGTTCAACATCAGTGCCAATCTGGATCCCAAATAGGAAAGCACACTCATCGAGTTCATCCATGAGAATTGGGACATCTTTGCATGGAAACCTTCTGACATGCCGGGTGTACAGAGAGAACTCGTTGAGCACACTCTCAACATTGATCTGAAGTTTAATCCGGTCAAGCAGTTCCTTCGGCGGTTTAACAAAGAGAGACGCAAGGTCATTGGTGAAGAGGTGGCCCGGCTCTTGGCAGCTGGGTTTATCATTGAGGTGTTTCATCCGGAGTGGCTAGCTAACATGGTGCCGGTGCTCAAGAAGAACGGCACTTGCCGTATGTGCGTGGATTATACGGACTTAAACAAGGCTTGTCCGGCTAATCCATTTGCTCTCCCGCGCATTGATCAAATTATTGATGCTACGGCGGGATGTCAGCATTTGAGTTTTTTGGATGCTTATTCTGGATATCATCAGATCAAAATGGCGGTTAAGGACCAAGAGAAGACGGTGTTCATTACTCCTTTTGGAGCCTTCTGCTATGTTTCTATGCCTTTTGGGCTTAACAGTGCCCAGGCGACTTATCAGCGTTGCGTGCAGAATTGCCTTCATACTCAGATTGGTCATAATGTGCATGCTTATGTGGATGATATTGTGGTGAAGTCCAGAAAGAAGGAAACACTGATAGATGATCTCAAGGAGAGCTTTGATAATCTCCGGGTGTACAACATGATGCTTAACCCAGGAAAATGCATTTTTGGTGTGCCGGCAGGCAAACTTTTGGGCTTTTTGGTTTCTAACAGAGGCATTGAGGCTAACCCGGAGAAGTTCAAGGCTATCACCTCTCTGGCAAAACCCAAGTGTATCAATGATGTTCAGCGATTGGCGGGTCATATTGCCGCTTTAAGCTGGTTCATAAGCCGATTAGGTGAGAAGGCCATACCGGTGTATCAGATGTTGAAGAAGACAGATGACTTTGTTTGGAGTGATGCTGCTAATACTGCCTTTGAAGATTTGAACAGACAATTGGCTGAGCCGCCGGTTCTTGCTGCTCCCATTGATAAAGGGCCACTGCTGCTCTATGTGGCTACTAATGCACATGTCGTAAGTGTAGACATGGTGGTGGAGTGCAAAGAGTCTGGTAAGGAATATCCGGTTCAACGTCCGGTTTACTACATCAGTGAGGTGCTCATTGAGTCCAAACAAAGGTATCCACATTGGCAGAAGCTTGTTTATGGGGTGTTCAGGGCCAGCCGGAAGCTTAAGCAATATTTTCTGGGTCATCCCATCACTGTGGTCAGCTCTGCTCCTTTCAGGGATATAATCCAGAACAAAGAGGCTACAGGACGAGTCGTCAAGTGGGCCATCGAGCTTGGACCTCATGGTTTGAAATATGTGCCTCGTACTTCTATCAAATCTCAAGCACTGGTGGATTTCATCAATGATTGGGAAGAGTTACAAGTGCCTGAAGAGAAGCCGGATAACACATACTAGACGATTCACTTCGATGGATCCAGGAAATTGGAAGGATCGAGGGCTGGAGTAGTTTTGGCTTCCCCTCGAGGTGACAAATTTTGTTATGTGTTGAGGTTGATGTTTCCCTGTACTAGCAATGCAGCTGAGTATGAGGCCTTGCTCCATGGTCTTCGGATGGCTAAAGAGATGAACTTAAGCCGGGTAAGGTGCTTTGGCGACTCAGAGTTGGTAGCTCAGCAAGTCTCAAGCAAGTGGGATTCCAAAGATCCTCTCATGGCGGCTTATCGCCGTGAAGTTGATGCTGTGGCTAGACACTTCAAGGTTTATCAAGTGGAACACATAGATCACATAGATTGCAGGAAGAATGAGGCGGCTGATGCTCTAAGCTGGCTTGGATCTCAGCGTAAACCGGTACCCCCGCCTTTTTGGATGTTTTGCATAATCCTTCTGTCAAGTTACCTACAGAGGAAGACTTGGCTGTGCCTGACCCGGAGGCATAGTTGGTGGCGGCTCTTCATGTCATCCCAGATTGGACAGTGCCATACTTGGCTTACATGGCCCGAGGAGAACTGCCTGAGGATGAAACCTTGGCTCGACAGATAACCCGGCGGTCTAAGTCAATGACAATTACCAATGGCGAGTTACATCATCGCAGTGTCACTAGGGCGTTTCAACGTTGTGTATCTCCTGAAGAAGGCCAAGAGATTCTTCGTGAGATCCATCAAGGGGATTGCGGCCATCACGCTGGTTCAAAGTCCCTTGTGGCCAAAGCTTTCCATCACGGATTTTACTGGCTCACGGCTCATGCTGATGCGGAGGATCTAGTTAGTAAATGTGACAATTGTCAGAAATTTTCACGGTGAGCTCATGTGCCGGCTCAAGAATTGAGGATGACACCAATTACTTGGCCGTTTGTGGTATGGGGGCTTGACATGGTTGGGCCTTTCAAAATATCCAAGGACAAAAAGACTCACCTCTTGGTGGCAGTGGATAAATCACAAAGTGGGTGGAAGCAGAGCCGGTCAGTAAGTGTGATGCGGCAACGGCGGTTCAATTCATGAAAAAGGTGATTTTTTGTTTAGGCTTCCCCCATAGCATCATAACTGATAATGGCACTAACTTGTCCAAGGGGGCTATGGAGGAGTTCTGTCAACGTGAGCATATCCGGCTTGATGTCTCATTAGTAGCTCACCCCCAATCCAATGGTCAAGCAGAAAGAGCCAATCAGGAGATTTTGAAGGGTATCAAACCCCGGCTTTTAGTTCCTTTGCAACGAACGCCGGGTTGTTGGGTGGAGGAGCTACCATCATTGTTGTGGAGCATCAATACTACCCCCAATATATCTACGGGTTATACCCCTTTCTTCATGGTTTATGGAATAGAGGCGGTTCTTCCTAGTGACATCCGCGATGACTCGCCCCGAGTGGCGGCTTATGTGGAAGCTAATAATGAGCAAGCACGGCGAGAGGCACTTGACCTGTTGGATGAAAAGCGTGACTTAGCAGCAGCTTGCTCGGCGATTTACCAACAGGACCTGCGACGTTATCATAGCCGCCGGGTTAAATCCAGAACCTTTCAAGAAGGCGACTTGGTTCTCCGGCTCACCCAGGATCAGACTGATGCACACCAGTTATCCCCACCTTGGGAAGGGCCCTTTGTGGTCAGCAAGAATTTGAACAACGGGTCATACTACCTTATCGACGTTCGAGAGCGCAAAGACTCATGTAAGTCGGAGGAGGAGACCCGCCGGCCGTGGAACATAGCTCATCTTCGGCCTTACTACACTTGAGCCTCCGACTCTCATGATGTACATATCTTGGTGATGTATATATTATCAGTAATAAAGCAGGACCTCTGTCCTTTTCATCCCCAAAGATCATATGTCTTCTTTGTCATAATTTCACAAAGACCATTGGGGGATGATCGTATTCGAATCTAGCTTAACACCTTTTTGTCCGACCAAGATCGTATTCAAATCAGAGTCATTAAATATTCTCCAGGTCATTTTGGGGCTTCCTGTTCAAATATTGGTCGTATTCGAACCAAAGAGAACATAGCTGTCGGTACCCACTTGATCGGCGCAATGCGAAAACTCACTTGGGGGCTTCTTGATCGTATTTGAATCATAGCTTAACCTCTCTTGGGTCTGACCCAGATCATATTAGAATCAGAGTCGTTAAATATTCTCAAGGTCATTTGGGGGCTTCCTGTTCAAACATAGGTCGTATTCGAGCCAAAGAGAACATAGATGTCGGTACCCTCTTGATCGGCGCAATGCCAAAGCCACTTGGGGCTACATGGTCGTATTCAAACCCTAGCTTAACCCCTTTGGGATGGTTTACTGATCGTATTCAAATCAGAAACCTTAAGTTTGTATTTTTTATTTTTGCCTAAGTCTTTTGGAAAGAACACTTTGGATTTGTGTTATGATCTTTTTTGTCCGTAATTCAAGACATATTAGGTTTTTTGAGATGGCTTAACTTTGAAGCAATCAGTGGCCCGGCTTGTGATAAATTCCAAGAGAAAGTCATGGTTCATCAACTGTGTCATCACCCTTACTGCCTAGGTCATTAAGCCGGCAGTAAAAGCTTGATATCTCAGGTATGATGTTATCACAGTTATATTACAAGTTCTGATCAGAATTGTTTATAACTCATATTTCACATTTATAGTTATGTGGGATAATTATGACCCACCCTACGGTGAGCCGCCGAGGGTCTCTGTGATCTACTTCCCTTTGCAGGATTGATTTCAAGATTTCTTATGCATAAAGGAAATAAAAAGCATAAGACGGAGTAAAAATATGATGGCGATTTAAACGTTGTTAAGGCAACAAAACGTGCACGAAGGCATGGTGCAACAAAATCATTTCTACTTCTATTACATGACTCCCCGAGTCAAAATGATCAAGCATTGTTTTTCAGCAAGGCTACAAATATGAGCCGCCCGACGGATTAGTTCTCTTGGTTGCCTAAAGTTTCTGGATCAACCCTTTCCACTTCTTCGTCCTGCTCCTGGGCCTGGAAGGTTGATGACGACCAGTCAATGCCACTCAAAGCTTTAAATTAAGCTTCGTCACCAACTAGCCCGGCCGGGTCAATCTCAGGAGCAAAGGTATCCTTACGAGTTGGTGGAATCAGGCTTGTCAGGGTATATTGTGGTGTTGGGATTCTCCGGTTCTCCTCATCGTAACCCGCCTGGTACTTGGAAAGATCTGCTTCTTCAGCAATTACGGTGGCCACAGGGCGTATTGCCTTTACACAGGCAGCAAAATCTTCTTGTTCAAAGGGCGCACCATCTTCTTTGAGGCTCGGATACCCAATAGCAATGTCAGCCGGGTCTAGTTCCCGAAGCCAGCCTTGGCCCGGCTCAACGCAGCTACAACACCAGATCTTGCAAACGCCCTCTTCAGTTCCATAATCCGTTGGGGCAACACTAAAAGCTTTCTTAGCACATCCACCAACAGTGTAGGAACTCCATTGGACAGAGCCATGCTAGCTAAGGCGCGCTGAGACCCGGTGTAGAGTTTCTCCGGGTCTAAACCGCCTTCAGCTTTATCAGCAAGTCCTGGTTCAGATTTGAGCTCCTAGGGCCTGCATAGCAATGTCAGGTGTGTTAAGAAACAAATTTATATGATCATTGAAAGTATAGTTTCTCTATCTTGCAGGGCGACTTACCAAAGATTGTGGTAACCATCTGAGTCACACGGCGGTTTAATCTGGACAGTTCATTGGCTGCCTTTTCAAGAGCCGCCTCTGAATCAACAGCCCATTGGGTTAAAGCATTCTTGCCTTCAGCTTCTCTTGTTCAGATACACTGAAGTCAAACTTGGAGTTGGCCTTTTGGGTCTTTGTTTCTTGAGCTTGCAGGCATTTCTTCAAATTAGCAATTTCTGTTTGCAATTGACTGCTGGTAACCTACACAAATACCGGATCAAAATCATGATGGTTAACATATTATATTCAAGTCCCAAGCACCTTGCAAGCAAGACTACTTGGCACTTGGGGGCTAATGTATACCGCGGAAGTCTATTTATAATGGCGGATCGTAAAGATTGGCGATTCACAAAATTAAAGTCCCAAGCACTTTGCAAGCAAGACTACTTGGCACTTGGGGGCTAATGCATATTGCAGTTCAAATTATGAAGTTAATATGTTCAATATGAACATATGAAGGACCGGCTCATTCATTTTGATTAAACCAGCCCTTTGGGGCTATGGATTAAGCCAGATTTTTGATATTTTCTAAAGTCTATAACATATTCATCATAAGAAGTAGACTTGGGAAGGAGGAGATCATACCTAAAACTTATGGTGCATCTGCTTCACCATGTCGATTTCAACATCGCGGCCACTGTGCACTTGGCTGAGATAGCCAGATAAAACATCTCCGGCACTCATGTGAGAATAATCCGTAAGGTCAAATTTAACCCTACGGCGTTCCAGGAGTTCTTCTTTGGCAGTGCATTTGGCAAGCACAGTAGGCCGTCCCAGCTCAGTGTAGCTACTCTTGGTAATCTCACCTTCAGCTTCTTGAGGGTCACTAGTCTTAGCTGGGCTTGAGACTTCTGGATTGTCAGACCCGTCAAAAGCTTGCTCAGTAGGAGGATTAGTGGCCGACATTGGCGGCTCATGTGCTGGCTCAGGTGGCGGTTCAGTAGCAGAGGCTTCAGGGACAACCGCTTGAAGCACCGGTTCTTTGACAACGGGTTCATCAACCGGCTTGTCCTTCTTAGCCTTCTTGCTCACCTTTGCTTTACCGATGTATAAAGGTTTAAAGGATAGTATAAGCATTGAAATTCAAGAGGACAAGAAAATTAAAATCATCATTACCCTGGAGCAGTCTTGAAAGCCGGCAAGTTGGACTGGATAGAGTCAACGGAAGAAGGAGAGGTTTGCTGGTAATTTGAGTCAGAAGGATTCAGCGGCTGACGAGTGAGACCCGCCAAAGGGGAATAAGAATCTAAGACGGAGATGACCTCATTCTGATGTTCCCTTGGTGTGTTGGGTAAGCCGGAGGAGAGCTCGGCGTCTTTGCTGGTATGGGTCTAGCTCCGGCTCTCATGAATCTGTCGCTTCAAAAGAAATTGAAGATCCTGATAAGCTAAAGGATGTGAAAACCTTACTTTCTGGGTTACTTGGCGGATTTTCGGGAGCGACAAAGGCTCTGAGTCTAAGGAAATGATATTTACCTCTTCTTCCACATGGCGGCTCGTGCTCGTGTCATCCTGATCATAATCAGTATCAATAAGGTAGTTAAAAATAAGCCAAGGGAGTCAAGGGCTACCTCCGACTCAGAAGAATCATCTAGTTGAAGCTGCTCAGAGGCACTGGGTCTTTTTTCCACGTTTCTTGGTGGCAGCCATCCTGGAGGCTCTCTTGGCCTTCCTATCCCTTTTTGCAGCTTCATGGTCATATTTCACCTTCCAAAACTTATCATCAGCCTTTGAAAATCAGCAAAGGTTTGAGTACAGGTAAAAGCATCAATATTGGGAATAATTTGTTTGGTTTGGCGGCTTAACTTTGGAGCCGGATTGGTTTTATAGAAAGGGCGTAAGCCCACCTAGCCACAGTCTATTAAACTTTTATTCAGAAGACACTTGGTCATATCATCGATGACATGATCAGGCAGATCATCGGGGCTGTGTCGCTGAGGGTCATCTTTCTTGCCTGAGTAGTTGCACATGAGGTCAGGGCGGCGGCTTAATGGAATGATCCGCCAGGCGTGCCAGACCCGGTCCAAGTCAATACCATTCACTCTGTTCCCCAGAAGGGCCTTGATTTTGGCCATGGTGGGAGCTAGGGTCTTGCGTTCGGCGGGTGTTATCTTGTTAGACAGTGGATGATTGGAATCCAGACGCAGGGCGCGAAAACCGGGCAGAGGATTCTCACCAGCTGGGGAGGTATCTTGGCAATAGAACCAGGTTTGATTCCAGTCCTTCGGATGGCTTGGGGGTTGGCATAAGGAAAAATGACGTCCCTGCAGTGTTGGATTGAGACGTCGCCGAGTTCCAAGCTCTGTCCGCTGGCACATTCATTTTGGTGGTTTAAGTAAAATAACTCTCTGAAGAGTAACATGTTGGGTTCTTCTCCAAGGTACACCTCGCTGAACACTTGGAAGTTGCAGATATTAGACACAGAATTGGGTCTGATGTCTTGAGGACGGAGATCGAAGAAATGCAGGACGTCTCTAAAGAATTTAGAGCTGGGTGGTGAGAAGCCCCAGTTCATATGATCTGAGAAAACGATCACCTCCCCTTCTTTGGGTTGAGGTTTTCTTCTGTCGGGTCAGGAGCACGATAAGCCATGACATCCCTGTTCGGTAGGTAACCAACTTTCACAAAGTCCTGGAAAGTCTGCTCGGTAACAATGGATGGAACCCAGTTGCAAGAGGTGTTTGTCTTGGGTGACATGGCGGTGGAAGCCTAAGAAAAGATACAATTTCCGGTTCAAATTTAAGCCGGAGGAAATGTCAATATTTAATATGGCAGATTATCTCGGGGCCTAATGGTATGAGGATAATTATGATGAATTATTTAAGTCGCCATAGGCATCATTTATAGTTCAGTTATTTAAGCCACCATGGGATTATCAGCTAAAGCATTATCTTCTAAACCGGTGATAAGAGTCGCCATGGTTAGGGGGATCTAACAGATACAGATTTTTGCCTAAGTACAACATAAACAAGTTTCACAAAGTGCAGTTGCTATTTTGGATCAAAAAGTTGTTCAGAAAAGAAAAAATTGTATACCTAAAAGCAGAGCACAGATGAGTTTGTAAGTTCTAACAAGGCCTCTTTCTAATATAAAGGGGTCTACTAGTATTAAAAACGAGTGCGAAACAGATAGCGCATAAGTTCTATACTATTTTTGGATCTGAAGAGGCTGCAGCATTGGAACTATGAAGAACCGAGAAGAATGGCGAAGAACACAACAAAAACCTACAAAACCTAATGCAGATCTGGAGCGGGGAAGAAGAAAAGCTTACGGCTGTAGGAGTGTTGCGGAAGTTCGTCGCCATTCTCTGGACAGATTCAGGTCCATGCATCGACCAAGATCGACGGAGACGGGATGTGCTGCGGTGGCGGCGGAGCTCGAGCGAC
The DNA here is from genome assembly GCF_002162155.2 of Triticum dicoccoides. Classification (NCBI taxonomy): domain Eukaryota; kingdom Viridiplantae; phylum Streptophyta; class Magnoliopsida; order Poales; family Poaceae; genus Triticum; species Triticum dicoccoides. The sequence continues at coordinate 502,935,327 of NC_041383.1, forward strand.
AGTTGGGGTGCGAGAGGAAGAAGAAGATGCGGATGTTGGGGAACATAGCAGAAATTCAAAATTTTCCTACGAGTCACCAAGATCTATCTATGGAAAGACTAGCAACGAAGGGAAGGAGAGTGCATCTACATACCCTTGTAGATCGCTAAGCGGAAGCGTTCAAGAGAACGGGGTTGAAGGAGTCGTACTCGTCGTGATCCAAATCACCGGAGATCCTAGTGCTGAACGGACGGCACCTCCGCGTTCAACACACATGCAGCCCGGTGACGTCTCCCATGCCTTGATCCAGCAAGGAGAGAGGGAGAGGTTGGGGAAGACTCCGTCCAGGCAGCAGCACAACGGCATGGTGGTGATGGAGGAGCGTGGCAATCCTGCAGGGCTTCGCCAAGCACCGCGGGAGAGGAGGAGGACTTGGGAGAGGGGGAGGGCTGCGCCAGAACTTGGGTGCGGCTCCCATGTGCCTCCCCACTATATATAGGGGTGGAGGGGGCTGGTTTCTTGCCCTCCAAGTCCATTGGGGCATTGGAAAAGGTGGGAGGAAAGAAATCCCCTCATTTCCTTCCCCACCGATTGTTATCCCCCCTTTTTAGGGATCTTGATCTTATCCCTTCGGGACATGATCTTATTCCTTCTAAGGGGGGATCTTGGTGCGCCTTGACCAGGGGTGTGGGGCCTTTCCCCCACTACCCACGTTCATGTGGGTCCCCCCATGCAGGTGGGCCCCACTCTGGAACCTTCTAGAACCTTCCCGGTACAATACCGAAAAATCCCGAACATTTTCCGGTGGCCAAAATAGGACTTCCCATATATAAATCTTTACCTCCGGACCATTCCGGAACTCCTCGTGACGTCCGGGATCTCATCCGGGACTCCAACATTCGGTAACCACGTATATCTATTCCCTATAACCCTAGCGTCATCGAACCTTAAGTGTGTAGACCCTACGGGTTCGGGAACCATGCAGACATGACCGAGACGTTCTCCGGTCAATAACCAACAGCGGGATCTGGATACCCATGTTGGCTCCCACATGTTCCACGATGATCTCATCAGATGAACCACGATGTCAAGGACTCAATCGATCCCGTATACAATTCCCTTTGTCTAACGGTATTGTACTTGCCCGAGATTTGATCGTCGGTATACCGATACCTTGTTCAATCTCGTTACCGGCAAGTCTCTTTACTCGTTCTGTAACACATCATCCCGCGATCAACTCTTTGATCACATTGTGCACATTATGATAATGTCCTACCGAGTGGGCCCAGAGATACCTCTCCGTCACACAGAGTGACAAATCCCAGTCTCGATTCGTGCCAACCCAACAGACACTTTTGGAGATACCTGTAGTGCACCTTTATAGCCACCCAGTTACGTTGTGACGTTTTGTACACCCAAAGCATTCCTACGGTATCCGGGAGTTGCACAATCTCATGGTCTAAGGAAATGATACTTGACATCGGAAAAGCTTTAGCATACGAACTACACGATCTCTATGCTAGGCTTAGGATTGGGTCTTGTCCATCACATCATTCTCCTAATGATGTGATCCCGTTATCAATGACATCCAATGTCCATGGTCAGGAAACCGTATCCATCTATTGATCAACGAGCTAGTCAACTAGAGGCTTACTAGGGACATGGTGTTGTCTATGTATCCACACATGTATCTGAGTTTCCTATCAATATAATTATAGCATGGATAATAAACGATTATCATGAACAAGGAAATATAATAATAACTAATTTATTATTGCCTCTAGGGCATATTTCCAATAGCGGAAAGGGGAAGAATGAGAAAGGACTCGGTCAGGTCTATTTATAAAGAAAAACTGATGACTGGATGCGAAAAACGAGGAGGTCAAGGACACAAGTTATCCAACTACAAGGACGCCTTGATTTTCGGGACGGTCTTAAAGATAAGGATCCGTTGAAATACATCGGGTAAAGTATAAATTGATGACAGATGACGTCATGGTGGGTTATCAAAAATCTGGAGGATGATGTCACGGCGGGTTAAAATCATCACACAAAGCAGAGAGCGCGGGATTTTTTCTTAAGTATTGAAGATTGACATGAACCAGTTCAAATCAATTTGGGGCCTAATGTTGGGGATATAACTATTAGGCATGACCCGCCCAGGAGGGGCCGGGTCACGCCTACGATGAAGCCCACAAGATACTTGAAGATGACGGCTCACTTAAGGGCCCAAGGCCCAAAGGCGACTTAAGTCCTGTAGAGATAAACCACCATGTATGAATAACTTGTATCGTAAAGAAGGAATAGATAGAGACCGAACCGGACGTTGTTTATGAACCAGCCGGGACTCGGTGAGCCGCTGGGCGTCGACCTCTGTATATAAAGGGACGACCCGACGGCAGTTCAGGGCAAGTAACATCGGATCGAGAGCTAGGTCAAGCGGATTCGCTCCCTGGTTATCGATTCATAAGCAATCCCACACAAAACTGGATCGTAGGCTTTTAGCTTTGCCGTAAGGGGCCGAACCAGAATAAACCTCGTGTCCTTTGTCCCGTTTAACCCCTTTAAGCTTCCTAGTTGCAATGGCTCCACGACTAAGTCCTTACGCTAGCACATCTGACGTGACAATTCCATGACACAACTGATAGGGATTTCTATTCCCAAAACAATTAGCAAGCGCTCCAGGGCAGGGCAACTGGAGTGGATGATGCTATGCAGTGAGGCCTCCAACAGATAAACCACCACAAGCGGAAGTATTTTTAGGAGTGGGAGTGGGAGCATTTGTACCAGATCATCTAGTAGATGGCACCGGGCAAAGGTGGCGGTCTGGAGAGAGGCGGAAAACCACGAGATGGACAACGGAGGTGTGGGCAAAAATTCTTGGTGTTCGGTTCGTGGTATGAAACTTTCGCTGTAATGGTAGAACTCAAACTGCTAGAGTTTTTCAAATTCAGGGGATGTCAGCGAAGCATCCACCATGCAGGGTATGGACAACAAGTAGCACGTCGGGATGCAGAGGCGTTGAACGGGGCCCCGCTGGTGAGAGGACACGTTGGCTCTGAGGAGATCAAATTCAGGAAGCATAGATATCTGACGACAGTCGAGATTGAGGGGCGCGGTGTGCCCTAGAGGGTGCCACCGAGTTGAGAGAACTTGTGTGAGGTAGTAATCCTTGTTGGGGAGAAGCAAGATGGTCTCCCCAAGGATGTCATCCAGGAGATCTCTAATGCGGTCCACCGGGGATTCTATGAGTTCCTTAGATCCGGGTGGGGGGGGGCTCACTGCTTCCCCCCGCGCTGCCGGGTGCGGGGTCTACAACCGGCATCGCCGCTGGCGGAATCCTCATCTTCTTGGTGTTGGGGCCAGCCGACTCCATTTTCCTTGCGGGCGTCGCGCTGAGCTCACGGGTTTGAGCAGACTAGCCAGAGACAAGCCTAGTGACAGTGCGAGTGGGGAAGAAGGAGGGCTGGGTTTTCTGTATGAGTGGAAGAAGAGGAGCAGGCCTTTTCTGTACAAAGTGAGTAAGAAGGCATGTGGGGGTTTTCTGTACGAGTGAGGAAGATGGGAAGCGGGGGGAATTGGGGGGCGACGGAAGTGGGAGAGTCCAGCGAGATGCAGTATAAGTGGAAGTGAGGAGGAAGGGTGGTTATTCTGGGATGGCCCCCTCTTTAAGAAATATGGGCTTTTCCTCACAAAAAAAAACAAATGGCCTTTAAGATGGATAGGCTTTTGTATTGGCCTAGTCGGCTTCCCGTGTTTTATACTGGAGGCCCTTAACACTAGAGGCAGCCCATTAGAGACACTCTCCAGCTTATTGCCCATTTGAAAGAAAAAAGAGGCGACTCTATCTTAATTATGGCTCCTCATCTGTAACATTTTTCAACTTAAAAAAAGTTATAGCTCCTTTTCGGGCCGGCTTGGCATCCACCAAATTAGAGGATGGTGTACTGCATGCAGACACTCACACTGATTGTAGCGTGGAAAAATGAGGGGTCAAATAACATGCCCACAAAATACATAGATTGTAAAGGTTGACATCCTAACATTCAAACTAAGCTTCACAAGATACGGTATGCATACTAGCTAAAATTCACAAACACTTAAGTGCAGCATGTTTATGCATATAAACGATTCACAAGACTATAACCAAGACAAAGCTGTGAGAAGGTGTAGAAATAAAGAAAAATAGATTGATGCTTCTCTAAGCAAAGGGCCTCCCTACACACGTATTAATTTCCTGGGCATGCTTCTTTCTGCTCAATGTTGCGTGCACTTTGAGCATGTTGGCTCGTCTTGAAATTTACGCTGACACATTGCAGCAAACAAAGGAGGCAATAGAGATCACTCAACATCAGGACATTTTCTCTAGTTCCACTGGAATCATCTTCATTGTCCTGAATGTGAAAAGATAGAAAATCGTTGTACCTAAACGGTGTCGCAAAATAGTAGCACATATCAATAGCTCGGCATGACAAAACACGATCATCTTGACGAAGGGGATACTGACCTGCGTGAGGAATACTATGCATAAATTTATGGGTGGTTAGTTGATTTCCACCTTGGGATCTCCTATGATGGCACAGAGAAAATTCTATCCAATCGATGAGCGCAATTCCTTCCGTGTGGCTGTAGAAAATTTGTCCGACTAACCCCAATATCTTTTTTGAGCAGTTCCACCAAAATAATGCACCGCTGTTTGCACGACCCCTACTCGCCGGCCAGGCCATCAATGACTTGGACCCTTTTATCTTGCCGTGACGGCATGGCTGCAGTGCTTGTTTGCTCCTCCACACATGACAAGCTCATTCCACACTGCACACAGAAGTCAGCGTACGAATAAGCTTATTTCATCCTGCATTAGTAATTCTACTCCCTCCAATTCTTTTTACTCTGCATATAAGATTTGGTACAATTCAAGCTTTGTAAAGTTGGACTAACTTTGTAGAAAAAAATATCAACATCTACAACACCAAAGTTATATGTTATAAAAATAATTTCGTCATATATCTAGTAGTATTGATTCCATAGTGTGAATGTTGATATATTTTCTTACAAAGCTAGTCAAACTTAACAAAGTTTGACTTTGACCAAATCTTATATGCAAACTAAAAAGAAATGGAGGGAATACCTAGTTATGAATGTAGAAATACCTACAGCACCGTGAGGTCAGCTGACAATAGGTTCCACTAAAATTGAGGTTTGTGTTTCCATTTGCACAAATAGACACCGTATGGAAATAGACAACCCTGTTTGCACAAATACAATCGCCGGCAGCCTCCCGTGTTCTACTTCTCCTCGATGACGGAGGCGGGCGGGGACGTGCTGGATGTTACCTCATCGACATCAGTGGCAACTTCTTTCTCTGTCTGCATGGCGTGGCTATGTGCGCATCAATGACGGATGGCGCAGTCGTAGGCATTGGAGGCGTTGTACGACATGGCGGCGTCAAGGGCAGTGACAATGCCCGTGCCGCCGTGCTCACCGACAAGCCGGCATAGAGCAAGTCGGCACTCTTCCTTGAGCTGTATTGGAGAGGCCAGCTGCGGAACCACGCGCTGGCTTAGTGCGGCAACTGCCTCCGACAGGCTAGGTAAGGTAGGTGGAGCATCGAGTTTCCTCGCTCGTAACTGTCGGGCTCTGGGGGCCACCGAGATGACTTATATGTCAGAGAACTGCTCTTCCTGCTCGTCGGATGTCGCCGAAAGAGTGGAGAAAATTGTGGAAGGAGGAGCTTGGCCGGTGTCCTTCTCCTGAACGAACGTGTGTGGCCAGAGTGGGTTTCTCGCATTCCACGCGGGTTTCTCTATCTCTACGCTAATAAAAAAAATAAAAAAAGAGTTAATGATGATGGTGTGCCTGCCATCCTGCAATATAGGCTGTCTGATTTATATCTGATGGTTAGGAAGGAAATAATTGCAATTTTGGAAAAAGATACCCACACCCCTCTTCACATTTGCAAATAAGGCCTTCCCTTGTTCATCCTTTTCTCTCACAAGATAAACTACTCATACAAATGCATCTTGATGTTCCGTGCAACGCACGGGCATCTTGCTAGCAAATGTAGGTTTTAGGATGCAGTGAGGAGGCCGGTACAGCTGGGAGTGTAGTGGGCGACGCCCTCGGCCGGCGCACTGCTTCAAATGGCGGATGCTGTGAGAGGTCTGTCCGCCTTTACCCCTTGACCATGGACCTTGATCGTGTACGTCCAGCTTTGAGGACAACATTATCCTTGATGGTGTATGTCACCTTGTGTCCAGATATGAGATGCCATGTGTACCAGATGAATGACTCCAAGTTCGACCACCGTGATGCTAGGTGCGAGCCGAGGAACACTGTTGGAGAGACCCCCCTCATAATTTTCCTCCATTGGTTGTTTGATTCGTAGGATAGAATGCTATAGGATTTTTCCCTATGTAATCATGTCTTAGTTGACAATCAAGCATACACTCCAACTTTTTTCACTTCCTTTGTTTTTCCTATGTCAAACACTCTATTTTTATGGGAACACTATGTTAATGCTATGGGATTCAAGTGGACATGCCACTCCAATCCTTTATTTTTCCTATTCCTACGTTTTAAGTTCCTACGAAGAGAGTACTTGCTCTAAATGATGTGCCGCTCAAGAGCCGCCTATATTAATTAACCATGCTCTAAAAAGGTGGACCAACTTTGGCTATAGTATATTACTGTACTAGGTTAGTAGGTGACCTTGCGCTTGGCTCTTCTCCTCTTCCGGAAGTCAAACAATAATGATGGTACTACAGTAGTACTTCTGGAAATCTGACACCAAATGAACTTCTGCACGTCCACCGCCTGTAAGTAGAAGTTTGTCCTCATGCTACGAGCCACCACGCACACGTTGGCGACGGAGAAGGCATAGTAACCAAGCTTCTCATCATTCTGATTTGATGGGACACATCAAAGTTATTTAGTACTCTCTCCAAAAAGGGTCGACCATGTCCATGGCTACCATCCCGTGCTCCGTCATTGAGTACATGAACTATTCACGTGCCATCGAGGAGAAAAAATATTGCATAGTACTTGGTGCCATCGAAGTGCATGACTCACTTACGCACTGCTTATCCCCATTTCCTTGCATGGTGCGTGCACCTTGATGCTCACGCGTGTTGGCAAAAGGATGAACAAAGCTCATGTAAAAAAGTGGAAGAACATAGATTCCTGACGACCGAGAAGGAGCAAGGAACCTCGCGGTGGAGCGTCTGCACTCATAATATTTTATATTATTCATCGATATAAAATCAACCAAATCTCTTATCTAGCTGGTTCGCGTGTTGTCCCCTGTTTTTTCTACCTGCCCACCTATAGAACCGCCTCGCGATTGCCAATTCCCCTCCAAACACCTAGGGAGGCGGTTGAACCGAACAAGTCTAACTTGTTTTTAGTGGGTACATTGACCTGGCATAGAAAGGGTGTGATAGCTGACTCTGGCAAAATAATTGACTACGACATTGGCATAGATGAGCATGGGGCCCACTTGTCAGCATGCTGGAGGGAGGACGGAACGCAAGACAAAATGCAGCGCGGAAGGGTGTAAATCGATTGGCTCACGTATGATGACCACTGGAGCAATCCACTCAGATTGTATTACGTTAAAAAATCTGTGCAAACACGACAGGTTATACTATGAGTAGGTGACCGTGCGCTTGGCTCTTCGCGTCTTCCAGAAGTCCAACAGTGATGATGGTACTATAGTGTACTCGACTTCTGGCAATCTGACACCAAATGAACTGTTGCGCGTCCACCGCCAGTATTAAGCGCACTATCGTAAAGCAAAAGCTTCTCCTCGTCCTGTGAGCCATCGCGCACGCATGAGCGAGGGAGAGGTCGTACTAGTAGTAAGCAAAGCTTATCCTCGTTTGCTAGTTGACGGGACACATCAAAAGTAGTGTATTCGTCTCCAAAAAGGGCTGACCATGTCCATGGCTACCATCCCGTGCTCCGTCATTCAGTGCATGCACGATTCACGTTCCATTGAGAAAATAATTTTGCGTACATGACATCAAATAGAATAACTTAATTATAAAAAAATGCACCACCGCGTCATGATCGAACTTTGATTCGTCCACGCGTGGTTCCCATGAACAACTACTACACTCGCCAAATTATCTAGTGAGATGCCTCTTCGTACAGAAATGAGCTCACTGTGTACCCGCTCATGAGTATTAGGGAAAGAGGCAAAGAGTACCTGCGTCGGTGCCTGCACCTCTTCTCTCCGTGCCCGTATTCCTTTTAAACATGGTAGCCCAATGTAGTTACATCATACATGGCCAACCCACGCTATCACCATATTTGTTGGTCTCCGTGCGATACCTAGCTCTTGTAATCCACCAGCCTGTATCACTTCTCGCTCCTCGTTTCTCTCAAAGTGCGGCAGGATGGCGATTTTGCCATCTATTGAGGTCGATTAACTCATCACATGTTAGCAACATGCCAAGATCATTCTAAAAAAATAATGTACTCTATTGTTATGCCAGGAAGAGGAAGCACTTTGACTGACGTACCAAACGAGACATGCGTGCCATGCCGTGAGTGGGTCTAGTTTCTCGTTTTGAACTTGTTTGGTGTAGTAGTAACACTTGGTTTTAACTATTGATAAGATTTTATATAGGGCCTAATGTATTCTTCGAGGTTGCCTTTGACTATTGATAAGATTTTACGTAATTTGCAAATTATTTCATTCGAAGATCCTTTCATGTACGAATTGACGGTATGCTTTGAGCAACTTGCATGTACTATACTGCTCCTTTTGGGATACTCTAACTTAGCTAGAGGTTAGACTAACTCATGACTAACCCTAAACTAACTCTAGCCAAAGAGGTGTTTGGATGACAGGGTTAGATTGACAATAAATGCACTTGATGTAGAGAGAAAAGTGATTTTTTAGCGGGCCCGACAAGAACTAGCTCCAATTAGCACCACTTGGCTAGGGGGATAGAGAGAGAAAAGTGATTTTTTTAGTGGCCCAAATGAGAACTATCTCCAATTAGCACCTCTTGGGTGGGATAGTTTTTTTGGTGGGTTTGGTGCAACTTGCTCCAATTTAACCCTCATGTTTGGATACTTTAGGGCTATTTGAGCCCCAACTAGCTCAAACTAACTCTAAGCCATGGATCCAAACAGGGCCAAAGTTAGTCTCAAAAACGCATTAAGCCCTATATACATGGACAGACGGAGTACATGATACTAGCTAGCTCTCACCATTAGTAGTAGTTCATTGGTTGGTTTTGATTTTTGATTCAGTTGCTGTGCTGCTATCGTCCAATATTCGCGTGTGGTTATTTCTAGAATAAAAAAGGAGGTAGTACTTACTGTGGGAAAGGTGAAGTGATGGTTGCTTCGCCCGAGCAACTTATTACTCTGGGAATATTGGAGTACCAGCGGGTTCAACAAAGAGAGATATGATGGTTGCTTCATCCGAGCAACTTACTGTACCGCAGGTGGGGCTCGGTGATTTGACTGCTCCCTATTCATTATTATTGCGGCGCAACGACCGGGGTGAATCTTCCCTGCAGTTGTGCATTCAATACTGTTGCATGGCAGGTGGAGCTGGATGAAGGATGTCCCACATGTCGGTGAAACGAAGTTGAATTGTTTCTGGCATTGCTATCAATCCTTCATGATTTGTTTATATGTACACATAATTTTCCAGCATAATGAAACTGTACTGTGATGCTAGGAAGGTTTCAACTTTGGTTCCCATAGGAAAAAAAAGTTTCAACTCAGGATTCATGTGTCTTCTTGCCTCAAGATTGTCTCATTACAACATTCCATCAAATACAAATGAAACAACCATGGCTAATAATGCATCTCAATGACTCGCAGATCAGCGCCAATATTCACATCACAACTGAAGACAAAGTTGTGAGAAGGTGTACAAATAAAGAAAAATATATAATTGATCGATGATGTTCGTAGGCATGGCTCCATTTCCTGGGCACATTGTTCATTATTTGGTTTCACCCAGCTCTATAGCCAATAAAGAGGTATGTGGAGGATATCACAATTCAGTCATTTTGTGCAGATCCACTAAAATCGAGCTAATCATCCCGGTTTGCAAAGATATTCAGTCAGTGTGATTACAATAATAATGGAACCAGATGATGAAACATAACACACACACATAGAAGCCGATCACCTCTGCGATCTCTCTTTAGGACTAGGTACTTGTTGGAGAAGATTAGGCACGGAGTTGGATGAGGAGGATAGCAAAACCAATCTCCCTTTCTGCAATCCCACAGAAATGTAAAAATGTTGCCCGTGTGACATTTTGGCTGAACTGCACAAAACACTCTTAAGAAAAAAAGTGATTTGTGCAGTTCACTAAAAGGTCGCAATAGCAACGAGGTAAAATAGATAGCCCTGTTTGCAAACGGAGGTAGAAAGGAAACAATTACTGCCCAATAACAAGAGTTGAAGACACATACGCCGACAAAAAAGAAGCATATTCCATGTAATAAGGGAAAGATAATAGCATGGTGCTTTATCAAAAACGGTTTGAGGACGAGATTGCAAGATGGAAAGTCTGTCGGCCAAGATACGTTTTAAGCAAACAACTAAAGAAGATCCACATTCAGCAACGTGGGAAGATGGGCAGTGGAGCAAGGATGGAGGATGTTAAAGGCTTGTGTAAACATACATCCACTACTACAGGATGCTGCTAACGCGGCACTACAATCAGAGACTCTTCGATGAAACTGTGAGCGATGCATTAATCGCAAACAGCGATATAAAAACCCATCAAAAAAGATGCAAAATGTTTGCGATGGGGGATACATCAAACACGGTTCATATTCTAATTACAGGTGTGATGCGTGACATCGATTAAACCATAAAAACTGTTTGCGATGAGAGGGAACAACAGAAATGGGCAACTATATCATGGTGTGTGCGACACTCGACATATAGTTTGCTCGGATGAACAATTTGTTATTAGGGAATGCAACAGAAACAGTCAGCCAGATTAGGTTGTGTGTGATATACGCCATACGGTTCACTCTGACAAACTGTTTTCGATTAGGAACATAACAGAAACGGATCAGTTTAACAAGATGTGTGTCATATGTGGCATACAGTTCACATAGACGAACTATTTGCTATGAGCCAAAGGAACACAAATGATTCGTGTAAACAAGATGTGTGTGATATGCGGCAAACAACCCACTCGGATGGACTGCTTGCAATGAGAAAATATAATACAGATGGTTACTAGAGTTAATTCGTGTGCGATTCTGTGTGTAGAATAAACTTTGAAAAATGCAAACTAGGTGCTTGCGATGGCTCGAGGAGAAAGAGCTTCACTGTCGGTGCAGGCGCCAGGGCCCATCGGGAGCGATATCGTCGTGCCAGTCCTTGAGGGTGCAATGGACATATTGCAGAGGATGTACGATGAGCAGTTTGCCATCCACCTTGCAAAAGATCCAGAGGTACAAGGCGGCGCGATCGATGACCCACCTGAAGAGCTGCCATCACCGGTGCTCATCGAGAGCCTGATGCCCTAGAAGGAATGGGTAGAGGACCTCTGCGATTCAGTTATGAGATAGCCAGCCTGCAGCTTCATCATTGGAGGCGGCGGCCGTGTCAACCTCGATCCCAATGATGTGGTGTCCATGCTCGAGCGCATCCTTGGCGGAGTTGACGTCCCCGACAAAGTAGTACATCACCAACATGGTAACCTGAGGATGCAGGTGATGGAAGGAATTTGATACCAGGGCAGAGGCATGGAAATGGAGCGGTACCGCGGAGGTTTCATGCACGCGATTGCACGCTCACAATTCCTTCTGAAAGAAGCCCACCAGCCCCAAGAGCCTCCCAGCACCAGCAGCTCCATAGGCGGAGATGGGTAACATGGCCGCAGGTTGGGACACTCGGAATGAACGGCCACAAGGGTGCTATGCTGATCATGGAGTCTGAGAAGACTGTCGTCGAATGGCAGCCAGCTCAGACTTTTAGCCAATATTTATTATAATTGTATAGAAATGTCGCATATCGACATTTTAAGTCACTAAGAATATGTAGCTTGTGTGTGTTTTGCGCATTGCCGCATGTGGCATTTTAAATTATCCTGAATATGTAAGACAATTAATAATCGTTGCCAATGTAAATTTGCCTCAACGGCGAGCAGAGTGCGTGCAAGGACGCTAGAGCGGAGCACGCGGCGGATGCCTCAATGGCAAGCAAGATGACGGACGGACGCGAGCAGAGCATGCCACAGCCGCCTCAACGACGAGTAGAGCGCATGGGGGGCACGAGCAGAGCGCGCCACGGCCGCCTGAACGGTGAGCAACCACACCTGCATATTGCAATTATGGTCAACCTTTTGGCACCATGTGCGAGGCACTACGGCGCATCCATCGGTGACGATGGTGATATCTGGATCCTATGTGATAGTGGGCAGATATGTACATGTTCGAGAATGTGGGCCCACATATGCCATCCGGGAAACGTTTCAGGCTTCGAGCCTAGAACCATCACTAATTTTTGAGCTTGTTTCTCATCACATTTCAGATTACCATGCAATAAGTAATTGCAAATCTGGTCACACCGATCAAACCTAAATGTGTTCCCACTTAGCACTAGGCTATAAAACTAGCCACTTAGAAATTACTTCACAATTCATCTCCTCGTCACCCAAAAAATAGGTCTTTGCCATGGCCGATAGGAGGAGTTTCAGGTTGACATATAACCAAGGAGCAAAGACCAAGGCCGCGGAAGCACTAGAGAGGTCCCGCCGCTATGCGGCAGCTGGAGCAGCGATGTCCTAGCGTGCCGTGGAGCCCTCGAACAAGCTCTCACTAGCACGCGAGGGCTCTCACAAGCGCACTCGCCGTGACGGTGATCACGACAAGTTGGCGGTGCTTAAGTCCTTGGCCAGCAACGACAACATTCTTGTTGCCCTAATTAAGTAGTAGGAGCTGGTCGACGGCTTGATGAAGCTGCTCGAGATTGGTGATGCCTCGGTTGAGAAGGCGTCCGACCTTGTCGAGCAACTCATGGGTGACAAATGACAATGCAAAGCTCCTCAAGGCGCTCACTGAGGAGGAGGAGGAGGCTACCGGCTGCAAGAAGCTGCATTAGCAGAGCAGTGCCTCGGGGATGACGCTGAAAGCAGTCGTCGAGGAACTGATGGGTGACTTGAGGAAGCTCCGGTTCGAGCACGAGCTGGAGGTGGAGGAATCCTTCGCTGCTGTCAAGCAAATTCTCGAGGAATTGAAGAAGGAGCTGGAGGATCTCGTCTCCTAGCCATCCATCGAGGAGTAGAGAAAGTAGCGACCCAGATCGTTGTCTGTGATTTCCTTCTTCTCTTGATCCTGTGTCTTCCAGGCATTGCCTCATGTGGCATTAAAATATTCGGAATATGTAAGACAATTATTATCTGTGCCATTGTAAATTTGTTGCCGTATTATCCGTTGCCATTTTATTTGTCGTCGTATTATCTGTTGCTGCATGTGGCATTTTAAATTATCCGGAATATGAGTTGAAAACACGAACAAAGCAATTGCTAACATTGAGCGGGGCCATGGGATCACAAGATAATACCCTCCATCTAGGTACTTTAATTAACCACATGTTACACATCGCTCGGTCGCCATTAATGGAGAAGTTGTGAGTAAGGCGGGCGACTGGTGGATGGAGGTCAAAGGGCTTGCTTCCCGGTGAGCTTGCTGGGTGGATTGCTCGCACGTGTCCCATCGAGCATGTGTGGTGGACAGGTCCCACGCGTCCCGTTGAGCCTGCACCGCGAACTTCTCGCATGCGTCCCATTGAGCCTATACGATAGACTTCTCACACTCGTCCCACCTAATCAAACAGCTGCACGCACGCCACCAACTATATGGTTAAATTTTGGCACAAAATACAAAGATGACCAATGAACGAGGACTGAGGTAGTACTCTCCCATAATAAGAGGGACGTGTAAAATGGTTATGGGAACACACACAGTTCGTACAATACAACCATTCGCAATATTAACGTGTCAGCTATTTGTTTCAAAAGGACTTTGTTGGATATTAATGTGTGCGCCCTGTCTCAAAGTGGACGATTTTTTTACCATGGCATATATGTGCCATGTCATGAAACCATGCTAAGTTTCATGATTTTCGGGTGAGTTTTTGATTTACCGGGATTTAAAAACCGAGATTCTCAATATTTCAGGATGATGAGACGTTTGCAATTCATACCCATTCCTACAATGAGACCTAAACATGCACCTAGGGACACATGTACGATTTTCCACCCATTTTACTTCACTAGAGCATGTGCTTGTATTTCAAATTTGAATTATAGCCATTAAATGCCTAGAAAACTCAATTAATGTATAAAATGGCCAAAGGAACACTGGATAGTTTCAAATTTCAGCATGACACTCCTGTTATTCTATGTTGCTTGTAGGAAAAAAATACAAGGCAAAAAGAGGTAGCGGTTATCATTTCGCCCACAAGAGGGGCATGAGGGAGTCCTGGATTAAGGGGTCCTCAGACAGCCGGACTATATACTTTAGCTGGACTGTTAGACTATGAAGATACAAGATAGAAGAATTCGTCCCGTGTCCGGATAGGACTCTCCTTTGCATGGAAGCCAAGCTTGGCAATTCGGATATGTAGATTTCCTTCTCTGTAAACCGACTCTGTGTAACCCTAGCCCCCTCCGGTGTCTATATAAACCGGAGGGTTTAGTCCGTAGGACTAAGGACAACAATCATAATCATAGGCTAGCTTCTAGGGTTAGCCTCATCGATCTCGTGGTAGATCAAGTCTTGTAATACTCATACCATCAAGATCAATCAAGCAGGAAGTAGGGTATTACCTCCATAGAGAGGGCCCGAACCTGGGTAAACATCGTGTCCCCCGCCTCCTGTTACCATTAGCCTTAGACGCACAGTTCGGGGCCCCCTACCCGAGATCCGCCGGTTTTGACACCGACATTGGTGCTTTCATTGAGAGTTCTGCTGTGTCATCGTCATAGGGCTTGATGGCTCCCTCTATCGTCTCTAATGATGCAGTCCAGGGTCAGACTTTTCTCCCTGGATAGATCTTCGTATTCAGCGGCTTTGCACTGTGGGCCAACTCGCTTGGCCATTGAGAGCAGATCGATAGCTACGCCCCTAGCCATCAGGTCAGGTTCGGAAGTTTTACTTACATCGCCGACATCCGCGGAGACTTGATATTCGACGGATTCGAACCCACGACAGCCGCTCCCTGCAGCCATGATGAACACGACTCAAATCTATCATTGGACTACGCTTAGGAGACTGCGCCTGTGACTGCCCTGGCACTAGATCCAGAACAGATCACGCCGTCCATGGACGGGGGGCTGGAATCCACCATGGAGGCCGCATACTCTATGACATTTGAGCCGAACACAGATTCAGCCTCTATCGAGGCCTCTGTCGTCGGACCCCCGGACTCGTCTCCGAATACGGGTTCCGAACCGCGTGTGTCCGCGCCCGTCAAATCATATTGGGCGCCGATCTTGGAGTTTACCTCCGCGGACATCTTTTAGCACTCGCCCTTGGGCGACGTTTTAAATTCATTAAGATCTCTCTCCTTGTCAGGAGATTCTGGCCGAACTATGTCCGGCTTGAGTGGGAAACGGACGACAAAGAATTTTGCTGCCCACCCACCACCCACTTGATAGCCATTGTCGATGATTTGACCGACATGCTTGACTTCGACTCCGACGACATCGACGGCCTGGACGACGATGCGGGAGAAGAAGAGGAACCACCACCCACAGGTCGCTGGACAGCCACCTCGTCATACGACATTTACATGGTGGATACCCCCAAAGAAGACAATGGCGAGGACAAAAAGGACCTAGTTCAGGATAAGCCTCCTCAGAATCAACCAAAGCGCCGACGTCAGCGGTGCCACTATATACCATGCCATGGTAAAAATAGCAATACGGGCACAGGAGATAATACCTCGGACAATGCTGAAAACAATGAAGACCCCACAGACCCAGCCGTGAAACACGACGAGCAGGGAAACGGCAAACACAGTCCGGGGTGATGCCGAAGACACCACTCATCAACCTATCGCCGAAGAAGAGGACAGTTCGGATGACGACACATTCATCATCCCTGATACACAAGTGGAGCGAGAACGCCTCCAGCAGGGACTTATCGCCATTGCTAGGAGCTTGAATAAGAAGAAGCAACGGCTTAAAGCCACACATGATATGCTCGATGACAAATGGAACGAAATGCTCGACACTAAGGAAAAATAGGGCGGCAATCGCCAAACAAAGAACTATCCCAAACGTAAACTGTTGCCCGAATTTGACGATGAGGCTAAGCGCCCATACCGCCGAATAACTGTACGGATGACCAACAGGACCGACCACCTCATGGTCGAGACAAAGCAGCTAATAACGCCGCACACAAACCCGCACACCCGCTCCATAAAGAAAGGTAGGTAGCGACCCAGAACCAACAACACGATTTACGTGAAGGGCTAGCATAACAAGGTCCATTTATGGATCTCGAGGACATGTCCCAACGAAGGATCATGACCACCAAAACAAATATGGCGGCTGCTATCCAGTTCGGAATCAATACCACACACTACAACCATCGGACTCACTCCAAGATATAACCAAATACAGGGGCACTGCACACCCCCTATGCTTCACCAATGAGGTGTTGGATCATGAATTTCCAGCAGGGTTTAAACCCGTAAACATCGAGGCATACGATGGAATGACAGACCCTGCGGTCTGGATAGAGGACTTTATTCTTCATATCCATATGGCATGCGGAGATGATCTCCAGCCATTAAATACTTACCCCTCAAGCTCCCGGGACCAGCTCGGCACTGGCTGAAAAGCCTCCCTGAAAATTCTATTGAAGCTGGGAGGAGCTCGAGGACTGGTTCGGGGACAATTTTCAAGGGACTTATGTCCGACCTCCGGATGCAGACGATCTCAGTCATATAACCCAACAACCCGGAGTGTCCGCCTGTAAGCTTTGGAACAAATTTCTGACCAAGAAAAACCAAATCGTCGACTGTCTGGATGCCGAAGCTTTAGCAGCTTTCAAACACAGTATCCGGGATGAATGGCTTGCTAGACACCTCGGCCAAGAAAAGCCTAGGACAATCGCAACCCTAACCACCCTCATCACCCGCTTTTGTGTAGGTGAGGATAGCTGGTTGGCCCGTAGCAGCACCAGCGACCCAGGCACATCCGAAATCAGGGATGGCAACGGAAAACCACGACGCCATAAAAGCAAACATCAAAACAATAAAGACAGCCCAAAAAATACAGTGGTAAATGCCGGATTCAGGGGCTCCAAACCCGGTCAACAGAAAAAGACATTTAAAGGCGGCCGAGAAGGTCGATCCAACTTAGAGAAAATTCTTCATAGGACCTGCCAGATTCATGGCACCCTTGATAAGCCAGCTAACCACAGCAACAGAGAATGTTGGCTCTTTAGACAGGCCGGCAAGCTCAATGCCGAACACAAGGGGAAGGGGTCGCTAAGTGAAGACGAGGATGAATCCCTCCAGCCGAACATAGGAGGACAGAAAAAGTTCCCACCGGAGGTTAAAACAGTGAACATGATTTACGTCATGCATATCCCAAAAAGGGAGGGCAAACGCGCACTCCGAGACGTATACGCTATAGAGCCCGTCATCCCCAAATTCAATCCATGGACGGCCTGTCCGATCACCTTTGATCATAGGGATCATCCGACTAGTATATGTCACAGGGGCTCGGCCGCCTTAATGCTCGACCCGATAATCAACGGATACCACCTCACCCGAGTCCTCATGGCAGCGGTAGCAGTCTCAATCTGATATATCAGGAAACTTTCCACAAGATGGGGATAGACCCGTCAAGAATTAAGCAAGGCAACACTACCTTTAAAGGAGTGATACCAGGCGCAGAGGCCCGTAGCATTGGCTCCCGATAACTTTCGAAGCGAAGAACTATTCTTAGAGATTGCTCCATTCCGAAGCGGTTACAATGCACTACTTGGAAGAACGGCATTCGCTCACTTCAATGCAGTCCCGCATTATGCTTATCTTAAACTTAAGATGCCCGGTCCACGTGGCGTCATCACAATCAGCAGGAACACGGAGTGTTCACTTTGAATGGAAGAATACGTCGCGGCTCTAGCAGCCGAATCAAGGAGTGACCTCTGCAAAATGAGAAACTCATCGGTTCTCGAAACCACGGACACAGTTAGATGTGTTCGGCGCACACCTAGGTGTAGCAGCTCAGATAAATGCGAGCTTGATTAGCGGCTATACTTCCACAAAAAAAGAAGACTGTACATGTCTCCCTGTATATGTAAAATAGGGCTTCAAAACTCCCTATGTAGTGTGTGGGGCCGCACGCATATAAAAGGTCCATAGTTCGTCTTGACCCTATTCGGACTAAAAAAATTATATCTTCATGGTTCTTTAAAACAAACCAATTCTACTCACGATCACACCAGATCCAGTCACCTAGTTATTTCTTTGTTTTAGGCAGCCACCACTCTTTACCCCTCAAGGACACAGGCGCAACGGAGATGAAGGTGCAGACGTGCAACAGGGCCCCGTTCTAAGGTTTCTTTTTAGATTAAGCCCCTGCGTAAACCTTTTTACTATCTTTTGTTGTTTTCGTATCCTCCTGGCTCTTAAAATGACCCACAAGGATGTTTGCATTATTATCACGCCGATTAGACCTGTACCTAGAAATCCAGGGTTTTATTACTAGGGGCTGCCATTCAGTTCGGTATATTTTGTAAAGACTGAATACGTTCGGGAGTGTTCGGCGTCGCGAGTTTGGCCTTATATGCATCAGCTCCGAATCATGTCTTTGGTCAAATGTTGGCTTTGCCCGGCTCATGCGTTTTGCTGCCTTACGTTCCGCACCATCGGCTAAGGAAGCACAGGGAGAACTACTGTGATTGTGCCCTGGTTCATCCGGACGAGCACCTTAGTAGAGAAAGCCGAAAACTGACTATCATGATACAGCGAGAGACTGGTCAACCACTCGATGACTCAACGAAATCCTCGAGATTCCTCCGCATTAACGAAGGATCGTTTTTCCGGTCAAGTATGTAAATGCATCGTTTTTGGATAAAATGCGGACATGCCAGGGGCTATGTAGTAGCCCCACCATCAAACTCCTATAGCTAAGTGAAAGTGTTAAAGCTTTATAGTTCAATTGCCTTGTTCGCCGCACTATCACCTCCACAAATGGACCAAGACGTTGCATCAAGTGTGACTACGTGCTTTTTTCCTAACACCCACGCGATATCCGCAAAGGGGTTGAAGCCGACAACTGCAATCTTTCAGGTTATATACATATATACATAAACGGCCGCACAGGAGGCACTAAAATACTTTAAAGGCAAACATATAAATATAGCCTTTATTATCAAAAGCATTGTCTTTACAAATTCAAATATATATCATTCGAACATGATAGTCTTCGAGCACTGAGCCTCTATCAGGCGGGCACCTTCTAAGACCTCTTCAAAATAGTGCTCCGGCAGGTCTTGGCCTCCGGTCGGACCCCATGTTGCAACATCGGTGGCCTCCATCCCTGCCCAGTACATTTTAACATGGGCGAGGGTCATCCGTGCACCCTCTATACATGCCGACCGCTTGATTGTGGCGATATGCGGCACAGCACGAATAAATCGTTTCACCAAACCAAAATAACTACTCGGGCTTGGTTCCCCTGGCCACAAGCACTCCACGACAGCCTTCATGGCATGTCCAGATAACCTATGGAGCTCCGCCCATTCAGCCATCTGCTCGTTTAATAGCAGTGGACGCTTTGGCGTGCTGAACTGTAACTAGAACAGTCTTTCCACCTCATGATCTTCTTGGTCCTGGAAGAACTGCGTTGCATCGGCGGCAGTCTTTGGCAAGTGCAAATACGCGTCTTGAGAACTCCACATTTGATCAAGAGGGGCGTACTTCGGATCGCCGAACTTAGTTTGCAATAAAAAGGGCTTCCCAGCCGGGATCTCTCCGGCTTGCCGGAGCTCCTCCCGAGATGCTCTGATCTCAGATCGAGTCTCTTTTTCCGTTTGCAAGGCCTTTTGCAGGTCCTCCATTTTTTTTCTTGGCTCTCCTTCTTGAGCAGCTCATAACAGTTAGCGGCATACTTCAGCTCAGAGCCATATTGGCTATTTTTTCCTCACTTCGGCGATGAGCAGCCTGTTCGGCTTTCAATTCAGTCACTGCCTTTTTGGCAGCCGCGTCGCTTACTCTGGCTTGTTCCATAGCACGCGCAGGCTCAGCCCGACGAGTCTCCACGACGGCCGCACCATCTGCAGACAAAGCATATTGTAAGTCCCAGTGTCATACTGTAATACATACTTATTGTCCGCCCAAAGACACACCTTGCGCCTCGTCAAGACGCTTATTCACGAGCGTTATGTGCTCATCCGCCGCATCAAGTTGCCTATTCAATTCAGCAAATTCGGCAGCCCGCGCAGTTGTCGGTGCTGCAGCTGCCTGTGTACAAAATTGGCAAATTCCTTTCCTGAGATTATTGATATTTTTTGATCCTCTGCTCGCTCCGTTCGGATATCAACCAGAGTCTCAGGGGCTACTATCTACACACAGTGCACCTTGCATTCTGCAATCCAAACTAACAAAAAAATTGCCACCTTACGTACCTCGAAGCCTCTTAATAGGCTCATAAAGGCTGCATCCAGTCCGCTTTTCACGGACGAAATTATTTTAATCATCGTACCCATTAAGGTATGATGTCCCTCTGAAACAGGCGCTTGCCGCAAAAGACCCATCAACGTATCTGGCTGTGTGTCGGACAGTCCGGGGCTTTTGTCGACGGTCTCTTTAGGAGCCGAACACCCCGGACCTCGGGTGGCTGAAGATTCACCTTCTGGCCTCATCCTCTTTTGGGTATCGGGAGAGATCCTCCGAGACGACACTTCAGGGTCGTCCTCCTTATGGGGCGGGGGAGTATGAGGAGGCATCTCGCTCTCCATCATCTCCAGAAGAAGATCCCCCCGAGGACGAAGATTGATGCGGAAGGCTATAGGTAGGACTGCCAAACATACATTTCAGATATTACTATCATAAACAGGAGAAGAACGGGGTAGTCTTACAGAGCACCTTTGTTCACTAACGTCTGGGCTAGCGGCTGGTCCCCTTGAGGGTGCTGTTCGGCGACGTTGCTCCCCGAGATGGGGCCCCCTGATAGGGATTTCTTCCCTTTCTTGGAGGCCTCCGCCTTCAAGTCTTCAGGCGCGGCCCTTTTCTTCCCGCAGAGGGAGGGAATATTTGATTCCCCTCTCCGTTTACTCTTCGACACGGGAGTTCCAATTTCTCCGGATACAGTACGTGATGTACCACCTGTATGGAGGCCACTTTTGACCTCCCCGCTCCCCTCATTGTCTTCCCCCGATGGCACTTGATATGGTGCACGAGCCAGCATCCTGGTTAACACCGGATCCGCTGAGTCTTCGGGGAGAGGCCCCGAACACTTGATCCTCTCTGCCTTTTGTATCCAACCCTGGTCGAGGACGATTTTTTCAGGATAACATTATGATAAATATAACGACAACATGTTCGATTATAGGGTGCTCACCGGGGTATCTTGATGGTTGCAGTCAAGGCCTGCGTATTCTGTGGTGTCCGGACACTTTATTCGTGATTCGAAGAATGATTTATATATCCCTTCGAGCGTCATGCTGAAGAAGTGTTGAACGGTTCGCGGTCCTTCCGGATTGAACTCCCACATACAAAGAGGTCGTCGTTGGCATGGCAGGACCCGTCGAACTAGCATCACGTGAATCACCTTTACAAGACCAATATACTTCTCGATAAGATCTCGGATGTGGCTTTGCAGCGTCCATACATCGTCAGCCAACCTCCCAGTCCAGCCCCTTGTTGACCCATGACGCAAGCGGTGGTGGAGGCCGGAGCGGAAGGCAGGAGCAGCCGCCCACTTTTTTCCTCGGAGAGCTGTCATGTAAAACCACTCCCGTTGCCACAGGTCAGAAACCTCTGGGAAGGAACCCTTTGGCAATAATGCATTGGCACATTTGCTTATTTTTGCCCCTCCACACTCCGTGTGTTTCCCATTGATCATCTTCGATGTTACATTAAAGGTTTTAAGCCATAAGCCGAAGTGTGGAACAATGCAGAGGAAGGCATCGCACACGATGATGAAGGACGAGATGTGAAGGAAGGAATCCGGAGCTAGAACATGAAAATCTAGCCCATAATAGAACATGAGCCCTCTAACAAAGGGATGAAGACTGAGGCCTAGCCCTCAGAGGAAGTGAGAGATAAACACAACACTCCCGTCGGACTTGGGAGTAGGGATAGCCTGCCCTTGAGCAGGGAGCCTGTGGGGAATTTCCGTTGTCAAGTACCTCGCCTCCCTAAGCATCTTGATATCCTCCTCTGTGGCGGAGGAGGCCATCCATCGGCCTTGAAGTCGGAAGTTTGGAGTGTTTTGGCTGAAGCCTTGGGTGTTGGAACTCGAGGAAGGATAAGGAGAGGATTGAGCATAGAGGGAAAAGACAGGCCTTGATCTCTTTACAAAGAGGGTGAATACCAAACATCCTCCCGCGTGGCCTTTTTGGAACTTGCCTGTTCCCAAGTAATCCTATCCGTGGAATAGTTGGGTTACCCACATCCGTATTGATGAGAATCCCATGATAAGGGGACACGATCTCTGCTTCCACAAGACGTGCCAATAAAGCCGCATCGTGAAACGTGTCATGGCAAGCTGATAAAACGGTTCGGATAAAAACAAAACTGTGGTGCGATGTCATGCTATGAATAAACTGTCAGCAGATTAGATCCGTGATACATTATACTCTCTACGGTGGTACATGGAATTTGTTTTTGCAGAGCCAGACACGATTCTTGTGTTCAAGATCTACCTTGGAGTATTCGGAGAAGGAACCCACCTTGCAATGCCGAAGACAATCTGCGCATTGGCCTCAATCATCATTGAAGCCTGGTTCAGGGGCTACTGAGGGAGTCCTGGATTAAGGGGTCCTTGGACAGCCATACTATATACTTTGTCCGGACTGTTGGACTATGAAGATACAAGATAGAAGACTTTGTCCCGTGTCCGGATGGGACTCTCCTTTGCGTGGAAGGCACGCTTGGCGATTCAGATATGTAAATACAAGGCGAGAAGAGGGAGCGAGTGTCATTTCACCGACCAGGTGGCCACGTTTCCCTATTGAAACCACGGGGTTCTTGCGAGAGGCTCTAGTTTGTAAGAGGTTTATTATAAAGCTTGGCCCAAATTGGATAATTTTTTACCATGACATATATGTGCCATGTCGTGACAGTATGCCAACTTTCATGATATTCGAGTGAGTTTTCGATTTACGAGGATTTAAAAACCGAGATTCCCAATGTTGAAGGACGAGCCAGGATGCCGAGATGGTTGTAAGTCATTCCCATTCCTTGCATGGGAACTAAACATGCAACAAAGGACACATGTATGATTTTCCTAGCCATTTTGGTGCACTAGAGCATGTATTTGTAGTTCAGATTTGAATTATGGACATTAAATGCCTAGGAAACTCAATTAATGTATAAAAATGCCAAATGAACAATGAATAATTTTAAATTTCAGCAAGGATATCCTGTCATTCCATGTTGCCTGTTGTGGCACCCCGGCTCAGAGCAACCGGTTTACCTTGCATTGCCAGCCCAGAGATCTAGTCCTCTCGCAACACACAACAACTTGGTATAGAAAACAACCGCTTTATTGATGCTAGCGGAAACATAAGTTAAATATTACATGAGGTTGCGAGGCCAAAAGGCACACCAGGTGCGTATGAACAATATGTGCATTCTTTAATGAACATGAAGGGGGCCTCGATCACGACAACTACGCGACAGCGAAACGACGACAAAGCGGGACTCCATATCACAGGGACACCAATGTGGACACGGCCTAGTCAAGAGAAGCACTCTGATCCGGTAAGACCTTCCTGAAAGCTGGCATGACACGCCAGGTCAGTACATTGAATGTACTTGCAAGCTCTCAACAAGTAAAAGCATAATGGCAAACAATAACATGACAACTTGTTAGGTTTAATGCAATGCTATAACATACTACTCATGAAGTGATCATGCTTGTGCATTGAGTCCCTCGGACTCCCTTACCATACGGGTTACCTTGTAACCAACATCATCAATATGGTGATCACCTCCGGATCACGAATGAAACCAACTCTTTGGTTCCAACATCAACCATCTTCATAGTTTCCACAATATCATCACATAATAAGTGTCATCTGTATAACTTTAGTGTGCAGGATTAACTTATTTATGTTGATCTATGGTTTGACCTACAACGAACTATGTCCGTAACCAAGGACGCGGCTATCGATAGATTTAATAAACACTATGCAGAGGTTAGCACACTGTACCCACACCACGAAATCCATGGCCTCGAACTCCCATTCGGGTGGACCAACGACATACTAACAGAACCAACCCATTGCCACGACACTCTCTCGGCCACTCCAACCAACTCCCCTCTAGGCTAAGTCATGGGTGGCCTCGATGCCAACTCGTGGCATCCAACGGCCACTGTCGGGGTAAAACATCAACGATCCCAAACGGGGACATGGTACCAAAACAACAACGGGCACACATGGTTATGTCTGCTTACCTGGTGAGGGTACCGCACACCCATAAGCTTCCCTCGTTGGACGCACCGGCCAGAGGCATGACAACAGACAAAATAAGGGCCTTCCCATAAAGGCAAATGTGGTTGCACTAGGAAGCTTGATTCGGTGGAACCATGACTCGATCAACATTATGTTCAAGTTGAATTATCATCAGGTGTAACTTGAAATAAAATAACTCGAGCCATAGTATTCCATGAACTTGCAACTATATGACATGCAAATATATCCACAAATCACTGAAATGAAATGGATCAACCTCATAGCATCACTATGCATGCACTACTAATCATTTAAAGGCACTGGTTTAAAATCAATTCTTTTTTAGTTATGACATTAACATTGTGAGAATATAAATATTAAACCATCATTAGAAAGTGATACCGATCATTATCAAACCATAGTCATGTTATCAAAGTAACTCAACTGCATTAAACAAGTCCATGCACTCAGGTACTATTACAAACTAAGCACTTCAAGCATAACAAATGAAATAACTTAAGCAATATTATATAAATCATTTTAATGCATAAAATAAATCATACTCAAGTTGGAAAAATCATAGTTATTGAGATGACACTATGCAGATATTTGTGGTGGCTTGCCTTAGCACAGAGGAGGGTCACACTCCTCCTGGTTCTCCTCAAGGCAAGATTCTCCTTGTGAAAATAATTAAAAAGAGCAAAAGAAAATATCAAAAACCACTCTGAAATTCACCAGAAATTCTAGACAGCAAGGAAAAATCACAAATTTTATGTGCTGCTAGTGTAATTCAGTACAAAACCAATGCAAAAAGAATCAACTCATTTGGACTTAAAGATTAGGAGTTAGAGCTAGTCAAAGTTACTGGTCAAAATGAATTAAATTTGAATAAAAGAAAAACCAAGGGGGTGACGTCGAAGACGTATTCAGAGAATACACCTCCACTCGTACCGCTTCATGCGCGAGTGGAGGGGCTGGCAGTGGGCCCCGTGTGCCAGGTTTTAAAGAGAGGGGGAGATAAACAGAGGACAGTGGTGCTTTGTCGGGCCTCTCTCCGGCAAGAGGGCTCGATGGCTGATCTGAGAGGGAGGGATGGATAGAGGGGGCTCAGGTGCACCTTCTCGTACCCATAGCTTGGCAAGAGGTGGCCGGAGTTGCTCGGAAACGACATCTCCAGCGGTGGCTGCGGACGGAGTTCATCGGAGATGAGGAAGACGACGAGGATGGGCGATTCCAGGGGCTCCATTGGGGTTGGCTAGAACCAATGGATCACCTGGAAGTCGCCGGAGAAGAAGATGAGATCGAAGGGCACTTGAGAGGTGGGGAGTACCAGAAGGGATCACCGACGAGCTCAAGAAGGCGCGGCGGCCAGAGGCCTACCCGGCCGGGCTACGACATATCTACGGGGTTGTGGAGGTTGAGTGAGTGAGTTGGGATGCTCGGAGAGGCGAGGGAGGGCCCTATTTGTGGGTAGAGGGATGGGGGGTCTCAACTTCGTTGGAGATCTCTAGAAGAGGTGCATGGCGACGAGGAGCATCACTGGGAGGGGGAGAAGAGGCCAGGGCTCACGCGGCCACTATGGGAGCTCGAAGACTAGCATAGGGCGCGGGTGGAGATGGGGATAGGGGCACGGGCACATTGTGTGCGTGGCTGCATCGTGCCCGTACTTGCTGTGGCGGCTCCAGCATTGGTGAGCTATAGGGAAGGGTCAAGGGTGATGGTTCGAGGCTGGTGGCGTGGTCTGGAAGTGGGAGGTGAGCGATGTGATGGGCACGCGCAGAACAGGGGCTCGGGCACAATGCAGAGCGCGTCGAACACGCGCGCCAGAGCCCGTGTCCACACGTGGTCACCACGTGGACTGTGCCAACGCGATGCCCAAGCGATGCCAACCCTTGTCTAGCATGTTATTCGTGTAGTGTTTGGTCTAGGAGATGAGATGGCACACTGCCAGGCCGACCGGATTGAACAAGAGCTCATCAACAAGTTTATGTCAGAAACTTGTACACTGTGCTTGGAGGGGTTCTAGAAGGAGTTTAGGGCTGATCTCCTGGGGTTAAGGTTTTCTTAGGAGGGTAATGAAGCTAAAAAAATCAGCTTCATTGGATCAAGGAATAACACTCTTCCTTTGTAAAGTGCATTTTCGGGGCAGAATGCAAATGATTTTCCCTAGAAAAATTTGGTCACATGACCACATGATATTTTTGCATAGGGTGATGAGGCACTGTCTAATGGGTGTGTGAGCATTTTCTCAAATTTTTATGAGAAAGAAACAGAGGGGGTGCTTTGGAAGGGAAGGAAAACATTATTTCCCACCATTTCCTGCACACGTTGCAATAGTTCAAGCAGATCGTTGTTTCTTCTTTCTTCAAACATGCGCATGATCTGTTCAGTGGTTGGTGGATGTGGCGGTGGAGGCGGTGGTTGTGGATACTTTTCAGGGGAATGCCCTGCCTGTCTTGCTGAACGATGAACAAGGACATCCTCACCATCATGACTGTTGTTGCCTCCTCTCGTCATCCTATTTGTTTATTTTTCCCAATATAAAGCAACCGAGATGAGTAACATCCAAAAATGGGAAGAAAATCAAATAACAAATCCGAAGAAAAGCGATGAAACTAGGGCGAATAAAGAGAGTTCCAACTTAATTATACATAGACTCATACATGCGTGAAAACATCATGAAAAGTACGACTACACCCAATATCGAGACAACCTCGTCTACAAGCTAACGAACTAAGGCTCCACTGCTGCAGATGGGTCCTCCTCAGGCTCGGGTTCTGAACTAACGAAGCTAACGAAGACCTTCGGGTTAAAGGAAACGCGGTGACGCTACCTCGAGGACTCTCCCTCGGGATCAGGTCTAGGGCGAAGCATAGGAGCTGTAGGAGTTGCGACAAGAAAAGCCCACTTGGTAGGAGACTCACGAAGGGTCGCTATCGAGGTGGCCGAGTTACTATGAGGGGTAACAGGGATAGTAGGAGGAACAGAGGCTGGGGGAACAAGGTCAGTAAATCTAATATGGGGTGGATCTGTTTCGAGAGGTAGCGAGAGCGATACGGGTACGAGTCAACTCTCGGCTAACTCAAAGATCATGAGATAACTGGCGGTGATATAGCGAGAAAGGTGGCTGGAAGAAGATCTCTCGTTGGATCAATGAAAGGGAAACAGATATGCCCGTTCTCGTGCATAGACAGGCAGAAATAGAAACCTGGATGGGTCTGCATGCGAACCTCGTTGTAGCGCAAGTCTATAAGAGCCTTGAATGCGGCAAACTAGATGACTTGAGATGGAGTGGAAGCAAAACCACCCTTAGAGGAACAAGTGTAAGCGCCGGAAGGGGAACTGTGAGGCATAGTAACCTCTGCATAGTACTCATACACTGAGTCCGCCAGATGCTCCCGATACACATGGTACACTGGATCAGCACCTTCGGGGTAGAGGTGATGCCACACGTTCTGAAGCAGATGCGGCGAGGTGTAGGATACTGGCGCAGACTGTAACGGGTACGAAACTGGAGTCACATATTATGTGTTATGATCCGACAACCCCGAAGTGACAATAATCGGGATACTTCTCGGTGATGACCGTAGTTTGAGGAGTTCATGTATTCCTATGTGTTAATGCTTTGGTCCAGTATTCTATTAAAAGGAGGCCTTAATATCCCTTAGTTTCCATTAGGACCCCACTGCCACGGGAGGGTAGGACAAAAGATGTCATGCAAGTCCTTTTCCATAAGCATGTATGACTATATTCGGAATACATGCCTATGTTACATTGATGAACTAGAGCTAGTTCTGTGTCACCCTATGTTATAACTATTACATGATGAATTGCATCCGACATAATTATCCATCACTGATCCAATGTTTACGAGCTTGTCACATATTGTGCTTTGCTTATTTACTTTTCCGTTGCTACTGTTACAATTACTACAAAACTTCTATCATTACTTTTTCCACTGTTACCATTACTATCATACTACTTTGCTACTAAATACTTTGCTGCAGATATTAAGTTATCCAGGTGTGGTTGAATTGACAACTCAACTGCTAATACTTGAGAATATTCTTTGGCTCCCCTTGTGTCGAATCAATAAATTTGGGTTGAATACTCTACCCTCGAAAACTGTTGTGATCCCCTATACTTGTGGGTTATCACCTAGACACAGGAAGCACTCCAATCCGGTAAGACCTTCCTGAAAGCTGGCATGACATGCCAGCTCAGTACATTGAATGTACTTGCAAGCTCATAACAAGTAAAAGCATAATGGCAAACAATAACATGACAATTAGGCAGGTTTAATGCACGTCTATAACATACTACTCATGAAGTGATCATGCTTGTGCATCGAGTCCCTCAGACTCCCTTACCATACGATTACATTGTAACTAGCATCATCAATACGGTGATCACCTCCGGACTACGAACAAAACCAACTCTTTGGTTCCAACATCAACCATCTTCATAGTTTCAACAATATCATCGCATAATCAGTGTCATCTGTATAACTTTAGTGTGCAGGATTAACTTATTTATGTTGATCCATGGTGTGACCTACAATGAACTATATCTGTAACTTAGGACGTGGCTATCGATAGATTCAATAAACACTCTGCAGAGGTTAGAACACTATACCCACACCACGGAATCCATGGCCTTGAACTCCCATTCGGGTGGACCGACGACATTCCGACAGAACAAACCCATTGCCATGACACTCTCCCGGCCACTTCGACCAACTCTCCTCTGGGCTAAGTCATGGGTGGCCCTGATGCCAACTAATGGCATCCAACGACCATCATCATGGCAAAACATTAACGGTCCCAAACGGGGACATGGTACCAAAACAACAACACGCACACAAGGTATGTCTACTTACCGGGCCAGGGTACTGCACGCCCATAACCTTCCCTCGTTGGAGGCATCGGCCAGAGGCATGACAACAGACCGGATAAGGGCCTTCCCATAAAGGAAAATGTGGTTGCACTGGGAAGCTCGATTCGATGGCACTATGACTCGATCAACATTATGTTCAAGTTGAATTATCATCTGGTTTAACTTGAAATAAAATAACTCGAGCCATAGTATGCATGGACATGCAACAATATGACATGCAACTATATCCACAGCTCACTGAAATGAAATGGATCAACCTCATAGAATCACTATGCATGTACTACTAATCATTTAAAGTCACTGGTTTAAACTCAATCATTTTTAGTTATGACATTAGCATGGTGAGAATATAAATATTAAACCATCATTAGAAAGTGCTACCGATCATTATCAAACCATAGTCATGTTATCAAAGTAACTCTACTCCATTAAACTAGTCCATGCACTTAGGTACTACAGCAAACTAAGCACTTCAAGCATAACAAATGAAATAACTTAAGCAATATTATATCAATGATTTTAATGCATGAAATAAATCATATTCAAGTTGGAAAAATCATAGTTATTGAAATGACACTACGCGGATATTTGTGGTGGCTTGCCTTAGCACAGAGGACTGTCACACTCCTCCTGGTTCTCCTCAAGGCAAGATTTTCCTTCTGAAAATAATAAAAAACAGCAAAAGAAAATATCAAAAACCGCTCTGAAATTCACCAGAAATTCTAGACAGCAAGGAAAAATCTCAAATTTTTTGTTCTGCTAGAGTATTTCAATAGAAAACCAATGCAAAAAGAATCAAATCATTTGGACTTATAGATTGGGAGTCAGAGCTAGTCAAAGTTACTAGTCAAAATGAATTAAATTTGAATCAAGAAAAACCAGGGGGTGACATCTAGACTTATTAAGAGAATACGCCTCCACTCGTACGACTTCGAGCGCGAGTGGATGGGCTGACATGGGGCCCCGAACACCGGGTTATGAAGAGAGGGGGAGAGAAACCAAGGACAGCGGTGCTTCGCAGGGGATCTCTCCGGCGAGGAGGGCTCGGCAGCCTATCTGAGAGGAAGGGATGGATAGAGGGGGCTCAGGCGCACCTGCTCGTACCCGTAGCTTGGCGAGAGGTGGCCGGAGTTGCTCGAAAACAACATCTCCAGCGGTGACTGTGGACGGAGTTCAACAGAGATGAGGAGGACGAGAAGGATGTGCGATTCCAGGGGCTCCAATGGGGTCGGCTAGCACCAGTGGATCACCAGGAAGTCGCCTGGGAAGAAGAATGAGCTCGAAGGGAACTGGAAAGGTGGGGAGCAGCAGGAGGGGATTGTCAGTGAGGTCAAGAAGGGGCGGTGGCCAGAGGCTTACTTGGCCGGGGTGCAGCTTATCTAAGGGGTTGTGGACGTTGAGTGAGTGAGTTGGGATGCTCGGAGAGGCGAGGGAGGGCTCTATTTATAGGCGGAGGGGATGGGGGGTCTCAGCTCCACCGGAGAGCTTTGGAAGTGGCGCACGGTGACAAGGAGCATCAGTGGGAGGGGGAGAAGAGGCCAGGGCTCACGCGGCCACTGTGGGAGCTGGAATACAAGCACATGGTGCTGGTGGAGATGGGGACAGGGGAACGGGTGCAATGTGGGCTTGGCTGCGTCGTGCCTGTGCTCAATGCGGCGGCTCCAGCATCAGAGAGCTGCAGGGAGGGGTTAAGGGTGATGGGCCAAGGCTGGTGGCGCGGTGTGATAGTCGGAGGCGAGCGCTGCGATGGGCACGCGCTGAACAGGGGCTCGGGCGCAGCGCAGAGTGCGTCGAATGCGTGCCAGACCCCGTGTCCACATGCGGTCACCATGTGAATGGTGCCAACACAATGCCGAGGTGATCCCAAACGTTGTCTAGTGTGTTGTCCGTGCAGTGTTTGGTTTAGGAGATGATATGGCACACTGCGAGGCCGACCGGATTGAATAAGAGCTCATCAACAAGTGTTTGGACAGAAACTTGTGCACTGTGCTTGGAGGGGTTCTAGAAGGAGTTTAGGTCTGATCTCTTGGGGTTAAGGTTTTCTTAGGAGGGTAATGAAGCTCAAAAAATCAGCTTCATTGGATCAAGGAATAATACATTTCCTTTGTAAAGTGCATTTTCGGGGCAGAATGCAAATGATTTTCCCAAGCAAAATTTGGTCACATGACCACATGATATTTTTGCATAGGGTGGTGGGGCACTGTCTAAAGGGTGTGTGAGAATTTTCTCAGATTTTTCTAAGAAAGAAACAAAGGGGCTACTTTGGAAGGGAAGTGAAAATGTTCCATTTTTTAGGGGAAACTGAATATTTTCTTTAGAAGAAAAATATTCCAAAGCATTTTGATGATGAATGGGAGCCAAGAGAGGTTGTGAGAGGTGAGAGGGGACACTTGGGGGAATATCAAAACAATGCCCAAGTGTGAAGTCCAAATGAATTAACTCAAAAATCCATTTTTAAAGAAAAAGGCAAGTGAAAGGTATGATGGCAAAAACCAGCAAAAACCAGGGTGTCATACCTATATAAATAATAAGGCGAGAAGAGGCAGCAATTATCGTTTCGCCCACAAGGGGGACACGTTTCCCTATTGGAACCACCAGGCTTCTCAAGAGAAGATGCGTTTTGTAAGAGGCTTGTAATAAAACTTGCCCCAAAATGGACAAAATTTTTCCATGACATATATGTGCCATGTCATGACACCATGTCATGACACCATGTCTATGGCCAAGCCAGACGCCGAGACAGTTGTAATTCATTCCCGTTCTTTGCATGGGACCTAATCATGCATCCAAGGACACATGTATGATTTTTGTAGACATTTTGGTGCACTAATTTGAATTATGCACATTAAATTAATGCTTATAAAACTTAATTATAATGTATTAAATAGGCCAACCGCACCCTGATTATTTAAAGCGGTCTTGGTCACCCGTGGGTAAGCACTGTGTGCATGCGTCGTGCTAGCTCACGCTTCCTTCTTTACTAAGTTATCCATATTAGTGTTGTTATATATATCTAAACATTGTAAAGTTTCCCACCACTCCTCCCATCGGTTTCCTGCCTCTTCTCCCATCGGTTTCCCGCTGCCAGTGTTAGTGCTCATAGAAGGCTAGGCGGCGACACACTGGCAATGTAAAGATTGCACACAGTTTCTAAAAGCACAAACATGTGTGATAGTAGGGAGTAGGTCCCACACGGTGACCAGTGTGATACGCCTTAAAGTTGAGGAGTCAACTCTTATCAGCAAGGGGTGGCTTACCATCCGCTAGCCAACTCGAATAGAATGCAAAAGTTAAGTGTATCGGGGCTAGAGGAGTCTAAGGATGGGTGACCGGCTGGGAAGTTGCATATCTCAAGCTGCATTTAATCGCCATGATACAGTCATTACAGACATTTAGCATCTAAATGTGTCTATAGTGACTTGTCATGTTGATTATATAAACCTTGAGATCCTTTTTTTGGTAATTTGTAGAATGATGTTTTCTTTGTTATTTCTTGTTCTCAAAAACCGGACAATGATCGAGATCTATATGCCCACACAATCTATCCCTTTGACCCAACATATGAGAAGGGTTTGACCATGACGATTTCCTCTTGCTCCGTGTGCCATGCTAGAGCGAATAAAGTTTGAGCACATGCGTTGACGACACCCCCTGCCCCCACCCGCCTCGAAGTTGCGGAACTGACATCATGCGTGTTTAACTTGGATGGGGGGTATGATGTTAGTCGGCGCCCCATCGAAGTTGTGCATATTTGATTTGAACATATCACACACCACACTTACACTTTTTTCGGGCCACATGCAGGGTATAGGGGGTGTTCTGATCGAGCATGTCTTCCTTATGCATTTTATAGAGGACACACATATCTGTGGGCTCCACGAAGTCTATATATATCATCCTTGACCGATAAGAAGGGGCCATTACACAATCTATGCCTTTGACCCAACGTACGAGAAGGGTTTGACCATGACGGGTTCCTATTGCTCTGCGTGCCATGTTAGACTAAATCAAGTTTGAGGACATGCGTTGGACGACAGCCCTAGCACCCTCCACCCACCTCAAAGTTGGGGAACCAACATCGTACGTCTTGAACCTGGCTTGGGGACGGGTACGGTGTTCGGTTTGTAATGTAGTTGGTGCCCCCTCAAAGTTGTGCATTGGGGATTTGAACACATCACACACCACTCAGACATATTTTTGGGCCACATCTAGGGTATAGGGGGTCTTCTGATCGACCACGTCTCCCTTATTTAGTTTTTTTGACAACACGCATATCTGTGGGCTCCCAGGGTCTATATATATCATCCCTTTGTCCGGTAACGAGGGGTGTTTGGCCATGAATGGATTTCTCCTAGTTTGCGTTAGGGCGAGTCACCGTCACATGTTCGAGCAAAGTTAGAGCTCATGCGTTCTTAGGATTCCCTCCCACACGCTCAGATTGGTGGGTTGGACTGACACCGTACCCTACGTGTCTCGTCCTTAATTACCTGGCTTTCATGGTGGTTATCTGTATCGAGAGGCAGGTGCCACATCTAAAGTGTACATTATTTGATATTGAAAACACATCACCCCTTCCAACATACATCATTTAGGCCGCCTGCAGGTGGTGCAGGTTTGGTCATATCCATTTTTTATTGACAACAATAGTGGTCATTTGACCAACCAATAGATTCAGAGGTTCGTCTTATGGTAGGTCATGGCGACATGCATGTATATGACCAAACTATGAGTACGTGCATACATCCCGCTGACACGAAGGGGGAGGCGGGGAAAGTGCCCTAGTTAGCTAGCTACGACATTATGTCATTATCGATATATCCAAGGGGGCTTCCCGGTTTCTGAGGCAAGTGCCACCAAAGTTGTGCATTGTGTATTTAAACATCACACCATATATTCCTACATATATTTGGCCACTTCCAGGTGGTTCTTGACTTCTGGCCCCTCTCATCGATCTTCGATGACGCGCCCAAGCATGGGACCACGCGATCAAAGCTGTGCATTGGAAATTTGAACATCACACACCACTATTTTCATTCATATATATTTGGGCCACATGCTGGTGTGGTTGTGTTCTGACCCTGTCTCACGATTTTTTGCTGTGAAGACTCGGATGACGCTCAACAGACACGGGTGTACTGACTTAACGTCTGTGATGCAAGTGCGCTGTGAAATCACCAGGACTGCACAAGCATGAGCAGGGGTGTAGGTACTGCCTTAACTGTGTGTGATGCTTTTGCGTAGTGAAATCACCATGACTGCGCAAGCGCGATCAAGGGTGGAAGTAGTGGCTTAACCATGTGCGATGCTAGTGCTCTGTAAAATCACCACCTGCGCAAGCTAAAGGCGGGTAGTTTATTTAGGATAAATTACACGTCTGCGCCTGAAAATTATGACGAACCATGCGATAGACCAACTAGCAAGAGTTCTAAAAACAAACTACCCGCCTTGAGCAATTCAAAAATCAACGGTTCCGTCGCTTTTCCTTATTATCATACACACATATTATGGTTGGACTGTGTGCGATCTTGGGCGCTCCCGCCCCGCATCAATTCCTTTACCCAAATTTTACTGGTTGCGGTATTTCAACCATCACCCCACTCCTCCACCACCGACCTTATAGTAAAATTCGAGTAGTCGAGGCATTTGAACCGTCGCCCTCCCTCGCCCACCACCATCTCCACCCACCATTACTAATTTTTTAGTAGCCATGGAATATCCTCAAACCCCTCCCCCCTCCATAGTCCCCCCACCCGCCTCCTCCCCCCATCAAACCCTAGCTTGCCGCCGCCAACCCCTAACGGTCTGCCCGTGCGGCCTAGCTTAGATAATAAAGTTTAGGTAACCTAGCGATTCCCATACCGTCGCCCCCCTGAGTTTTTAGATGAGGCCTGCGGTGTCCTTCCCCGCAAAATCCACATCTCCTGCTCCACAGATTCGCTGCCTAAGCCCGAGCACATATCCCGGGGAGCCCGGGGAGCGTTCGACCAAAAAGAGATTTATCATGGCCTCTCCGACGAACGTTGGCAAGGTGGCCGCCATTTGTCCCGACCCATCGATCCCGACGCAACACCTCGCCGCGGAAGCCGGCGAGGATGTTGATTACATTGCCATGCCGAAGGCTTCACGTCAGTGCGCTAGCGTATTACTGTATCTCGGGAAAGCTGGCTACGACAACAAGCTTGTCGACATCGATGGATTCACATGGGCCATGTCACAGCTTAAGTGGTCCATCCCCAACCATTCTGGTTCAACCGCCATCGATCTCTTCGAAGGCCCTCCCACTTATCTCTCCACCACACGGTCAAGGATTTATGATCCTTGTATGCCATCGAGCCCATTTTGTCATTTCTGAAGGACATATTCTATGGCGGCGGCTTGGGATCCTCAATTTCCAAGTTAGATCTCATCGACCACGACCACGAGGAGGGAACCCCCAAAGGTTCTGCCAAGGTGAAACAACCCATCTGCGACATCAGAGAGCGCCACCATGGGTCTGTGCTCTTCCAACTACAAGGATCTTGTCCATGACAAGTGAGGCAACATCCTATCTTCAAATCTTACCTTTTTTGGCTAGCCAACCCGTACCCTTTGTTATAGTAGCTTTTGCCACGCGGTGTTTTAACTAACCCGTGTTTAATTATTTCAGTTTTGCAAAAATGTAATGTTCAATAGGGCTATGTGATGTTTAAGTATGAATTGTCCACTTCAGTTTCACCAATGGCTATATTTGGTTGTTTTTAGTGAGTAGATGCCTTGTTTATCTGTATTTGGTTGTTAGGTTTGCTGCAGTGAGCATTTGTCCAGTCATCAAGAAAATGCCTTGTTTATCTGTATTTGGTTGTTAGGTTGGTTGCAGTGAGCATTTGTCTAGTTATCAAGCAGAAGCCTTGTTTATATGTAGTTAGTTGTTTGGTTGGTTGCAGTGAGCATTTGTCGAGTTATCAAGCAGAAGCCTTGTTTATCTGTACTTTGTTGTTAGGTTGGTTGGAGTGAGCATTTGTCTAGTTTTCAAGCATATGCCCTGTTTATCTATATTTGCTTGTTAGGTTGGTTATTTTGAGACTCTGTCCAGTTTTCAATGGCTATATTTGGTTGTTATACTAATCATTTATGCCTTGTTTATTTCAATCATTCACAATATGATGTTCATTATGTGCAAGTCGGAACTATACAACTAAATTTCATCAATACCAGTTTGAACGGCTATATTTGGTTCCAGTTATGCCTAGTGTAGTTAACACATGCCCTTTATTTTAGCTTTACACATATATCTAGTGTGATGTTTAAGCATGAGCTACGTTCTATTCATTTTCAACAATACCAGTTGGAATTGCAATATTTGGTGGTTGGTAAGCCTGTTGTAGGTAACATTCCCTTCCATTTTATATCCTCTTTAACAATATGCTGAAACCAACACATTCAAGCTATCATTAGGAGAGGATGTTGTTTACCTTGGGTATATTTGTTTGATGTTAAGGTTGTTATACTTATCATTCCTTTCCACTACTTATGCAGGACAACAACAGGAGTGACCAGCATTTTCTGCTGAGGTTAGTTTCATCCCTCGGCTTGTTCTCCCCCCATCATTCCATAATGTAGTGCATATAGATCCAGGCTTGGACACTTTTTATCTTCTAAAATTGACTTGTTGCTTGTAGGTACATATGTCCTTGGCAAAGATTCACACGTTGACCCTGTTAGCGTATGGGCCAATGAGATATTCATGAACCAACTATAGGGGAACGTTGCAGAAAATTAAAAAAAATTCCTACGGTTTCACCAAGATCCATCTATGAGTTCATCTAAGCAACGAGTGAAAGGGGAGATGCATCTACATACCACTTTGTAGATCGCGAGCGGAAGCATTCAAAAGAACGGGGTTGAAGTAGTTGTTCTCGTCGTGATCCTATCACCGGAGATCCTAGCGCCGAACGGACGGCACCTCCGCGTTCAACACATGTACGGTCACCGTGACGTCTCCACCGTCTTGATCCAGCAAGGGGAAAGGAAAGATTGATGATGATCCAGCAGCACGACGGCGTGGTGGTGGATGCAGCAGAACTCCGGCAGGGCTTCGCCAAGCTGCTGCGGGAGGAGGACGAGGTGTAGCAGGGGGAGGGAGGCGCCAAGACTTGGGGGTGCTGCTGCCCCCCCTCCCGCCTCCTTTATATAGGCCCCCAGGGGGGGCGCCGGCCCTGGGAGATCAATCTCCCAAGGGGGGCGGCGGCCAAGGGGGGTGGAGTGCCCCCCAAGGCAAGTGGTGCGCCCCCCCCCCCACCTAGGGTTTCCAACCCTAGGCGCAGGGGGGGGCCCAAGGGGGGCGCACCAGCCCACTAGGGGCTGGTCCCCCTCCCACTTCAGCCCACGGGGCCCTCCGGGATAGGTGGCCCCACCCGGTGGACCCCCGGGACCCTTCCGGTGGTCCCGGTACAATATCGGGTGACCCCGAAACTTTTCCGATGGCCGAAACAGCACTTCCTATATAGTTTTCTTTACCTCCGGACCATTCCGGAACTCCTCGTGACGTCCGGGATCTCATCCGGGACTCCGAACAACATTCGGTTTGCTGCATTCTCATATTCATACAACCCTAGCGTCACCGAACCTTAAGTGTGTAGACCCTACGGGTTTGGGAGACATGCAGACATGACCGAGACGGCTCTCCAGTCAATAACCAACAGTGTGATCTGGATACCCATGTTGGTTCCAACATACTCCTCGATGATCTCATCGGATGAACCACGATGTTGAGGGTTCAAGCAACCCCGTATACTATTCCCTTTGTCATACGGTATGTTACTTGCACGAGACTCGATCATCGGTATCCCAATACCTCGTTCAGTCTCATTACCGGCAAGTCACTTTACTCTTACCGTAATGCATGATCCTGTGACCAGACACTTGGTCACTTTGAGCTCGTTATGATGATGCACTACCGAGTGGGCCCAAGTGATACCTCTCCGTTATCCGGAGTGACAAATCCCAGTCTCTATCCGTGTCAACCCAATAGACACTTTCGGAGATACCTGTAGTGCACCTTTATAGTCACCCAGTTACGTTGTGACGTTTGGTACACCCAAAGCACTCCTACGGTATCCGGGAGTTACACGATCTCATGGTCTAAGGAAAAGATACTTGACATTGGAAAAGCTCTAGCAAAACGAACTACACGATCTTGTGCTATGCTTAGGATTGGGTCTTGTCCATCACGTCATTCTCCTAATGACGTGATCGCGTTGTCAATGACATCTAATGTCCATAGTCAGGAAACCATGACTATCTGTTGACCAACGAGCTAGTCAACTAGAGCCTTACTAGGGACGTATTGTGGTCTATGTATTCACACGTGTATTACGATTTCTGGATAATACAATTATAGCATGAATAAAAGACAATTATCATGAACAAGGAAATATAATAATAATCCTTTTATTATTGCCTCTAGGGCATATTTCCAACAGTCTCCCACTTGCACTAGAGTCAATAATCTAGTTACACTGTGATGAATCGAACACCCATAGAGTTCTGGTGTTGATCATGTTAGGCTCGCGAGAGAGGTTTAGTCAATGGATCTGTGACATTCAGATCCGTATGCACTTTGCAAATATCTATGTCTCCATCTTGAACATTTTCACAGATGGAGTTGAAGCGACGCTTGATGTGCCTGGTCTTCTTGTGAAACCTGGGCTCCTTGGCAAGGGCAATAGCTCCAGTGTTGTCACAGAAGAGTTTGATCAGCCCCGACGCATTGGGTATGACTCCTAGGTCGGTGATGAACTCCTTCACCCATATTGCTTCATGCGCTGCCTCCGAGGCTGCCATGTACTCCGCTTCACATGTAGATCCCGCCACGACGCTCTGCTTGCAGCTGCACCAGCTTACTGCTCCACCATTCAACATATACACGTATCCGGTTTGTGACTTAGAGTCATCCAGATCTGTGTCGAAGCTAGCATCGACGTAACCCTTTACGACGAGCTCTTTGTCACCTCCATAAACGAGAAACATGTCCTTTGTCCTTTTCAGGTACTTCAGGATATTCTTGACCGCTGTCCAGTGTTCCTTGCCGGGATTACTTTGGTACCTTCCTACCAAACTTACGGCAAGGTTTACATCAGGTCTGGTACACAGCATGGCATACATAATAGATCCTATGGCTGAGGCATAGGGGATGACTCTCATCTCTTCTTTATCTTTTTCCGTGGTCGGGCATTGAGCCGAGCTCAATCTCACACCTTGCAGTACAGGCAAGAACCCTTTCTTGGACTGATCCATTTTGAACTTCTTCAAAATCTTATCAAGGTATGTGCTTTGTGAAAGACCTATGAGGTGTCTCGATCTATCCCTATAGATCTTGATGCCTAATATATATGCAGCATCTCCAAGGCCCTTCATTGAAAAACACTTATTCAAGTAGGCCTTAATGATGTCCAAGAATTCTATATCATTTCCCATCAAAAGTATGTCATCTACATATAATATGAGAAATGCTACAGAGCTCCCACTCACTTTCTTGTAAACGCAGGCTTCTCCATAAGTCTGCATAAACCCAAACGCTTTGATCATCTCATCAAAGCGAATGTTCCAACTCCGAGATGCTTGCACCAGCCCATAAATGGATCGCTGGAGCTTGCATACTTTGTTAGCATTCTTAGGATCGACAAAACCCTCCGGCTGCATCATATACAGTTCTTCCTTAAGATGCCCATTAAGGAATGTCGTTTTGACGTCCATCTGCCATATCTCATAATCATAGTATGCGGCAATTGCTAACATGATTCGGACGGACTTAAGCTTTGCTACGGGAGAGAAAGTCTCATCGTAGTCAATCCCTTGAACTTGCCGATAACCCTTAGCGACAAGTCGAGCTTTATAGATGGTGACATTACCATCCGCGTCCGTCTTCTTCTTAAAGATCCATTTATTTTCTATCGCTCGCCGATCATCGGGCAAGTCAGTCAAAGTCCATACTTTGTCTTCATACATGGATTCTATCTCGGATTTCATGGCTTCTAGCCATTTGTTGGAATCTGGGCCCGCCATCGCTTCTTCATAGTTTGAAGGTTCACCGTTGTCTAACAACATGATTTCCAGGACAGGGTTGCCATACCACTCTGGTGTGGAACGTGTCCTTGTGGACCTACGAAGTTCAGTAGCAACTTGATCGGAAGTACCTTGATCATCATCATTAATTTCCTCCCCATTCGATGTAGGCACCACAAGAACGTTTTCCTGAGCTGCACTACCTTCCGGTTCAAGAGGTAGTACTTCATTGAGTTCTACTTTCCTCCCACTTACTCCTTTCGAGAGAAACCCTTTTTCCAGAAAGGATCCATTCTTGGCAACAAAGATCTTGCCTTCGGATCTTAAGTAGAAGGTATACCCAATGGTTTCCTTAGGGTATCCTATGAAGACGCATTTTTCCGACTTGGGTTCGAGCTTTTCAGGTTGAAGTTTCTTGACATAAGCATCGCATCCCCAAACTTTCAGAAACGATAGCTTAGGTTTCTTTCCAAACCAAAATTCATATGGTGTCGTCTCAAAGCATTTAGACGGTGCCCTATTTAAAGTGAATGTAGCTGTCTCTAGAGCGTATCCCCAAAATGATAGCGGTCAATCGGTAAGAGACATCATAGATCGCACCATGTCCAATAGAGTGCGATTACGACGTTCGGACACACCGTTACGCTAAGGTGTTCCAGGCGGCGTGAGTTGTGAAACGATTCCACATTTTCTTAAGTGTGTACCAAATTCGTGACTTAAATATTCTCCTCCACGATCCGATCGTAAGAACTTTATCTTTCGGTCACATTGATTCTCTACTTCGTTCTGAAATTCCTGGAACTTTTCAAAGGTCTCAGACTTGTGTTTCATCAAGTAGACATACCCATATCTACTCAATTCATCAGTGAGAGTGAGAACATAACTATATCCTCCGCGAGCCTCAACGCTCATTGGACCACACACATCGGTATGTATGATTTCCAACAAGTTGGTTGCTCGCTCCATTGTTCCGGAGAACGGAGTCTTGGTCATTTTGCCCATGACGCATGGTTCGAATGTGTCAAATGATTCATAATCGAGAGACTCTAAAAGTCCATCAGCATGGAGCTTCTTCATGCGCTTGACACCAATGTGACCAAGGCGGCAGTGCCACAAGTATGTGGGACTATCGTTATCAACTTTACATCTTTTGGTATTCACGCTATGAATATGTGTAACATTACGTTCGAGATTCATTAAGAATAAACCATTGACCATCGGGGCATGACCATAAAACATATCTCTCATATAAATAGAACAACCATTATTCTCGGATTTAAATGAGTAGCCATCTCATATCAAATGAGATCCAGATACAATGTTCATGCTCAAACTTGGCACTAAATAACAATTATTGAGATTCATAACTAATCCCGTGGGTAAATGTAGAGGTAGCGTGTCGACGGCGATCACATCGACCTTGGAACCATTCCTGACGCGCATCGTCACCTCGTCCTTCGCCAGTCTCCGCTTATTCCGCAGCTCCTGCTGTGAGTTACAAATGTGAGCAACGGCACCGGTATCAAATACCCAGGAGTTACTACGAGTACTAGTAAGGTACACATCAATTACATGTATATCAAATAAAAGCACTCAGTCTTAGGCTTGGGTCCATTCTTTGACTTCTTCCCGGCAACTGGCTTACCGGGCGCGGCAACATCTTTGCCGTCCTTCTTGAAGTTCTTCTTACCCTTGCCCTTCTTGAACTTAGTGGTCTTATTGACCATCAACACTTGATGTTCTTTCTTGATTTCAACCTCTGCTGACTTCAGCATTGAGAATACTTCAGGAATGGTCTTCACCATCCCCTCCATATTGTAGTTCAGCACAAAGCTCTTGTAGCTTGGTGGGAGCGACTGAAGGATTCTGTCAATTACCGCCTCGTCCGGGAGGTTGATCTCCAACTGGGACAGGCGGTTGTGGAACCTAGACATTTTGAGTATGTGCTCACTGATAGAACTGTTTTCCTCCATCTTACAACTATAGAACTTGTTGGAGACTTCATATCTCTCGACCCGAGCATGAGCTTGGAAAACCATTTTCAGCTCCTCGAACATCTCATATGCTCCGTGCTTTTCAAAACACTTTTGGAGCACCGGTTCTAAGCTGTAAAGCATGCCGCACTGAACGAGGGAGTAATCATCAGCACGTGATTGCCAAGTGTTCATAACATCTTGGTTCTCTGGGATGGGTGCTTCACCTAGTGGTGCATCTAGGACATAATCTTTCTTGGCTGCTATGAGGATGATCCTCAGGTTCCGGACCCAGTCCGAATAGTTGCTGCCATCATCTTTCAGCTTGGTTTTCTCTAGGAACGCGTTGAAGTTCATGTTGACATGAGCGTTGGCCATTTGATCTACAAGACATATTTTGCAAAAGTTTTAGACTAAGTTCATGATAATTAAGTTCATCTAATCAAATTATTTAATGAACTCCCACTCAGATTAGACATCCCTCTAGTCATCTAAGTGTTACACAATCCGAGTCGACTAGGCCGTGTCCGATCATCACGTGAGACGGACTAGTCATCATCGGTGAACATCTCCATGTTGATCGTATCTTCCATACGACTCATGTTCGACCTTTCGGTCTCTGTGTTCCGAGGCCATGTCTGTACATGCTAGGCTCGTCAAGTTAACCCTAAGTGTTCTGCATGTGTAAATCTGTCTTACACCCGTTGTATGTGAACGTGAGGATCTATCACACCCGATCATCACGTGGTGCTTCGAAACGACGAACTTTAGCAACGGTGCACAGTTAGGGGGAACGCTTTCTTGAAATTAATATAAGGGATCATCTTATTTACTACCGCCGTTCTAAGTAAACAAGATGCATAAAACATAATAAACATCACATGCAATTATATAGTAGTGACATGATATGGCCAATATCATATAGCTCCTTCGATGTCCATCTTCGGGGCTCCATGATCATCTTCATCACCGGCATGACACCATGATCTCCATCATCATGATCTCCATCATTGTGTCTTCATGAAGTTGTCACGCCAACGACTACTTCTACTTCTATGGCTAACGCGTTTAGCAATAAAGTAAAGTAATTTACATGGTCTTCTTCAATGACACGCAAGTCATACAAAAATAAAGACAACTCCTATGGCTCCTGCCAGTTGTCATACTCATCGACATGCAAGTCGTGATTCCTATTACAAGAACATGATCTCATACATCACAATATATCATTCATCATTCATCACCAACTTCTGGCCATATCACATCACATGAGAATTGCTGCAAAAACAAGTTAGACGTCCTCTAATTGTTGTTGCATTTTTTACGTGGCTGCAATTGGGTTCTAGCAAGAATGT
This sequence comes from Triticum dicoccoides, assembly GCF_002162155.2. Classification (NCBI taxonomy): domain Eukaryota; kingdom Viridiplantae; phylum Streptophyta; class Magnoliopsida; order Poales; family Poaceae; genus Triticum; species Triticum dicoccoides. The sequence continues at coordinate 502,979,214 of NC_041383.1, forward strand.
TTTCTTACCTATGAATAACCACAACGTGATTTTGTCAACTTATATTTACCCTTCATAAGGACCCTTTTCATCTAATCCGCTCCAACTAAAGTAGGAGAGACAGACACCCGCTAGCCACCTTATGCAACTAGTGCATGTCAGTCGGTGGAACCTGTCTCACGTAAGTGTACGTGTAAGGTCGGTCCGGGCCGCTTCATCCCACAATACCGCTGAAGCAAGAAAAGACTAGTAGCGGCAAGCAAGTTGACAAGATCTACGCCCACAACAAAATTGTGTTCTACTCGTGCAATAGAGAACTACGCATAGACCTAGCTCATGATGCCACTGTTGGGGAACGTTGCAGAAAATTAAAAAATTTCCTATGGTTTCACCAACATCCATCTATGAGTTCATCTAAGCAATGAATGAAAGGGGAGATGCATCTACATACCACTTTGTAGATCGCGAGCGGAAGCGTTCAAAAGAACGGGGTTGAAGTAGTTGTTCTCGTCGTGATCCTATCACCGGAGATCCTAGCGCCGAACGGACGGCACCTCCGCGTTAAACACACGTACGGTCAGCATGACGTCTCCACCGTCTTGATCCAGCAAGGGGAAAGGAGAGATTGATGATGATCCAGCAGCACGACGGTGTGGTGGTGGATGCAGCAGAACTCCGGCAGGGCTTCGCCAAGCTGCTGCGGGAGGAGGACGAGGTGTAGCAGGGGGAGGGAGGTGCCAAGACTTGGGGGTGCTGCTGCCCTCCCTCCCCCCTCCTTTATATAGGCCCCCAGGGGGGGCGTCGGCCCTGGGAGATCAATCTCCCAAGGGGGCGGCGGCCAAGGGGGGTGGAGTGCCCCCAAGGCAAGTGGTGCGCCCCCCCCCCACCTAGGGTTTCCAACCCTAGGCGCAGGGGGGGCCCAAGGGGGGGCGCACCAGCCCAGTAGGGGCTGGTTACCCTCCCACTTCAGCCCACGGGGCCCTCCGGGATAGGTGGCCCCACCCAGTGGACCCCCGGGACCCTTCCGGTGGTCCCCGTACAATACCGGGTGACCCCGAAACTTTTCCGATGGCCGAAACAGCACTTCCTATATAGTTTTCTTTACCTCGTGACGTCCGGGATCTCATCCGGGACTCCGAACAACATTCGGTTTGCTGCATTCTCATATTCATACAACCCTAGCGTCCCCAAACCTTAAGTGTGTAGACCCTACGGGTTCGGGAGACATGCAGACATGACCGAGACGGCTCTCCGGTCAATAACCAACAGCGGGATCTGGATACCCATGTTGGTTTCCACATACTCCTCGATGATCTCATCGTATGAACCACGATGTCGAGGGTTCAAGCAACCCCGTATACTATTCCCTTTGTCAGACGGTATGTTACTTGCCCGAGACTCGATCGTCGGTATCCCAATACCTCGTTCAGTCTCGTTACCGGCAAGTCACTTTACTCGTAGCGTAATGCATGATCCCGTGACCGGACACTTGGTCACTTTGAGCTCATTATGATGATGCACTACCGAGTGGGCCCAAGTGATACCTCTCCGTTATTCGGAGTGACAAATCCCAGTCTCGATCCGTGTCAACCCAACAGACACTTTCGGAGATACCTGTAGTGCACCTTTATAGTCACCCAGTTACGTTGTGACGTTTGGTACAACCAAAGCACTCCTACGATATCCGGGAGTTACACGATCTCATGGTCTAAGGAAAAGATACTTGACATTGGAAAAGCTCTAGCAAAACGAACTACACGATCCTGTGCTATGCTTAGGATTGGGTCTTGTCCATCATGTCATTCTCCTAATGACGTGATCCCGTTGTCAATGACATCTAATGTCCATAGTCAGGAAACCATGACTATCTGTTGACCAACGAGCTAGTCAACTAGAGGCTTACTAGGGACGTATTGTGGTCTATGTATTCACACGTGTATTACGATTTCCGGATAATACAATTATAGCATGAATAAAAGACAATTATCATGAACCAGGAAAAATAATAATAATCCTTTTATTATTGCCTCTAGGGCATATTTCCAACACCAACACCAAGTGAGGAAACTAATAAGGATTATTAGCAAAAAGAGATGAATGATGGCAATGAAATTATTTGTTTACACTCTATCGAACACAACAGTGAGTTGTAGGATGGTAACTACAAAGTATGCAGCCTTCTCTTTTTACTGCCCATAATGAGTTGTTAGAGAACAATGTCTGAAACTTTTTCGTTTGCAGTGGTTCCCAAGAAGTTTAGTCAAGATTACCTTGAAAAGTACATGATTGGTGGACACACAATGAAGGTTTAACTATTTCATCGAGACTACAATAAGCACCGAGAAGTCCTAATGAAGACAGTGAAGGATGGGCGGGTAGCCATCACAAGGGGTTGGCCTGGAGTCGTGCGTGCATTACGCATGGAGGTGGGCACAATATGGGATTTCCGCTTCACCTTCTCTAGCAACCAGAATGTCTTTTGCCTCTCTCTCTCTTTACAGACTTTAGTACAACTGTGGTTCATCATTCTTTACTTGGTGCTTCTGTAGTTCTTCAGTATATGTACATGTACATCGAAATATGCATTTGTAATAAACATGGTTCGATATGAAATAAGTGATTGCCTACTTTCATATTCAAATCTGTGATTTTTAAATGTTGGGATTAAATTAGGGATTACACTGCACATGGTTTGCGAAAACAAAATGTCTGCGATAAAAATAGAGATCAGACATGTTTCTTGGATCCACTACATGTGCGATCAATCTCTACTGCACACACGATCAACCAAGAAAAAACATCTGAGATTATTGCATCGCAAACAGTTCCTTCTTATTAAATGTTTGCGAAAGTCACCTTATCACACATGCTTGACAATTATGGAATGTTTATGATGGCGTGCGCGTCGCAAACATTTGCTCATAGAAAAACGTGTGCGATAGGTCTTCATCTGACGCGGGTACGACGGATGAATCATGTGGGATATATTCAAGCTCCACATACTGTTTTATGGGGACAACTATATGCACTTACATCGAATCGCATATAGTCGAGGAAAAGTAAATGTGTGTGATTGTCTGCTTATCGTACACGTTCAATAATCGTGAACTGTTTGTGATGGGTCGTGCATCGTAAACATAGCAGCACAGAATACCGACTGCAATGGTAATTCTAGCATAAATGAGTAGCAAGGATGGAGCATTTGGGATATTCAAGATATCAGAAATAGTTGTCTGAAGACTCGCGTTTGTGATAGATGTCAGCATCGCATACGCTTAGTTATACAAAACGTATGCATCCTGGCTCCCTATCCCCGGCGGTTTCCAAGTCATGTGGGAAAGACCCCCTATCACAAACACTCGTCTAGCGATGGTTTAAAATGTCGTCATGGAAAGGGGTTAAAACGGTTTGTATAGCAGATCATTGTACCAGTGATCTATGGTTCACACTCTACTAGAAAAAGTCTCTAAGTCACAAAATGATTTGCTTAATGAAATGAATAATAAAGTGAATGATCGTGTTGTTAGAGTAGTGACTAGAGGAGGTAAAATGACTCATGATCCTCTATATTATGAAGGTCATCCTAAAATAATTGAGCAAGACTCTTAAAGAATTAAAAATTACGCAACTAGTTCACTTAAGAATAAGAATAAGGATAAAATTTTGCATTCTTCTAGTGAACCTATCACAGAAAAAACTTCTGAGAATCCTAATTATGTGTATGTTTCTGATGCTGAGACACACACTGACAATGAACATTTGCCTAGTGATAATGATGATGCTAACGGTGATCATAATGATTCTCAACCAGACAATAGTAAAGAATCTAATAATGATGTAGAAATAGAACCTGCAGTTGATCTTGATAATCCACTTCCTAAAAATAAAAAATATGATAAAAAGGATTTCATTGCTAGGAAACATGTTAAAGAAAGAGCGGCATGGGTTCAAAAACCCATTCCATTCCCTAGTAAGGCTATGAAATATAGAGATCATGAGGCTTTTAATCCTTTTGTTGAAATGCTTACACTTGTGTTTTTGTGAACAGTTTTGACTGATATTTTGAAAATGTCTCCACATTCTAAATATATGAAAGATATTGTCACAACTAAAAAAATACCAGAAGCTGAAATATCCACCATGCTTGTGATATGTCTCCAACGTATCTATAATTTATGAAGTATTCATGCCATGTTTACAACGATTTCATATGGTTTGGGTATGATTTGAATGGAACTAACCCAGACTGAGCTATTTTTGGAAGAACTACCGTGGTGTTATTTTTTGTGCAGAAATAGAAGTTCTTGGAATGGGATGGAAATTTACGGTGATTTTTTATGGACAAAAAGAGACCCCCAAAGCTTCATGGAAACACGAGAAGAGCCACGAGGGCATGACAAGCCTCGGGGTATCATATGGTGTTATTCTAGTACAAACTCTAGGGATGTTTGTGACACTTATAGGAATAGCTCAATAGAGTGATCGGAAAGGATAACTTTGTGGTGGTTTTGTACCCTGCAACAATTTCATCTTATGTTCTCCGCTAGATAAAAACTTTGGAGTGATTCTTTGTTGCATGTTGAGGGATTGTTATATGATTTAATTATGTTAGCACTGTTGATAGATAGCACCAGCGGAAGTATGAACCCTATGCCTTGTTTTTAAGCATTGCAATACCATTTGCACTCACTTTTGCTACTTGCTACCATGCTGTTTTTATATTTTTCGATAAAAAAAACTATATCTACTATCCATATTACACTTGTATCACCATATCTTCGCCGAACTAGTGCACCTATACAATTTGCCATTGTATTGGGTGTGCTGGGGACACAAGAGATTTCTTGTATTTGGTTGCAGGGTTGCTTGAGAGAGACCATCTTCATTCTACGCCTCCCACGGATTGATAAACCTTAGTTCATTCACTTGAGGAAATTTGCTACTATCCTACAAAACTATGCGCTTGGTGGCCCAACACGAGTCTACAAGTAGAAGTTGTGTAGTAGACATCAAGCTCTTTTCTGGCACTGTTGCCGAGGAGGTGAGTGCTTGAAGGTGTATCTTTATATCTAGCAATTGAATCTTTTAGTTTCTTGTTTTATCACTAGTTTGGTCTATAAAAGAAAACTACAAAAAAATGGAATTGAAGTTGCCTCATATTATTCATCTTTATAATGTCTTTCTTTAAAATGATGGATCGGAAAATTGTGCTCAATTGAGAGAAGAAGAATTCAATAAAATGTTTGGCCCCAAATTCTTTGAATGATGAGAAGGATTGCAATGTTGCTAGTATGAATTCCTTGAATATCCATGATGCTAATGATATGCAAAGCCATAAGCTTGGGGATGCTATATTTGATGAAGGTGATATTTTTAGTCCCCCAAGTTTTGATGAGAAAAAATATTAAGATGATAGCATGCCTCCTTATTATGATGATTACAATGATGTGAGTGGATTTGGAGAGGTCATGACTTTATTTAATGATGAGTCCACTATTTTGGAAGAGGCTTCAATTGATTATAACAACAAAGTTGCTATCTATGTTGATTATGGTGATGACATGTATGCTATAAATAATAGTGATAACCTAAAACTTGTCATCATGATTTTAATGTTCAATTTGATTATGTCAATCAAGTATCACATGTTAGTTATTTTGCTGAGTTTGCTCCCACTATTATGAATGACAAGGAATTTGCTTACGTGGAGAGTAATAAAATTTCTATGCTTGTGAATCATTGTTATGTCTCCAACGTATCTATAATTTTTGATTGTTCCATGCTTTTATATTATCTGTTTTGGATGTTTTATATGCATTAATATACTATTTTATATCATTTTTTTGGACTAACCTATTAACCTGGTGCCTAGTGCCAGTTTTTGTCTTTCCCTTGTTTTGGCTTTTACAGAAAGGAATATGAAACAGAATCCAAACAAAATAAAACTTTTGCGGTGATTTTTTTTTGGACCAGTAGACACCTACGTGACTCGAAGAGGGTGTCAGAAGACTCATGAGCAGTCCACAAGCCCTCAGGGTGCTCCCTAGGAGGGAGCGCCCCCTGGCTTGTGGGCTCCTCGGGAGTCCCCCAACCCTAATCTTTGCACTATAAATTCCAAAATATTCCCCAAAATTAGAAGCATCCACGAAAATACTTTTTCGTCACCGCAAGTCTCTGTTCCTGTGAGATCCATCTTGGGACCTTTTCTGGCAATCTGTCGGAGGGGGATTCGATCACGGAGGGCCTCTACATCAACCTTGTTGCCCTACCGATGATGTGTGAGTAGTTTAACACAAACCTACGGGTACATAGCTAGTAGCTAGTGTTGGAAATATGCCCTCGAGGCAATAATAAAATGGTTATTATTGTATTTCCTTGTTCATGATAATTGTCTATTATTCATGCTATAATTGTATTGACCGGAAACCGCAATACATGTGTGAATACATAGACAACAACATGTCCCTAGTGAGCCTCTAGTTGACTATCTCATTGATCAACAAATGGTCATGGTTTCCTGACCATGGACATTGGATGTCATTGATAACGGGATCACATCATTAGGAGAATGATGTGATGGACAAGACCCAATCCTAAGCATAGCACAAGATCGTGTAGTTCGTTTGCTAAAGCTTTTCTAATGTCAAGTATCATTTCCTTAGACCATGAGATTGTGTAACTCCCTAATACCGTAGGAGTGCTTTGGGTGTACCAAACGTCACAACATAACTAGGTGACAATAAAGGTGCACTACAGGTATCTCCGAAAGTTTTTGTTTGGTTGGCACGAATCGAGACTGGGATTTGTCACTCCGTATGACGGAGAGGTATCTCTGGGCCCACTCGGTAATGCATCATCATAATGAGCTCAATGTGACTAAGTAGTTAGTCACGGGATCATGCATTACGAAACGAGTAAAGTGACTTGCCGGTAACGAGATTGAACGTGGTATTGGGATACCGACGATCGAATCTTGGGCAAGTAACATACCGATTGACAAATGGAATTGCATACGGGATTGCTTGAATCCTTGACATCGTGGTTCATCCGATGAGATCATCGTGGAACATGTGGGAGCCAACATGGGTATCCAGATCCCGCTGTTGGTTATTAACCGGAGAACGTCTCGGTCATGTCTGCATGGTTCCCGAACCTGTAGGGTCTACACACTTAAGGTTCGATGATGCTAGAGTTGTTATGGGAAATAGTATGTGGTTACCGAAGGTTGTTCCGAGTCCCGGATGAGATCCCGGACATGACGAGGAGCTCCAGAATGGTCCGAAGGTGAAGATCGGTATATTTGATGAAGGGTATTGGAGTCCGGAATTGTTCCGGGGGTACCAGGTGATGACCAGCGTGTCTGAAAGGGGTTTCGGAGGCCCCAACAAGCGTTGGGGGGCCTTATGGGCCAAGGGGAGAGGGCACATCAGCCCACTAAGGGGCTGAGCGCCCCTCCCACCCCATCTCACGTAACCAGGAGAGGTGGGGGCGCCACCCCTAGGGCAGCCGCCCCTCCCGGCTTTGGGGGCAAGTTTCCTAGGGGGTGGGGGCGCCCACACACATCTAGGGTTTCCCCTGTGGCCGCCGACCCTCCCCTAGGGAACCCTACGGAACCTCCCCCTCCTCCCTTCCCCCTATATATATTGAGGGAGAGAGAGGGCAGCCGCACCCTTCCATTGGCGCAGCCCGCTCCCTCCTACAACACCTCCTCCACCTCCGTAGTGCTTGGCGAAGGCCTGGCGGAGAACCATGAGCTCCATCACCACCACGCCATTGTGCTGTCGGAGTTCTCCCTCAACTTCTCCTCTCCCCTTGCTAGATCAAGAAGGAGGAGACGTCCCCGGGCTGTACGTGTGTTGAACGCGGAGGCGTCGTCCGTTCGGCACTTAGATCGGAATCGACCGCGATCTAAATCGCTGCGTGTACGACTCCACCAACCGCGTTTGAGGGAGTCCTGGATTAGGGGGTGTCCGGATGGCCGGACTATGACCTTTGGCCAGACTCCCGGACTATGAAGATACAAGATTGAAGACTCCGTCCCGTGTCCGGATGGGACTTTCCTTGGCATGGAAGGCAAGCTTGGTGATATGATATGAAGATCTCCTCCCATTGTAACCGACTCTGTGTAACCCTAGCCCTCTTCGGTGTCTATATAAACCGGAGAGTTTTAGTCCGTACTACGAACAACAATCATACCATAGGCTAGCTTCTAGGGTTTAGCCTCTCTGATCTCGTGGTAGATCAACTCTTGTAATACCCATACCATCAATATTAATCAAGCAGGAGTAGGGTTTTACCTCCACCGAGAGGGCCCGAACCTGGGTAAAAACATCGTGTCCCTTGTCTCCTGTTACTATCCGCCTAGACGCACAGTTCGGGACCCCCTACCCGAGATCCACCGGTTTTGACACCAACATTGGTGCTTTCATTGAGAGTTCCTCTGTGTCATCACCGTTAGGCCCGATGGCTTCTTCGATCACCAACCATGTCGCGGTCCAGGGTGAGACTTTTCTCCCCGGACAGATCTTCGTATTCGGCGGCTTCGCACTGCGGGCGAACTCGCTTGGCCATCTGGAGCAGATCAGAAGCTACGCCCCTAGCCATCAGGTCAGGTTTGGAAGCTTGAACTACACGGCCGACATTCGTGGGGACTTGATCTTCGACGGATTCGAGCCACGGCCGAGCGCGCCGCACTGTCTCGATGGGCATGATCTAGCTCTGCCGCCGGACAGCGCCCAGAGTGCCGCTCGGGAGTCCGCTCCGACCATTAGCTCGGAGCCGACTGTGCTAACCAGGGACAGACGGTTGGACGCCGCCCTAGGAACCGCAATCTCTACAGCGATAGAGCCGAATACCAGCCTAGTCCTTTGCAAGGCCCGTGACTCCAAGGTGCCGGACTCTGTTCCGGACTCCGAATCTTCCGCACCCCTTCCGATCGAACCCGATTGGGCTCCGATCATGGAGTTCACCGCCGCGGACGTCTTTCAGCACTCGCCCTTTGGCGATATCCTGAACTCCCTAAAGTCTCTCTCTTTGTCAGGAGAGCCCTGGCCGGACTATGGTCAGCATGGTTGGGATACGGACGACAAGGAAATTCGAAACCCACCCACCACCCACTTTGTAGCCACTGTCGACGATTTAACCGACATGCTCGACTTTGACTCCGAAGACATCGACGGTATGGATGCCGATGAAGGAGATGACCAAGAACCAGCACCTATAGGGAACTGGAAAGCCACCTCGTCATATGACATATACATGGTGGACACCCCCAAAGGAGGGGATGGCGAGGAAAAAACGGAGGATGACCCCTCCAAGAAGCAACCTAAGCGCCGATGTCAGCGGCGCCGCTCTAAATCCCGCCAAAGCAAGAACGGCGAATCCGGCACCAAAGATAACAACACGCCGGACAGTGCCGAAGATAACCCCCTCCAGCAGGATTCAGTGCAGGAGGACGAAAGAGCCAGCCCTCATGAGAGAGCGGCCGACAGAGAGGTTGAGGACGACAACTATATGCCTCCCTCCGAAGACGAGGCAAGCCTCGACGACGACGAATTCGTCATGCCAGAGGATCCCGTTGAACAAGAGCATTTCAAACGCAGGCTTATGGCCACGGCACGCAGCCTCAAGAAAAAACAGCAGCAACTTAGAGCTGACCAAGACTTGCTAGCCGACAGATGGACCAAAGTTCTGGCGGCCGAAGAGTATAAACTCGAGCGCCCCTCCAAGAGCTACCCAAAGCGCAGGCTGCTACCCCAACTTGAGGAGGAAGCAATTAAACCTACATCACCAGCGTACGATGCGCCCGATCGGCCACCCCGTGGCCACGACAAAGAGGCCTTCAGGCCCTTGACCCAAGCCGCACCCCGGCACCGCTCAAAACATGCCGGAGTATGGGGAGACGCAACAGACCTGTGAGACATATTGGAGAACAAGGCAAGGCAAGCAAGATCGATCTATGGATCGCATGGGCGCCCCGCATCACGTGATGATAACCGTCACACTGGATATGATAAATACGGCCAGGCCGAATACAACAGACCAAGCTCATCCGAGCTACGCCGCGATATAGCCCAGTACAGGGGCGCCGCACACCCACTATGCTTCACAGATGAAGTAATGGATCATCAAATCCCCGAGGGTTTTAATCTCGTAAACATTGAATCATACGACGACACAACTGATCCCGCGGTATGGATCGAGGATTATCTCGCGGTGATGATCTACATGCCATCAAATACCTCCTGCTCAAGCTTAAAGGACCAGTGCGACATTGGCTTAACAGCCTGCCAGCAGAGTCAATTAGTTGCTGGGAGGACCTGGAATCCGCATTCCTTGACAACTTCCAGGGCACTTATGTGCAACCACCAGATGCCGATGACCTAAGCCACATAATCCAGCAGCCAGAAGAATCGGCCAGACAATTCTGGACACGGTTCCTAACCAAGAAAAATCAAATAATCGACTGTCCGGACGCCGAGGCCCTTGCAGCCTTCAGGCACAATATCCGAGACGAATGGCTTGCCCGGCACATGGGACAGGAAAAGCCAAAATCTATGGCAGCCCTTACGACACTCATGACCCGCTTCTGTGCAGGCGAAGACAGCTGGCTAGCTCGTAGCAATAACATAACCAAGAGCCCTGGTAATTCGGATACCAAGGATAACAATGGCAGGTCACGTCGCAACAAGCACAAGCCCCGCATTAACGGCGACAATACCGAGGATACGGCAGTCAACGCCGGATTCAGAGGCTCTAAACCCGGTCAGCGGAAGAAGCCATTCAAAAGAAACCCTCCAGGCCCATCCAACTTAGACCGGATACTCAACCGCTTGTTCCAGATACACGGCACCCCCGAACAACCAGCCAACCACACCAACAGGGATTGTTGGGTGTTCAAGCAGGCAAGCAAGTTAAGTGCCGAAACCAGAGACAAGGGGCTGCGTAGCGATGACGAGCAGGAGGCCCGGCCGCCGAACAACAGACGACAGAAGGGATTCCCCCTGCAAGTGCGGACGGTGAACATGATATACGCAACCCACATCCCCAAGAGGGAGCGGAAGCGTGCTCTCAATGACGTCTATGCGTTGGAGCCAGTCGCCCCAAAGTTCAACCCATGGTCCTCCTGCCCGATCACATTTGATCGAAGGGACCACCCCACTAGCATCCATCACGGCGGATTCGCCGCATTGGTCCTAAACCCAATCATTGACGGATTTCACCTCACCAGAGTCCTCATGGACGGCGGCAGCAGCCTAAACCTGCTTTATCAGGATACAGTGTGAAAAATGGGTATAGATCCCTCAAGGATCAAACACACAAAGACAACCTTTAAAGTTGTCATACCGGGTGTAGAAGCCAGCTGTACAGGCTCAGTTACACTCGAAGTGGTCTTCGGATCCCCGGATAATTTCTGAAGCGAAGAGTTAATCTTCGACATAGTCCCATTCCGCAGTGGCTATCACGCCCTGCTCAGACGAACTGCATTTGCAAAGTTCAATGTGGTGCCGCACTACGCATATCTCAAGCTCAAGATGCCAGGCCCTCGCGGAGTCATCACGGTCAATGGAAACACCGAACGCTCTCTCCGAATGGAGGAGCACACAGTGGCCCTCGCGGCGGAAGTACAGAGCAGCCTCTCAAGGCAGCTCTCCAATCCGGGTATCAAACGTCCGAACAACGTCAAGTGCGCCCGAAGCAACCTACAACAGAGCCGGCTGGCACGATCCGAGCAAGCATAGCAGTGCGGCCCCAACCCCAGCCCTAGTCAGATGGTGCTATCGGTACCACGCGTACATAATTACGCTTTGAAAATACTATGGGCATAAGGGGAGGGGCACAACTACGGCACGCCCAGAATGCGGCTCAACCGCACTTAGGGGCTCCCTATTCGGCCGTTTTCCTTTTTTTATATATACTTTCAGGAGCCAACCACTTAGAAGGCCTGTCCGGCAATACACTCGCCGAATACACGATGCAACAGCCAGGGTGAGGACAAGCCGCGTCGAATGTCCAGGTGGCCTCTATAACGAGTTAAATACCTGTTTTTACTTACAAAACCCGCAGCTTGCCCCTGGAGGGGGACATGTCAAATAATCCCATCTCTTGCTTATCGCACTATTTGTATTGTTCTGCTTTCATAGCAGCCCCTTAATAATAAACAATACATAGCTTCTATCTATTATTGTATTCCTTTTTTATATATATGTCCAGTCATGACATTATGCAGCCATACACTTTGGTACGGCCAATACACCAGGGGCTTAAGCACCCCATAACATGGTGTGAGAAGACCGAACACTCTCATGAGTGCGGCACCCTGAACTTATAGCACTATATGCATCGGCTCCGAATCATGCCCTGGGTAGCGCTGGGAGAACTACTGCGATTGTGCCCCAGTTCAGTTGGGTTAGCACCTCAGTAGAGAAAGCTAAAACTGACTGTCATGATAGTGCGAGAGACCAGTCGTTGTTCGCGAGGTTTTTTGAGTCCTTAAAAACTTATGCCGCTTAGAGCGAGGAACCGGACTTATCCATCCTAGGCGTGGATAGCGCCTCGAACTCAGTCTTCCGAATACTAGGGGCTTCGCCGAAACTTAAAATTATAGAATTCTATGGCTAAGTGAGAGTGATAAAGCATTATAAGTCTGATGGTCTGGTTCGTTGTGCTGAGCGCCTCCCTAGATGGACCCAAGAATGGGAACAAGAGCGCTCAGGTTTATCCCGAACACCCCAGCACTCGTGGCATGGGGGTCGAAGCCGACGACTTGCATCTCTCAGATTTGATAAACGGCCGCACAGAAGGTAATATTTTAAATTAACAAGCGTTGCTTAACGCATATGAACAAAGTTTTCAGCGTACAGGATAACAGATGCGAGCCTACTCAAAAATTACATCTTTGGAGCATTCGTACGCTATACGGCGAGCACCCTTCAGGACACCCTTATAATACATCTCGGGCGTGCGATACTCCTTGGCCGGTGGTGGCGCGTCTGTCAAAAGCTTCTCAGCGTCCAGCTTGCCCCAGTGCACTTTAGCACGGGTAAGGGCCCGACGGGCACCTTCGATGCAGACGGAGCGCTTGACAACCTCAATCCACGGACATGCATCCACCAGCCGCCGCACTAGACCGAAGTAGCTCCCAGGCATGGCTTCTCCAGGCCACAGCCGAGCTATGAGGCCCTTCATGGCCTGTTCGGCCACCTTGTGGAGCTCGAGCAGCTGCTTCAGCTGGTCGCTCAGGGGCACCGGATGTTCGGCCTCAGCATACTGAGACCAGAACACTTTTTCCGTCGAGCTCCCCTCTTCAGCTTGGTAGTATGCAGCGGCATCAGACACACTACGGGGCAGATCGGCGAACGCTCCTGGAGAGCTCTGGATTCGGGTAAGTAGCAGATAATTAACTTTTATATTCTTGCTTTGCATAAAGAATGCCTTACCCGCCGCTATTTTCTTCATCGCCTCGATCTCCTAGAGGGCCTTCTGGGCTTCGGCCTTAGCGTTTTTGGCACTCTCAAGAGCCAAGGCAAGCTCGGACTCTCGAGTCTTCGAGTCACGCTCCAAACTCTCGTGTTTTTTCATGAGAGCCTGGAGCTCTTGCCGCACCGTTGCCACCCGCGCCTCCTGCTTCTCTCGCTCGGCGCGCTCCAGGGCCGCACTGTTTTCGGCCTTGGAGACCGCCTCCTTCAGGGTCGCCACCTCGGCCGTGGCCCCTGCAACATTTAAGTTGGTCCTGTCATTATTTGCAACCAAGTATTTCTATATACATTTACATGCGGTATCACATACCCTCCTTGTCCTCGAGCTGCTTCTTGGCACGGCCGAGCTCGTTCTCGGACCGCTCGAGGCTTCCCATCAATGCATTGACCTCCGCAGTCAGTGTGGCAGAGGTCAGCAGCGCAACCTGCATTCCCATATCGACATATTTTTATTAGGCTCCTGCGTATATCTTTTTAGATCCTCAGCTCGGCTTTTCTTTCCGAACGCCGAACCGAGCATCAGGGGATATTGTCTATGCGGTAACATTTTTATATGTTTTGAACACATACCTCAAAGCCTGTTAACAGACTTGTACAGGCTTCTGTCAGCCCGCTCTTGGCGGACTAAACCTTTTGAATCACCACACTCATAACAGTGCGGTGTTCCTTGTCGATGGAGGCGCCGTTAAGCGCCTCCAGCAAATTGTCCGGAGGCTCTGGATGGACGGAGGTCGCCGGTGGTGTAGGCGTGCCCTTCTTATGAAGGCGCCGCCTGTCGGACTCTGGAACCGCTGGTGGTTCCAGAGCAGTGTCCGGCCCGGGGCCGGACTTAGACCCCTACGGGGCCTTACCCCCTTTGGGCCTGGAATCCGGGAGGTCTCCTTGAGGCGCCTCCAGGACCACCTCCTCCTGGTTCGGTCCCCTTCGGGACCCCACCTCAGCATCATCCGCAGGGAGAGGGGAGGAGGCCGTCAGAAGTGAAGCACTGTTCACATCCGACGAATTCAGGGAGCCGCTCGACGAACCGCCGAACTGAGCTCTGGGTGGACTGCATGACTAAAATTCGGTGTTAGACATTACCAAATAATAGAGGAGCGCCATGAGTCATTCGGGTAACCGGACACTTACGATTTTGCCAGGGGCTTGACCCTAGATGGCCATTCCTCTCCGCCGTCTTCGGCATCGGAGGCGTAGTCCGGCAGAAGGGTCTTCCCCTTCTTGGACCCTCTGGCCTCCCCAGTGGGGGCGGCCTTCCTTTTCTTTCCTCCCCCCGTTGGAGGGGGAGAGGCTTCTTCCTCCTCCTCCTCCTCCTCGTCTTCCGAGGCGGAGGGTGCGTCGGGGTTGTCAGGCGATGAATCCGACACCACCAGGCGTCGGGAGCTCTTTCGAGTCCCCGTGGCCTTCTCCTTGGCCTTCTTCTCCGGCACCACGTGAGGTGCCAGAACCAGCAGTCCCGTCAATCGGGCGTCCGCTGGATCTTCTGGTAAGGGAGCCGGACAGCTGACCTGTCCGGACTTCTTCAGCCAGTCCTGTCAAAGGTAGGGGAGTTTAGAACCCACATAGAGTCAGACAATGAAAGAAAAGAGTCCCATAAAGGGTAGAATAACTTACCTCGTTGGCCCGACGCCGCAAGCTGAATCCGCGATCTTTGATAGCGGATGCGGGGGCCTCGGTGCCCTTAAACAGCACCTTCCAGGCATCTTCGTATGAAGTATCGAAGAGCCCGCTCAAGGCTTGGTGTTGTGCCGGATCGAACTCCCACAATTTGAAGGCCCGTTGTTGGCATGGGAGGACCCGGCGGATAAGCATGACCTGGACTACGTTGACGAGCTTGAGGTTCTTGCTAACCAGCTTTTTGACGCAGGTTTGGAGTCCGGTCAGCTCTTCCGAATCTCCCCACATTAAGCCCGTCTCTTTCCAGGAGGTGAGCCGTGTGGGAAAGCCAGATCGGAATTCGGGGGTTGCTTCCCATTTGGGGTCACGTGGCTCGATGATGTAGAACCACCCTGATTGCCATCCTTTTATTGTCTCCACGAAGGAGCCCTCGAGCCATAGGACGTTGGCCATCCGGCCCACCATGGCACCTCCGCACTCTGCTTGGCGGCCGCTCACCACTTTCGGCTTGACATTAAAAGTCTTCAGCCATAAGCCGAAGTGGGGCTAGATGCAGAGGAAGGCCTCACACACGATGATGAACACCGAGATGTTGAGGATAAAGTTCGGGGCCAGATCGTGGAAGTCCAAGCCGTAATAGAACATGAGCCCCTGGACGAACGGGTGAAGAGGGAAACCCAGTCCGTGGAGGAAATGAGGGAGAAAGACAACCCTCTCATGAGGCCTTGGGGTAGGGATAAGTTTCCCCGCATCTAGAAGCCGGTGCGAGATGTCGTCAGACAAGTATCCGACCGTCCTCAACTTTTTGATTTGCCCCTCCGTGACGGAGGAGGCCATCCATCTACCTCCCGCTCCGGACATGATTGGAGTAGGTTGAGGTGGGAAGTGCGGGTTGGGCGTTGGAGCTCGAGCGCGCAAGGACAAATAAGCAAAGGAGGAAGAAGGCGTGAATGGAAAGGGCGGATTCTTATCCCCTTATATGGGCGGCCAAAACTACGAGCCCCCACCGGCCTAATAAAACTCGCTTATCTCCCAAGCGCCGCGGTTAATGGCGCGGTTGGGTTACCCACGCTCGTATTGATGAGAATCCCGGAATAAGGGGACACAATCTCTACTTTGACAAGACGTGCCAAGGAAACTGCCTCGCTAAACGCGCTAAGGTGGAACGGTAAAATGAATAAAAGCCTGGCCGTGGCGTGAGGTCACGCTACGGAATACGTCAGCAGATTAGATTGGTGCAAATGTTATTCTCTCTATGGTGGCATGTGGAACTTATTTTGCAGAGCCAGACATTATCCTGGTGTTCAACATCTTCTATGAAGTATTCGGAGGAGGAACCCGCCTTGCAATGCCGAAGACAACTTGCACGCAGGACTCGTCGTCATTGAAGCCTGGTTCAGGGGCTACTGAGGGAGTCCTGGATTACGGGGTGTCTGGATGGCCGGACTATGACCTTTGGCCGGACTCCCGGACTATGAAGATACAAGATTGAAGACTTCGTCCCGTGTCCGGATGGGACTTTCCTTGGTGTGGAAGGCAAGATTGGCGATACGATATGAAGATCTCCTCCCGTTGTAACCGACTCTGTGTAACCCTAGCCCTCTCCGGTGTCTATATAAACCAGAGAGTTTTAGTCCGTAGGACGAACAACAATCATACCATAGGCTAGCTTCTAGGGTTTAGCCTCTTTGATCTCGTGGTAGATCAACTCTTGTAATACCCATACCATCAATATTAATCAAGCAGGAGTAGGGTTTTACCTCCACCGAGAGGGCCCAAACCTGGGTAAAAACATCGTGTCCCTTGTCTCCTGTTACCATCCGCCTAGACGCATAGTTCGGGACCCCCTACCCGAGATCCGCCGGTTTTGACATCGACAGCGTTCTTGTAACGCTTCCGCATCACGATCTTCAAAGGTATGAAGATGCAGTCCCCTCTCTCTTATTGCTAGTCTCTCCAGAGATTGATCTTGGTGATGCATAGAAAATTTTGAATTTCTGCTACGTTCCCCAACAGTGGTTTCAGAGCTAGGTCTATTGCGTAGATTCTATGCACGAGTAGAACACAAGTTGTTGTGGGCGTTGATTTTGTTCAATATGCTTACCGTTACTTGTCCTATCTTGTTTCGACGGTATTGTGGGATGAAGCGGCCCGGACCGACCTTACGCGTACACTTACATGAGACAGGTTCCACCGACTGACATGCACTTGTTGCATAAGGTGGCTAGCGGGTGCCAGTCTCTCCCACTTTAGTTGGATCGGATTCGATGAAAAGGGTCCTTATGAAGGGTAAATAGCAATTGGCATATCACGTTGTGGTTTTGGCGTAGGTAAGAAACGTTCTTGCTAGAAACCTATAGCAGCCACGTAAAAACTTGCAACAACAAATTAGAGGACGTCCAACTTGTTTTTGCAGCATATGTCGCGTGATGTGATATGGCCAAAAAGGATGTGATGAATGAAATATATGTGATGTATGATATTGATCATATTCTTGTAATAGGAATCACGACTTGCATGTCAATGAGTATGACAACCGGCAGGAGCCATAGGAGTTGTCTTTATTTATTGTATGACCTGCGTGTCACTGAATAACGCCATGTAATTACTTTACTTCATTGATAAACCGTTAGCCATAGTAGTAGAAGTAATAGTTGGCGAGACAACTTCATGGAGACACGATGATGGAGATCATGGTGTCATGCCGGTGACAATGATGATCATGGAGCCCCGAAGATGGAGATCAAAAGGAGCAAAATGATATTGGCCATATCATGTCACTATTTGATTGCATGTGATGTTTATCATGTTTATGCATCTTATTTGCTTAGAACGACGGTAGTAAATAAGATGATCCCTCATAATAATTTCAAGAAAGTGTTCCCCCTAACTGTGCACCATTGCGAAAGTTCGTTGTTCCGAAGCACCACATGATGATCGGGTGTGATAGATTCTAACATTCGCATACAACGGGTGTAAGACAGATTTACACACGCGAAACACTTAGGTTGACTTGACGAGCCTAGCATGTACAGACATGGCCTCGTAACACAAGAGGCCGAAAGGTCGAACATGAGTCGTATAGTAGATACGATCAACATGAAGATGTTCACCGATGATGACTAGTTGACTAGTCGTATAGTAGATACAACATAGTCTCACGTGATGATCGGACATGGCCTAGTTGACTCGGATCATGTATCACTTAGATGACTAGAGGGATGTCTATCTAAGTGGGAGTTCATTAGATGAACTTAATTATCATGAACATAGTCAAAAGGTATTTGCAATTTATGTCGTACCTCGCGTTTAATTCTACTGTTTAGATATGTTCCTAGAGAAAATATAGTTGAAAGTTGATAGTAGCAATTATGTGGACTGGGTCCGTAAACTGAGGATTGTCCTCATTGCTGCGCAGAAGGCTTATGTCCTTAATGCACCGCTCGGTGTGCTGAACCTCGAACGTCGTCTGTGGATGTTGCGAACATTTGACATACACGTTTTGATAACTATGTAATAGTTCAGTAATGTTAAACGGTTTAGAACTAAGGCACCGAAGACGATTTTTGAAACGTCGCGGAACATATGAGATGTTTCGAGGGCTGAAATTGGGATTTCAGGCTTGTGCCCATGTCAAGAGGTATAAGACCTCCGACGAGTTTCTTAGCCTACAAACTAAGGGAGAAAATCTCAATTGTTGAGCATGTGCTCAGATTTTCTGGGTACTACAATCACTTGAATCGAGTGGGAGTTAATCTTCCAGATAATGATGTTTCTCCAAAGTCATTGCCACCAAGCTACTAGAGCTTCATGATGAACTATAACATATCAGGGATAGATATGATGATCCTTGAGCTATTCGCGATGTTTGACACTGCGAAAGTAGAAATGAAGAAGGAGCATCAATTGTTGATGGTTAGTGAAACCACTAGTTTCAAGAAGGGCAAGGGCAAGAAGGGATACTTCATGAAATGACAAATCAGTTGCTGCTCTAGTGAAGAAACCCAAGGTTGAATCCAAACCCGAGACTAAGTGCTTCTGTAATAAGGGGAACGGTCACTGGAGCAGAATTACCCTAGATACTTCGTAGATAAGAAGGCAGGCAAGGTCGACTGAAGTATATTGGATATACATTATATTAATGTATACTCTACCAGTACTCCTAGTAGCACCATGGTAATAGATACCGGTTCGGTTGCTAAGTGTTAGTAACTCGAAATAAAAGGCTACGGAATAAATGGAGACTAGCTAAAGGCGAGGTGATGATATGTGTTGGAAGTATTTCCAAGGTTGATGGGATCAAACATCGCACGCTCCCTCTACCATAAGGATCAGTGTTAAACCTAAATAATTTTTATTTGGTGTTTGCGTTGAGAATAGACATGATTGGATTATGTCTATCGCAATACAGTTATTCATTTAAGGAGAATAATGGTTACTCTGTTTATTTGAATAATTCCTTCAATGGTCTTGCACCTAAAATGAATGGTTTATTGAATCTCGATCGTAGTGATACACATGTTCATGCCAAAAGATATAAGATAGTAATGATAGTACCGCCTACTTGTGGCACTGCCATGTAAGTCATATTGGTATAAAACACATGAAGAAGCTCCATGTTCGTTTTTGAAAAGTTTGAGACATGCGAACCATGTCTATTGGTAAGTACGCATGAAGAAACTCCACGCAAATGGATCATTTGGACTCACTTTATTTTGAATCACTTGAGACATGCAAATCATACCACATGGGCAAGATGACTGAAAAGCCTCCTTTTCAGTAAGATGGAACAAGAGAGCAACTTGTTGGAAGTAATTCATTTTCATGTGTGCAATCCAATGAGTGCTAAGGCACGCAATGGATATTGTTATGTTCTTACTTCACAGATGATTTGAGTAGATGCTAAGTATATTCACTTGATGAAACATAAGTCTGAATTATTGAAAGGTTCAATTAATTTTAGAGTGAAATTGAAGATCTTCGTGACAAGAGGATAAAATGTCTATGATATGATCATAGATATGAATATCTGAATTGCGAGTTTGGTACACAATTAAGACATTGTGGAAATTGTTTCACAATTAATACCGCCTGGAACACCATAGTGTGATGGTGTGTCCGAACATCATAACTGCACCCTATTGGATATGGTGCATACCATGTTGTCTGTTATCAAATTACCACTATCGTTTATGGGTTAGGCATTAGAGACAACCACATTCACTTTAATAGGGCACCACATAATTCCATTGAGATGACACCGTATGAACTATGGTTTAGAGAAACCTAAGCTGTCCTTTCTTAAAAGTTTGGGGCTGCGATGCTTATGTGAAAAAGTTTCATCCTAGTAAGCTCGAACCCAAAAAGGATAAATGCATCTTCATAGGTGACCCAAAACAGTTGGGTATACCTCCTATTTCAGATCCGGAAGCAAAAGTGATTGTTTCTTAAACGGGTCCTTTCTCGAGGAAAAGTTTCTCTCGAAAGAATTGAGTGGGAGGATGGTGGAGACTTGATGAGGTTATTGAACCATCACTTCAACCAGTGTGTAGCAGGGCACAGGAAGTTGTTCCTGTGGCACCTACACCAATTGAAGTGGAAGTTGATGATAGTGATCATGAAACTTCGGATCAAGTCACTACCAAACCTCGTAGGATGACAAGGACGCGTACTGCTTCAAAGTGGTACGGTAATCCTGTCTTGGAGGTCATGTTTCTAGACAACAATGAACCTACGAGCTATGAAGAAGCGATGGTGGGCCCCGATTCCGACAAATGGCTCGAGGCCCTAAAATCCGAGAGAGGATCCATGTATGAAAATAAAGTGTAGACTTCGGAAGAACTGCTTGATGGTCGTAAGGCTGTTGGGTATAGATGGATTTTAGAAGGAAGACGGATAATGATGGTAAGTATCACCATTAAGAAAGCTCGACTTGTCGTTAAGATGTTTTCTGACAAGTTCAAGGAGTTGACTACGATGAGACTTTCTCACTCATAGCGATGCTAAGAGTCTGTTGGAATTATATAAGCAATTACTACATGATTTATGAAATCTTGCAGATAGGATGTCAAAACATTGTTTCCTCGACGATATTCTTGAGGAAAGGTTGTATGTGATAAAACCAGAAGGTTTTGTCAATCCTAAAAGATGCTAACAAGTATGCAAAGCTCTAGCAATCCTTCTAAGGACTGGAGTAAGCATTTTGGAGTTGGAATATACGCTTTGATGAGATGATCAAAGATTTTGGGTTTATACAATGTTTATGAGAAACTTGTATTTCCAAAGAAGTGAGTGGGAGCACTATAGAATTTCTGATGAGTATACGTTGTTGACATATTGTTGATTAGAAATGATGTAGAATTTCTAGAAATCATATAGGGTTATTTGAAAAGTGTTTTTTAATGGAAAACCTGGATTAAGCTAGTTGAACATTGAGCATCAAGATCTATAAGGATAGATAAAAAACGCTTAATAATACTTTCAAATGAATACATACCATGACAAGATTTTGAAGGAGTTCAAAATAGATCGGCAAAGAAGAAGTTCTTGGCTGTGTTATAAGGTATGAGTATTGAGTAAGACTCAAGACCTGACCACGGCAGAAAAGAGAGAAAGGACGAAGGTTGTCCCCTATGCTTTAGATGTAGGCTCTACAGTATGCAATGCTGTGTACCGCACCTGAAGTGTGCCTTGCCATGATTCAGTCAAGGGGTACAAGTGTGATCAAGGATTGGATCACAGCACAGCGGTCAAGGTTATCCTTAGTAACTAGTGGACTAAGGATTTTCTCGATACTGGAGGTGGTAAAAGAGTTCGTCGTAAAGGGTTACACCGATGCAAACTTTGACACTAATCCGGATGACTTTGAGTAGTATACCGGATTCGTATAGTAGAACAGTTATTTGGAATAGCTCCAAATAGCGCGTAGTAGCTACATCTAGGAGATGACACAGAGATTTGTAATACACACACGGATCTGAAAGATTCAGACCTGTTGACTAATAACCTCTCTCACAAGCAAGATATGATCAAACTCAATGGGTGTTGGATTCATTACAATCACATAGTGATGTGAACTAGATTATTGACTCTAGTGCAAGTGGGAGACTGTTGGAAATATTCCCTAGAGGCAATAATAAAATGGTTATTATTGTATTTCCTTGTTCATGATAATTGTCTATTATTCATGCTATAATTGTATTGACCGGAAACCGCAATACATGTGTGAATACATAGACCACAACATGTCCCTAGTGAGCCTCTAGTTGACTAGCTCGTTGATCAACAGGTCATGGTTTCCTGACCATGGACATTGGATGTCATTGATAACGGGATCACATCATTAGGAGAATGATGTGATGGACAACACCCAATCCTAAGCATAGCACAATATCGTGTAGTTCGTTTGCTAAAGCTTTTCTAATGTCAAGTATCATATCCTTAGACCATGAGATTGTGTAACTCCCTGATACCGTAGGAGTGCTTTGGGTGTACCAAATGTCACAACGTAACTGGGTGACTATAAAGGTGCACTACAGGTATCTCCAAAAGAGTTTGTTGGGTTGGCATGAATCGAGACTGGGATTTGTCACTCTGTATGACGGAGAGGTATCTCTGGGCCCACTCGGTAATGCATCATCATAATGAGCTCAATGTGACTAAGTAGTTAGTCAAAGGATCATGCATTAAGGAACGAGTAAAGTGACTTGCCGGTAACGAGATTGAACGAGGTATTGGGATACCGACGATCGAATCTCAGGCAAGTAACATACCGATTGACAAAGGGAATTGCATACGGGATTGCTTGAATCCTTGACATTGTGGTTCATCCGATGAGATCATCGTGGAACATGTGGGAGCCAACATGGGTATCCAGATCCCGCTGCTGGTTATTGACCGGAGAACGTCTCGGTCATGTCTGCATGGTTCCCGAACCCATAGGGTCTACACACTTAAGGTTCGATGACGCCAGAGTTGTTATGGGAAATAATATGTGGTTACCGAAGGTTGTTCGGAGTCCCGGATGAGATCCCGAACATGACGAGGAGCTCCAGAATGGTTCGAAGGTGAAGATCGGTATATTGGACGAAGGGTATTAGAGTCCGGAATTGTTCCGGGGGTACCTGGTGATGACCAGCGTGTCCGAAAGGGGTTTCGGAGGCCCCGACAAGCGTTGGGGGGGGGGCTTATGGGCCAAGGGGAGAGGGCACATCAGCCCACTAAGGGGCTGAGCGTCCCTCCCACCCCATCTCATGTAACCAGGAGAGGTGGGGGCACCACCCCTAGGGCAGCCGCCCCTCCCGGCTTTGGGGGCAAGTTTCCTAGGGGGTGGGGGCGCCCAAACCTATCTAGGGTTTCCCCTGTGGCCGCCGCCCCTCCCCTAGGGAACCCTAGGGCGCCTCCCCCTCGTCCCTTCCCCCTATATATAGTGAGGGAGAGAGAGGGAAGCCGCATCCTTCCATTGGCGCAGCCCTCTCCCTCCTCCAACACCTCCTCCTCATTCATAGTGCTTGGTGAAGCCCTGCCGGAGAACCACGAGCTCCATCACCACCACGTCGTCGTGATGTCAGAGTTCTCCCTCAACTTCTCCTCTCCCCTTTCTGGATCAAGAACGAGGAGACGTCTCTGGGCTGTACGTGTGTCGAACACGGAGGCGCCGTCCCTTCGGCGCTTAGATCGGAATCGACCACGATCTGAATCGCTGCGTGTACGACTCCACCAACCGCGTTCTTATAACGCTTCTGCATTGCGATCTTCAAGGGTATGAAGATGCACTCCCCTCTCTCTTGTTGCTAGTCTCTCCATAGATTGATCTTGGTGATGCGTAGAAATTTTTTAATTTCTGCTACGTTCCCCAACAGCTAGATGGCTTCTTTTCTCTCTTTGATCTTCAATACACCGTTCTGCTCGATGTTCTTGGAGTTATATCTGATGTAGTCTTCTTTTGTAGTGTGTTTGTTGAGGTTCGATGAATTGTGGATTTATGATAAGATTATATATGAATATTATTTGAGTCTCCTCTAAATTCTTATATGCATGATTTGATAGCTTTGTATTTCTCTCCGATTTATTGATTTGGTTTGGCCAACTAGATTGATCTATCTTGCAATGGGAGAGGTGCTTTGTGATGGGTTCTATCTTGTTGTGTCCTCTCCCAGTGATAGAAGGGGCAGCGAGGCACGTATTGTATTGTTGTTATTAAGGGTAAAAAGATGGGGTTTACATCATATTGTTTGAGTTTATCCCTCTACATCATGTCATATTGCTTAAAGCGTTACTTTGTTCTCTTGAACTTAATACTCTAGATGCAGGAAGGAGTAGGTCGATGTGTGGAATAATAGTAGTAGATGCAAGCAGGAGTCGGTTTACTTGCCATGGATGTGATGCCTATATTCGTGATCATTGCTTTAGATATCATCATAACTATGCACTTTTCTATCAATTGCTCAACAGTAATTTGTTTACCCACCGTATGCTTTATTCAAGAGAGAAGTCTCTAGTGAAACCTATGGCCCCAGGGTCTATTTTCCATCATATATTTTCAGATCTATAAAAGCAAAAACCCAAAAATACCACACTGAATTTTATTTACTTTTATTTCTTTTATACCCATCTCTATCATATCTCATCATTGCAAGTGATCATGAAGGGAATGACAACCCCTTTATCGCGTTGAGTGCAAGTGCTTGATTGTTTTTGCAGGTGCATATATTGGAGACTTGCTTGTACCTCCTAATGGATTGATACCTTGGTTCTCAACTGAGTGAAATACTGATCTCTACTTTGCTGCATCACCCTTTCCTCTTCAAGGGAAAAACCAACGCAAGCTCAAGAAGTAGCAGGAAGAATTTCTGCCACAGTTGCCGGGGAGGTTCTACATTAAGCCTACCAAGTACCTATCATAAACTCTCATCTCTTGCATTACATTATTTTCCATTTGACTCTCATTTTCCTTTCCCCACCTCTAAAATGTTTTACAGAAAAATACAAAAATATTTGCCTTTTTATTCACCCTGTTTATGTTTGTCTTTCCGTATGCCTTTTTCCTTGTTTACTATATTTGCTTGTGTTGCGATGGCCTTCTATTTGCTTGCATCTTTGCTTGCTAAAAATCTATTGATATGGATCCACTTAAAGTTTTCTACTTCCATCATCTTCGATCCATATGTGCTCGTGCTAAAACCCTAACTAGTTTAGTTGAGGGAAAATCATTAGATGAGCATGCTCATTTTGTGCATCATCGTTTGTCTTAAAAAGGGGGACTCTTATGGAATCAAATAAATTGTTTGCTATGCTATGCTTAGAATCTATGTGAAATTTATGAGTTTACTTGTTGCTCGAAGAACCCTAAAAAACACCTTCCCTACCTTTGTGAGTTTAATGATAACAAAATCTTATCTTCTTATGCAAAAGGTGTTTATAGTTACTATGATATCAAACAAAATGAAGAATTTGTTTCTTTTAAGGGTGCTTATGAAGTTTCTTCTTTGATTGAAAAGTATTATATTACTCTCTACAAATCTAAAACATTTGACATACTTAAATATTTCTATGAAAACTATGCTTCTAATTCCTATGTTAAAGAATTTATTGAGAGAATGTTTGCTGCTTTGGAAGAAAATAATGATACACATGAATGTATAGATAATTATGATTCCATTGATTTGATTGAAATATCCCTTGATGAACATAATGCTTGCTATTCTTATGGCCATGATGCCAATGTTGATTATGATTATCGAGATGAACTTGCTATAATTCCTTATGTTAAACATGAAATTATTGCAATTGCACCCACAGTTGATAGCCTCTTGAATGAAAAGCATGATTGCAATGATGTTATATAAATTCTATTAATGTCAATTGTGCTAATAATATGCAAAACCCTAAGCTTGAGGATGCCAATTTTGTTATAACCACTACTTATTGCAATGATCATGATGGAGGTGATTATGATGCTTCTGATCTTAAAAATTTAATTAAGCCTCGTGATGAATATGTTTGTAATAACATAGAAAGTGGGTTTCGAAGAATGTAAACTCTAGATAATAATGATCCCACTACTTTGGAGTACGATCAATATTATGAAATTTTTGATAAAAGTGGGCCTGGAGATGTCATGACTTTAATTTATGATAATCACACTATTTTGGAAGAGTGTCAACTCTGCATCTATGTGGATCATGTAGAGAATATGTTATTTGACAGCTATATTGTTGAATTTGAATATGATCCCACGTGCAATGGTTATGAGAGAGGAAAATATGGTTGTAGAAATTTTTATGTTACTAAATTATCTCTCTTCATGTTGAGATTGTATATGTTTTATTCTTTTTCCTTGCATATGCTAGTTTTTGCTTGCCTTGATAATTTGTTTCCTTATAAAATGCCTATGCATAGGAAGTATGTTAGACTTAAACTTGTTTTTTCACATGCTATATGATGCTCTCTTTGTGCTTCAATTCTTGTCTTTCATGTGAGCATCATCGAAATCTCAATGCCTAACTAAAAGGCTTTAAAGAAAAGCGCTTCTTGGGAGACAACCTAATATTTTTCTTTCTGTTCTTCAATAAATATATCATCTAGCCTCTGGTTAGAGGTGTTTCTATGTTTTAATTAGTGTTTGAGCCAAGTAAGACCTTTGGGATGGTCTATGGTGATAGTTCATTTGATTTTGCTACAAAACAAAAACACTTGTGCTCGTTGCCAGAATTTTAATAATTCACAGAAGCGTGACATGGTTCTGAATTTTTTACACAAGATTGATATACAAATTGCCAAGATTTTCCTATTTTTTGAATTTTTGGAGTTATAGAAGTATACGAAGTTTCCTGATTACTACAAACTGTTCTGTTTTAGACAGATTATGTTTTATTGTGTTCTTTTCTTATTTCGATGAATCTATGGGTAGTATCAGGGGGTAAGAACCATGGAGAAGTTGGAGTACAGTAGATATAACACCATTATAAATTTAGAATGAGTTTGAATTAGTACCTAAGTGGTGATTTGCTTTTGTTATACTAATGGATCTTATGAGTTTTCTGTTGAGTTTTGTGTTGTGAAGTTTTCAAGTTTTGGGTAAAGATTTGATGGACTATGGAATAAGGAATAGCAATAGCCTAAGCTTGGGGATGCCCAAGGCACCCCCAAGGTAATATTTAAGTACAACCAAGCATCTAAGCTTGGGTATGCCTCGGATGGCATCCCCTTTTTCGTCATCAATCCATCGGTAAATTTACTTGGAGCATCTTGTATGATATGTGTTTCGCTTGGAGCATCTTGTCTGATATGAGTCTTTGCTTTTTAGTTTGCCACAATCATCCTTACTGTACACAACTTTTGAGAGGGACACACATTAATCGTGAATTTATTAGAATACTCTATGTGCTTCACATATATCTTTTGAGATAGGCAATTTGCACTAGTACTTCACTCAAATATTTTTAGAGTACGACGGTGGTTTTATTTTATAGAAATTGATGAACTCTCATGATTCACTTATATTATTTTGGGAGTATTAAACAACATGGTAATTTTCTTAGATTATGAATTTAGTCCTAGTATGACGGGCATCCAAGAGGGATATCTGAAACAATAATGAGGCTAGCCAACTCACCTCCAGAATGCTCCCTCGACTAGGGCTTCGTCGGCCGTCCGATCTGCCCTCTAACACAGCTGTGCCGTTGGATCTTCATACTTGGTAAAATCATTTTTCACCTTGCAGTTATTTTTCTGTCCAATGACTGGTGGGCTCATCTCACGCTTTCATTGCCTGGGTCAGCAGCGCCCATGTGCAAAAGCGATTTGCCCAATCCGCTGCTCGCACGTCGCGGCTCCTTGCCCAATTGCATCCACACCAGGCGAACCCTAGCATCCTTTCCCCCGATCCACCAGCCGCCGCACGGCCTCGCTCCTCCTCCCCTCCCGTTGAACCCTCTCCTCGCTTGCAGCCGCCTCCTTTACACCTCCGCCCGAGCTCCGCCTTCCTCGCCAACCTCCCTCCTCCCGCCTCCTCCCTCCCGTGCCTCTCCCTCCTCCTGCCTCCTCTCTCCCCTTTACTGTCCATCCCCACAACCTTTCCCACTTCTTCCATCCCCCCTCCCCGTGTCACCACTCACCATGGCCTCTGCCCTGAAGCCTCGCCGACGCATGCTATTCCTCCTCCCTCGTCTCTGTTCGGCGCTGACGACCGGCTCACCCCACAACTTTTTCCCCACCCACGACCTAGCGTTGGGGAGGCCGGGTTTTCTTGTTGGGGGTGGAGGAGATGGGGACGGCCAAGAGGCCAACGGTGGGGAGAAGCCAGGCCGGCCTGCCGTCTTTCCCCGGATCTGGTCAGCAGCCGAGTTGGCTGGCTGGGATGAGAAGATTGTCCTCCTTGTGGCGCTCGTCATCGAGGACAGCCTGGTCTGCAAATCGCGGCCCTCCTGCGTTGGGCTACACGACGTGGCTTACTGAAGAGCGCTGACCAACAGCAGGTAGAAACCCTAGCCATCATGCTCCTGCCTGGGACACACCAACCATTCTCCTCCCGTGTTGCTCTACTTATACCCTGATTCCCTATTCGTTTTTTTGTTATTTGACTAAGTTGTCTACTCTGATGCTCCAGTGTGGTATTTGCAGGTGCTGATCTTGGGTTTACCACTTGTGGCTTTGGTTTGACAGGTTGGTGATTTCTCCATTCCTTCATTCTCATGTCTTCTTCTATGTGTGTCACATGTGCTTACATCTATGTGGGATGGATCTATTCTTTTTACAGGGTGCTAGCAGCTGCAGTTCTGTTCATTTGGAGGACACATATGACAAACTATGACATCACGGTATTTTTTCCTTCAGATGCTTTATCTTTGTTTTTTCTGTGTGTATGCATGCCATGGTTTGCACATCCTTTGCTCATTGGCATGTCTATACACGGGCTTGTTGTTCTTCTAGAGAACTGAGTTGGTGATGTTTATTATTGTTAGCTATTTAGAGTGATTGTTCCCAATTAACTTTGATCAATTAATTATTAGCAGGTATTTATCGAATGACCTTATGCAAATTCCCGGCCAGTTGATTCCTTTTTTAGCCAAGGCCATCTTTATATCACATATCTCTGCTGCTGGTGAAAGTGACTCAACTGAAAGTGGCATGTGATTCTCCCCTGGAGCCCAACGGCCCTCTATATGGATTATCTGAAAGTTGAAGAGTAAGCTTATGCATCAGATTTTCTCCTCTTAGTTATGCAATTCAGGCCTGTATTTATTTTTCAATATCACTATGAGTATCATGATAGAGAGTTAATAGTTCACTCACTGCACAAAATATTTAGTTGGCATATTGAGGGGCTCACACCCTTTTATGGATGAACTTATACCATGAATTAAACAGATAGCATGACCATATGATTATAGAGAGAAAAAACCATAGCTTGTGTTGTTGGGCAGGTTATTAGTGACTTTTAAACATAGTCATGCAATAGAACTTTAGGATTCATAATTATTCTACATATGATTGTTGAAACCAGTACTTTTGTAAGACCGATGGTGATGTATGCTCCTTGCTGGTTTAGGTTGGTTGTTTGGAACATTGTTGATTGTATGGTGGCTACAAAAGTGAATCTTCAAGCTGGCTGCAATAGAAGCTGATATAGGTAATAGGTTACAGGAGAAAATACTGAATATTTGAGAAATTTACATCGGAAGTTTATATCTTAGAATATTAACCAAATAAATAAGTTGTACAGAAGAAAATTAGTCATGGATATTTTAGTTGTATAATTGTTTTGCTATGGTTCTAAATAGCGTCTGGATCAGCCGATATTGCGGTCTTGTCTGTCTGCTTATATCAAGTATGGTCTGATATTTTGGTCATATCAGCCCCAGTATTGAGCATACCGACTGATATTCTGGTCATATCAGCCCTAATATTGAGCATACCAGTTGATATTCTGGTCATATCACACTTTCTACAGTCTACACCAAATCTACGAGCACGATATCTGATATTTGAATCTTGAAATTACCATTAGAAAGGCAAAGATATCTTGTAGAAAAATAGGTTACATGCTCAGGTATATCATATATGGAGAAAACGCACCTATCAGCTGTATTGGTTCTTTCGTACTTTTGTGCAGTCCTTCTATTAATTTTTTCTAACTTTTTGGGTTTATATTTGAGCAAGATAAATATATTCCATCTCTATCCCAGTGCAGAATTGAAGCTTCATCAAATCTATCAGGGCGTTCATTGCGTAATACAGTGTTGAGAATGAGAACATTTTCAGAGGGGAACTTAAGGTATCACCTAATGATATAATATTAGTCACTATCCGTTGATTGGTAAATTTTGCTTTAGTATACACCCCTTCGGGATATGGCTTTCAATTCTGTACTTTTCTTTGATTATCAGTATTGCTACAAGGATAATAATCATTTTTATTGCAAAGTACGTACTACATTAGAGAAGTCAACATGTTTTCCCATAGAAATACATGTGGCGTGAAAGCAGCGACAGTCATGTTTGAAAGCGTGTAATATAAGAGTATGTATCTTAGTTATTTTGGCATCGCCATCCTTTACATTATAGGTTGTTTTGCACAACTAACAATGAGGTCTACATATATATATTTGCAATTTAAATTCACCACATCTTTGAAACCCGTAGTTGTTTACTATTCTCTTAAATCTTTAAACTTTGTGCTTCATTCCTTTAATTTAAGAACTAGGAGGGTGCAGATAAGTAAGAGTTCTTGGCAGCAGCAACCTACACATGTGGAAACAGTGGCTATGGCGGTTCAAAGGGAAGTGGCAGCTAGACAGCAACTCACAGCTTAGTGGCGGCTCAAAGGACATATAATCTATTTCTTCTTGGAGCTATCTACTATCATATTATGACTCGGTGCTAGCTGAAGCTTCTATTTTCTCGCCTTTTGTGGTGGTGATTAATCCTTGGACTGTAGTAATTCCATTTGTAAGTATCATGTACTGCAACCATCTTTATCTTCAACCCCTGCACTTCAGTATCAAATTCGTGTGTAAGTGTAGGTTTTCTACTTGCTCCCTGAACATTCCATTGTTTTTCATGTGCAATTTTTTTATCACCGGCTTCAACATAGTTAATTAGCATGCGAGAGGCTCAACTGTGGCTTTTTGCAATGCTAGAAGGCCATATTCAGTACTGAAAATCTTGATTATTCTTTCCACTCTATGACAACTTCTATGCTTGCGCCACCATGATATCATTACAACATTTCCCTGTAAAATTTTATTAGTTACACGTAAACTGAGTTGATTTACCAGTAAAAATCTATACAACTCATTTTAGTCGATAGTAACCATTGTAGAATTACCAGGATATGTCATATATATGTTCTGAGTTGTAGCATGTTGCAAAAAGTACAATAAGAGATAGATTGTATGCACTATGGCTAGCAGTAACATTTTTCTACTTGTACACCATTCGATTTATCTATTTCTACAGGCTATTCCTCATGTTGCAACCTTTTCCCGTAGAATCGAAAGGAATTAGATGGAAGAAATTGCAGGAGGTATACTTCGCGTTCCATTAGTCTTACTTTCGGAGGCATGTCTATAGTCTTGTGTTGGAGGTGTGTCAATAGTAGTATCAATTTTGGAGGCTTGTCTATATTAATATTATTTTTTGGATTACGTTTCTTTCCATCTGTATCCTCTTCATAATGGATTAGGTTACTTTGTTATTGCCATGTGATACTTTTTCTTATTACTGTGATCGTCAGTGCTCTTAACATTGGTTGTTCTTACTTTATGGCTGCCTTCTCAGTGCACTGTTATTAGTTCTAATACATTAATTATAATATGCTCGATTGACCATATTAATTATATATTTCACTTCACCGGGGCTATTGGTGGAAGTGTTGGTTAAAATATTTTGGTGGTAGTGTATAAAACTAATTATTGTACACCATTGTTAAGTGCGCTTTTGAGCTTTGAGTAGACAAGTGTGGTCTTATTTACTTTAAAGGATCGTTAGTATACTACTGTCGGATTTCCATGTTCAGTTATTCACACTATATTATTGCTTGGTTCTGATAGCTTGCTATTATTAGAGCAGGAATGGTATTCTCGGCTGACATTCAAAAGCAGCCAAGATGGTGAAGTTTAGGACGGAGGAGCTCTGCGGAATTATGGTTAAAAAATATCCATAACATGTCTGTCATTGCTCATGTCGACCACGGTTTGTGACGGAGTAGTGACAGTTGTCTCTAATTGTCAAGTTTATACGGTAGAATCTTCTTGATTGATGATTTTGAAGCCTTCTCTTAGTTGTACTATATTAATTCTTAAAACTGGATCATTTAAAATTAGTTAGATTTAATGAGTTGTTTCACTGTTTTCAAATAAGTAGTTTAAGCCCTTATTGTGTCCCGGAGCTTATTCTTTCTGCCTTTTTATGATTGATATATGCTCTAACAAGCTTAAATGTAACTATTGGCATATAATCTCATGGCTCAAAATCTTAGTTGTTGAATGCATTAAAATTTATAAGATCTAGAGTTTGCACTATATTTCATCCTGCGGTATTCCCAGTAACTGAATATTAAGAGCACCGACGATCCCAGGTTGTACATTCGTGAAATGCTTTTATCTTGCAGGCCAGTTTTACATTTACTTCTTCAATAAGGAGATGACCATGAATAGAGTATCATGGTATTTGCCTTGGCATTACTGACGTTGTGTTCAGATTACTGAAAGAAGGATTGGTAGCCGCAAAGGAGTGAAGGGTAGAAAATATGTCCATTGTCGTTGAATTGGTTGGATTGTCCCCAAGTTAGTGTTGCAGATGTTTCTATTTTAGAGCAAGAAGCCAAATCATGCTATTCATTGTAAATCTTGAAAAACTTGTTTATTGGCACTTCTATGTCTGTTGTAAACGTTTGTTCGTGATGTGGTACTTGTCAATCTTTGTTTGCCCTTCCTTTTCAAGTTTGCCTTAAATTTCAGTAGACCAACAAGTCCTTGTTTCTTCAATTGGTTTCTCATTTCATGTTTGCACTTGTATTATAGTAGAACAACATGTCATAAACATGGCATTCGGTATTGTTTGTCCAATTCACTTCAAGAAAGAAGAGATGGCTATAGAGAGTGGCTCCATCACTGAAGAGATGAAAAATGTTGTGCAAGGCATTGTTTGTTAAGCTCCTTTAAAAAATAAAATAATTATGGTGCATCTGACATATAAAGGGGTTGTGAAGGACAAAACACTATGGATTCAGAGGAGTGGGAGGGCAGAGTTTACTAACAACATATTGAGGACAAAGTGTGATCTGGATTTCTAAGTTTCAGCTTGTAGCAGAATTGTATGGAGAGAATGCCTGCATTTTGAAAACCCTATTACTACATAGTTTGAGGCTATGTTTCTTCCAATTTTCATTATTGAAAAGATCCTTATTATTGCCAAATTGTCAATTATTTTCAAATAGCTCTTTGTTTGAAATGGGACTTTGCGCCATCTGGCGCAACGGGTAATGTTATTATACATCTTATTATTGAGAGCAAGCATCCATCGTTTTTAGTAAGGGCCCTCGGTTTAAATTTGTTACCACATGCACTTGTCTACAACTAAGTCAACTAAACCATGGATTTCCTTTGCAACGCGCACATGGATTCAGCGGGTCTTTGCGCCATATGTCCTTGCAAAATGAAACTATTTTCATCGACAACATGGCTTTAGCGGGTCTCTGCGCCATTTGGCGCAACGGGTTCTCTTAAATAATGAGTTACTCCCTCAATTTTACAATAAAGATAATCTGTCAAAATTGTGTTTTTGTAATATTTTTGGTCTTCTCTTTTCTTTTTCTTGATTTGTATTGTATATGCTACTCGCATATTTGAACATGCATAGGGCCTCTTAGTCTTTAACCCTGACTATAAAAATCCATTGATGGAAGCTGGGGAGGGCCGAGATGAACACCCAACTCCCTGGGTCTAAGCCATCGAGATGGTAGAGATGACGTTTCCATGTCACCTACTCCAGCAGTCGGACAAGGCATATAAAAACCATGGATCCTTGCTCCCCATGTCGCAAAATGATCACAGTGATGTCTACGACCTCCTCCTAGATGTATTAATCTCAATCTCATGTTTGGTTTTCTTCCCTTTTCTCTTGTAATGATGTAATTTCTTTTACTAAGATAACACCATGTTTTTTGTAATGCCTTATTTGATATAAGATCGCTTTTCTACTTTGAATGAATTCACTGCATATATTTCTTATTTAGTTTAGTTCATCATTCAGAGACGATGGAATATTTTTGTCCTTCACAGGTTAAATGAGCATTGCGTAGTCCTTCACAGGTTAAATGAGCATTGCGTAAAAGTATGTCTAAGTTCTCTTTCTTCAAGTGCTTCAAGTAAATGAAATTGTTTATTTCGAATTTAAGACCTTTTAATAATAATCATAATGAGAGAGGGGTATGCTTCTCTCTCTCTGGGCAAGTGTTACTTTAGACAACATGTACTAAGAAATAAAAAAATCTGGAAATGTGTTTGAATCGCACAAGAAGAGTTTGTAGTTCTTATTCATACTTGAAACACATGAGGCTCTGCAACCATGTTTTTTTCAAGGCGCATATGGATTTAGAAGACCACAACTAAACCGACTGTATATACATGGCATGTCCTTAGTAAAGGAAACTATTTTCATCGCGAACATGGCTTTAGTTGAAGGTCCTTGCAGCATGGAACTATTTTCATCGACAACATGTCTTCAGTAGGTCACTGCGCCATTTGGCGCAGCAGGTCAACTAGTGATAAAAAAATCATATAAAGAGCATTGAATATGTGAGAAGTTTGATTCCTTGCATTAGTTTTTAGATATAAAGATGGTGATATCAGAGTCATGCTAGTGAGTAATCACGGATTGGTAGAAATACTTGTGTTAAAGGTTGTGATTCCCGTAGCATGCATGTATGGTGAACCTTTATGTGATGAAGTCGGAGCATGATTTATTTTTTGATTATCATCCTTTGTGTGGAGGTCGGGAGCGCACGATGGTTAACTCCTACCAACCTATTCCCTAGGAGCATGCACATTAGTACTTTGTTTAGATGGCTAATAAAATTTTGCAATAATTATATGAGTTCTTTATGACTATTTTTGAGTCGATGGATTATACGCACTCTCATCCTTCCACCATTGCTAGCCTCTCTAGTACCACGCAACTTCCATCGGTGCATTAAACCCATCATATACCTTCCTCAAAACAGCCACCATACCTACCTATTATGGCATTTCCATAGCCATTCTGAGATATATTGCCATGCAACTTCCACCGTTCCGTTTATTATGACACACACCATCATTGTCATATTGTTCTCATATGCATGAGGCATTCTTACAGAGTCATATCTTTGTTCTAGTATTGAGTTGTAATTCATGAGTTGTAAATAAATAAAAGTGTGATGATCATCATTATTACAGCATTGTCCCATGTGAGGAAAGGGTGATGGAAGCTATGATTCCCTCACGAGTTGGGATGAGTCTCCGGACTTTAAAGAAAATAAAAGAGGCCAAAGAAGCCCCAAAAAAGAGAGAGGCCAAAGAAGCCCCAACAAAAAGATAAAAGGAAAAAATGAGAGAAAAATAGAGAAGGGACAATGTTACTAGCCTTTTTTCACACTTGTGCTTCAAAGTAGCACCATGTTCTTCATGATAGAGAGTCTCCTATTTTGTCACCTTCGTATACTAGTGGGAATTATTTATTATAAAACTTGGCTTGTATATTCCAATAATGGTGTCGGGGAAACTGATCCACGAACACCTATGGGACCGGTGGACCGAGCCCCTTTCGGTTCGGCGGGGGGCGGAGATCGCGCGAAGAGAAGATCCAGGCGAAGCACACGAGCGGTTTACCCAGCTTCGGAGCTCTCCGGAGAGATAATACTCCTACTGCTGCATGTCTGAGTGTATTGACTTCTTGCTCAGGAGCACTGAGTGCTACAGTACACTCTAGCTGCTAACAAGACCGAGCGTGAGTGTTCTCTGCTCTCCAACCCCCCTCTACGTTGCGCATGGGCCTCCTTTTATATGCTCAAGGGGTCACCGACAGGTGGCAACGTAGACAAGGGTAAAAATGGAAAAAGGAGTTGCGGTTGGTACAACAACCTGTACAGTGTATCATACCTAAGCCTGACGGCAGGGGACAAAGGCATTAAATGCCCGTCTACATCGCCCAAACAGTGCAAAAAGGGACCGTCAGGGACACCACCGCTCGCCACGATGGCAATCTTGTCAGCGCCGCTTGCCACCGCGCACCGCTGGCTGCACAGCCTCTTGCCACGCACGCCTGGAAAGGCCCCAGGGCGACACGTTGGTGGATGCGCTGGAGCGTAGGTGCAGGGTGGTAGCGTGCCGCGGCAAGTGCCTTGCCGCGGTCGTTGTCTTGTCGCATCCGGAAGCTTGTCGCTCACCGGGCCTCGCCGGGACACGTGGCGCGTCGCGGCAAGTTCCTTGAGATGCCTTGGTTGGCCTTCCCGGCAAGCTCCTCTTGCCGGGGCCTTGTCTCCTTGGCATGAATACTTTGTTCTTGAATGGCTCCACAGGAACCACGGAGGACCTTGGCGGTTACCCGGCAAGCCTTGCCGCGGGGTGCTGCAGCTGCCCGTGCACAAGTTCGGGATACTAGGGTACCCCTACTCTAGTACACCGACAGGAGCCCCCGGGCCTGGGCCACACACGGTGCCGAGCGCTGTTGGGCCAGGCCCAAAATAGGGCACGGGCACGCGCGGCCTGGGTTACGCCGTATCTTACTCCTTATCCACCGCGCCCTCCCCGAACGGCACGCGTTGAATGCGGCATCGTGGGAGAGATCGTGGGTGGTTTCTTTATTCGGAAAGACGGAACGCCCGCCCCCTCCCCCTTTATAAGAAGGGGAAACAGGGGCAGTTCGCCCATCTCGCCGGTTGTTACTCCAATCTCAGAAATCTCCGCCGCTCCCCACTTCTTCCCAAAGCTGAATGAGAGCAGCGCTCCGCCCCCCTCGCCACCAGCATCACCAACGCCGTCGATCTCCCCCACCATCTCCGCCATGGCTCCGAAAGCCGACAAGGGGAAGGTCGTGAAGTCGGCCGAGGCGCAGCGGCTCGTGGCGCTGCG
>NC_041383.1:503016837-503032692 GCF_002162155.2 Triticum dicoccoides
CGCGAAGGAGCTGAGGGAGTACTACTACCTCTTCTGGTCGACGGAGACGCGAGCGCATCCGCGCACGAAGGTACTCCCCGCTACCGCTTCAGAACTGGCTCCGAATGGATACCCCTTCTTCGCGCTGTTCTTCTACTGCGGGCTCTGCCCGCCTTTCTCTGAATTTTTCTACGATTTCATGAACACCTACAGGTTCTGCCTCCTCGACTTCACCCCCAATGCTGTTTTGACCATGGCAGTTTTCGCACATCTCTGCAAAAACTTTGTCGGAGTCTATCCAAACGTAGCTCTTTTCCTCCACTTCTTTATGCCCCGAGTAGAGAGAGGATAGCCCTTATCCGGCGGAATTGCCTGGATCTCGAGGACCAGCAAGAAGGAAGCTTATCTGGAGGGAGAGCTCCGCAGCAAATGGTTGGAATGGAGAGCAGAATGGTGCTGGATTGTCGAGGAGAACCCGCAGCCATTTACCGCCCAGCGCCAAGCCCCAATAGCGCGCGGTAATGATTGGAGCAACGTGGCCCCGGAAGACGATAGGCTGAGGATTGCCGTCACCCGGATCCTACGCCTTAGGCTTGCCGGGCTCACCGTAGGCGCCGTCGGCGCAGATTTTCTTCGCCGCCGCATCGCCCCCTGCAGGAGAGGAGGAGACCCGCCTGGGAGTTCCAGAATGCGGCGGATATCATGAGGCTGCGCCCGTGCCTCAACTTCAACTTCACTGTCTTGGAACTGGACGCGATGATCCTGGAGCTGTTCAAGCGCGATCCTCAACATCCCGAAGCGTTCATGTTGCCGAGGGGTGTCGTTCCACTGTGCAACAACTCCTCGCTCGACCAGATCCGTGCAATGATGCTGTTGTGCGATTCGCATGGGATTGTCCCAACTTGGCAAGAGCCTGCAGATGACGTCGTGCAGGAGTTCTTCGACAGCTTGGTAGAAGTGGCGGTCCGCCCTGATAAACAAAAGAGCCTCACCCGCGACACCACTGATGCGGAGATGCAGCGCATCGCCACCAGGCTGGAAGAGGCGGCGGCAGCAGCTGCCGCGGGCGAGTTTGGATTCACCGTGGAGGAGGCAGAGGCAGCAGAGGCGGCAAGCCTTGCTGAGCGAGAGGAGCTTGCCGGTGAGGAAGAGCTTGTCGGGCCTGAAGCCGAGTCGAGCGAGCCCGGCGAGGGAGAGCTCGTCGGGCTCGAACCTTCGGGTAGCTCGTCGCAAGCGGAGCCCCCAGCTCCACCGAGAAGGCGTCTCCGCAAAGCCGGGGACGTAGCGGAGCAGTAGACGAATCAACAGCCGCCGTGCCGTGCGACACGCTCTGCCGCGGCAAGCAGTGTTGCCGCGGGAGCGCCTCACGCCGCTGAGGCAACTGGAGCAGGGTCTTCCCGGTCCACCGCTACCGCTCCTGCCAAGCGGACAAGGGAACCTACTCCTCCGCCTCGTCACACCGGAGGCGAGCCGGACTTTGATCTCTCCGCGCTCAGCTCCGACAAGGAAGAAGAAGAGTAAGATTCCTTGTTGTACTTGTAGTTCTTCAATTTGTTGCTTTGTCTTGTATCTGATTTACTTCATTCTGACCCCATTCCTTTTCAGGACGCTGGCCCAGAGAGTGGCAAAGAGAGCCAAGGTCCCGGTGATTGTCATCGAGGACGAACCCACTGCGACAGCCGGGGGTGTGTCCGAGACCACCTTGGCGGACCTGGCAACTATTCACCAAAGCAGCCCCCAGCGCAGCCCCCAGCGTAAGTATATGGTTTACTTCCTGCTATTAGGCGCGCATGGGTGCTCTTTCTTTGCTGATACTTGACTGTTGATTTGTGTAGGAGCAGATCAGCTTCACCAGGAGTGCCCGGAAGCCGCTCCCGAAATGCCTTCTGCTTCAACTACACCGCCCAGGAAGGATTCCCCGGCAAGGGAGCGTTCTCCGGCAAGGGAGAATTCTCCGACAAGGGAGCGTTCTCCGGCAAGGGAGAATTCTCCGGCAAGGAATAGTTCTCCGGCAAGGGACAGCGCCAGCGACCCTCCGGTGGTTGAGGCCACGACTGCAGGTCCTAGCACAGGTAATCCTCTTGCCTGAAAACTTCCCTTGGGCTCTTCTTCTTCTGATTTTATTTTTGGATATTTGCTTGATTCTTCTCCCTTTTTCCGTTCATCAGATCCATCTGCCACAGAGCCGATGGAAACCGAGGTCGCCGGCGAGGAGAACGCGCGCAGCAATACCGACGACGCCGTTGCCAACGAAGGAGAAGCCGGCGCTGATGATCCTGCCGGCGAAGAGGCCGCCAAGGCTGCCGCCACAGAAGCTGGCGAGGGATCCGGCGATCGCACTGACGTCCCCGAGGCCGTAGGAGCGCCAGGAGCTACGCCGACCACCGATCTCTCCGCCGCTGCTGCAGCGCCAGGCTCCAAAGAGCCCCAGCCCGGCGCCTACTTGAAGGCCGACGATGGCATCTTCATCAAGCTCCCCTGGGTGTCAAGCTCCAGGGCGCCGGTTGAAGGAGAGATGTTGGATGGAGAAGTGCTTGCCTCCGTCGGGCTGACGTTGGTCGACGCGCCAAGCAGCAACAGCAACGAGCCTGAGGAGGAGCGACTGCTGCGGAAGCTGTTGTCGCTCTACCATGCTCGACAAGCCAAGCTGGTATCCCGAGAAGCGCTTGTCATGAAGGCGGGAGTGGACATCGAGAAGCGCGCGGAGGAGCTCCGGGATTTCAGGCAGGAAGCTCTCCGGGCCCTGGCAGAGGAGCGGGAACAAGTCGACGAGGAGCGGAAAGCCTTCCTCCTCGAGAAGGCTGAAGTTGAAGAGCAACAGCGGCTTGTTGCCGAGAAGCTATCTGCGCAGGAAGGCGAGTTGGCGCAGCGCAAGGTCAACCTTGACAGCTACGAGGAGGAGCTTGCCGCGCGCGAGCAAACACTCGGCGGGGATCTCAAGGAAGCAAAGGATGCTGCCGCAGCTGCCGAGGCCGCCAAGAAGGAGCTGGAGACAAAGATGGCGTAGCTGGAGGCCGATCTCAAGGCGAGCGGTGAGGAGCTTGCTGCGCTCAAGTGTGAGCGCGAGAAGGACGCCGCCGCTCATGGCGAGCTGCAAGGTCGTCTTGCTGAGAGGAGCAAAGAGCTTAGCGCCGCCAAGGACTCCAACGCGGATCTTGAGCTGAAGCTGGCCACTTTGACTCAGACTCTGGACGGTGCCAGGGAGCGGGAGGTGGCCTTGTCGGAGAAGATCAAGGCCGACGAGGCGCTGCTGGCGAATGCTACCGCCGCCCATAACTCTTTTAGGGAGAATGTGGAGCACTGGACGGAGGGTTTCGTGGATGCTGCCGCAGCCATCGACAGGGAGCTGGCGCAGCTGAGGATGGAGGATCTCGGGTACTCCTCCGATGAGCACCTCCAACCCAGCACCAAGCTTAGCTTGTTCTTCAAAGGCGTGGCGACGGCCCTCCAGCGACTCCGGGAGAAGATCCCAAAGCAGCTGGGTGACGAGTCGCGCAAGATCTGCGCGGGGGCTGTCCAAAAGGTGCTGGTGAAGGTGGCCTTCCGCAACCCAGGCCTCAACCTCACCAACGTCCTCAGGACCTTGCCGCCGGATGCCGATCTGGAAGCGCTCAAGACCCTTGTCGCACCCATTGTGGACAAGGTGAGCGGGATCAAGAGGGTTGAGGGCAATCACGTAGATTAGGCCGCCCGTTTTCTCTTTTTCTTGTCGCTGCTGGTCATGTTATGAGAATAATCTATTAGAGCTGCGACAAGCTATCTTGTAATATGACTCTATTTTGGGTAGCAATTGCTATGTTATTTCCTTTACTTGATTCCCTCCTTTGTATGTTTTTGCCCTACGCTTTTAGGGAACTTGTCGGCGCAGGCACCTTTGCCGCGAGCGCTGAGTGCGGGACGTCAGCAGCCTGCTGGCGGTGCCGCTACCGACAAGAAACCTTGTCGCAACTAGTCGCAGCTCACTTAAGTTGTTGAGCAGACTCGAAACAAAGTAAGGGCGCAACTAGCTACGAGTTGGTTCCTCCGCGCACAGGTTTTCCATACAAAGCACGGTCGTTCGAGGAAGATAACTTAAAAATTAAAACTGATCGCTCAAACTTTGGCAACTTTGCTTTTCTGTCGTTTGCTTTCTGGTAAGGCGAAACTTCCTTGAACGACGCCTGGTCCACACCATTGTCTTCTCCTTTCCCCCCGGCAAACTTGTGGGCGAGGGAACCTTCCTTCCTTCGAGAAAGAGAAAGAAGAGAAAATAATGATATGGAGCCCTACGGCTCGTTATTGCTTACCGGGGGTAGGTGCTGCACAAAGTGTCAGATAACGCATGCAAAGAAAAGTAGAAAGCATGAAATTGACAAGATGTGTGGAGCATATGAGCTTTACTTATGCAGGGGGTCTGCGCCCGGCTTTGTACAAAGGATTACATGCAACATCGGCAAGACTTGTACAAAAGGTGGTTGCCGGAACAGGTTCCGGCAACCGCGCCTTATGGGTAAAACTTACGAAGATGCTCAATGTTCCAGGAGTTGCTTACCGGAATGCCATCTTCAGTCTCAAGGCGGACAGCGCCAGGCCTAGTGACTCGTTTCACCCGGTAAGGGCCTTCCCACTTCGGCGTCAACTTGTTGGAATTCTTGGCGGACTGAACGTGCCGAAGAACAAGGTCGCCTTCCTCGAAACTTCTGGCATTAACTTTGCGGCTATGGTAGCGGCGCAAAGCTTGCTGGTATCGAGCAGCTCGTACAGCAGCCTGAAGACGATCCTCCTCAGGGAGCAGCGCGTCATCTTGTCGCAGCTGCTCTTGCTCAAGCTCATCATAAGCAAGCACTCGAGGTGACCCTTATACGAGTTCTGTGGGGAGAACTGCCTCTGCTCCATAAACTAGAGCGAAAGGCGTCTGGCCAGTGGCTCGATTTGGCGTCGTCCTGACCGACCAAAGAACCACCGGCAGCTCCTAAATCCAGTTCTTTCCACACTTGCGCAGCCTGTCAAAAGTCCTGGTCTTGAGCTCGCGCAGCACTTCAGCATTTGACCTCTCTGCTTGACCGTTGCTTCTCGGATGA
The DNA here is from genome assembly GCF_002162155.2 of Triticum dicoccoides. NCBI lineage: Eukaryota > Viridiplantae > Streptophyta > Magnoliopsida > Poales > Poaceae > Triticum > Triticum dicoccoides. The sequence goes on from NC_041383.1 coordinate 503,021,877, forward strand.
GCAACAGAAGCGAAGCAGACCTTGGTGCCAAGATCTGGGACGTACTGCATGAAGGTGCGGCTCGTGAATTGTGTGCCATAGTCGGTGATGATCCGATTAGGGATCCCGAAGCGGCAAACAATCGACCTGAAGAACTTGACTGCTAACTGTGCTGTCACCTTCCTCACTGCTTCCACTTCTGGCCACTTTGTGAACTTGTCGATTGCAACGTACAAGTACTCAAAGCCCCCGACAGCTCGGGGAAAGGGGCCGAGGATGTCGAGCCCCCATACCGAAAATGGCCAGGATAAAGGGATCGTCTGGAGAGCTTGAGCTGGCTGGTGTATCTGCTTGGAATGGAACTGGCACGCTTCACACTTTGTTACTTGTGCAGTTGCATCCTGGAGGGCTGTCGGCCAAAAGAAACCTTGCCGGAACACTTTGCCGGCAAGTTCTCTCGCGCCAATGTGGTGACCACATATGCCTCCATGTATCTCTGCCAACAGCTTTTGTCCGTCTTCCCGGTGAATACACTTCAATTTCACGCCGTTGAGTCTTCTTATGTACAGTGTGTTGTCGACAAACTGGTACATACTTGACTGCCGGGCTACTCTTTCCGCTTCTTCTTGCTCTTCGGGAAGTTCTCCTGTCTGAAGGAAATGAACAATCTGCTGTGCCCATGCTAGAGCTTGCGGCTCGACAACAAGGACTAAAGGCACATCTACTGCTGTGGGAACATCCGCTTCTACGGTGATAACCTGCGGCTCAGCCGGAGCTTGATGTTCCCCGGCAAGCTTGCCGGAGCAAAACTTGTCGGGAGCGTCTGCTTCAACGGAACAAACCCTAAGGCTTGCCGGAGCAGACTGCTCCTCAGCACCCTTGGCGTTGATCTTGGGGACCTTCTTGGCGGCGGCTTCGGGGAGCTCTGCCAGAAAATAGTCGCCAGAAATCAACTTCCTCTTCTTGCTCTGTCCAGTTGACGGTGTTACAGACGGTTGAGTCAGCTTGAGCACAAAGATCCCTGGTTCCACAGGTAACTTAAGTGCGGCGCACTTTGACAGGCCATCGGCAATGTCGTTCTGAGCCCTTGGAACATGTTCCATTTGTAGGTCGTCAAAGTGCTCTTCTAGCTTTCTCACTTCATCAACGTAAGCTTCCATCAACGGACTCTGATAATTCTTGTTCACTTGGCGGACGACAAGCTGTGAGTCACCCCTGACAACGAGCTTCTTGATCCCAAGGTCTGCTGCGATCCTGAGACCGGCAAGCACACCTTCATACTCTGCGGTATTGTTTGTTGCTTGCTCCTTGGGAAAGTGCATCTGGACTACGTACTTGAGGTGCTCTCCAGTGGGTGCAACAAGGAGCACGCCCGCACCGGCGCCTTGCAATGAGAAGGCACCATCAAAGTACATCAGCCACTCTTTGCTTGCTTCCTTGACAGGGATGCTTGTTTCTGGAATTTCTTGATCTTGTGTTGGCGTCCATTCTGCTATGAACTCCGCCAATGCTCTGCTTTGGATAGTCGAAGTACTCTCAAACTTGAGGCCAAAGCTTGACAGTTCCAGTGCCCACTCGACAATCTTGCCTGTTGCTTCTGGATTTTGCAGTATCCTCTTTAGCGGAAAACGAGTGACGACTGTGATCTCATGTGCTTGAAAGTAATGGCGCAACTTTCTCAAGGCCATGAGAAGGCCGAAAAGCAATTTCTGCACACCAGAGTACCTTGACCTAGCCCCCTGCAGAAGGGAACTGACAAAGTAAACTGGGCGCTGCACCATTCTTTTCTGCATCTTCTCATGCGACTGCACAGATCCATCTTGGTCGGGACGAGAGCTTGCCGGTGAAGTCCTCTGCTTATCGCTGGATGCATCTGCCGTGGTTGCTGGCTCATCATCCGCTTCCCTCTCCGACACTAACGCAGCACTAACCACTTGATTGGTTGCCGCTATATATAGCAGCAACTTCTCTTGTGGCTTAGGTGCGACAAGTGTTGGATGGAGGACAGGTATCTCTTCAAGTCCTGCAGCGCAGCCTCCGCTTCCGGAGTCCATTTCATTGGACCTGCCTTTTTCAATATTTTGAAAAATGGCAGGGCGCGCTCAGCAGACCTAGAGATAAACCTGCTGAGAGCAGCTACGCAACCGGCAAGTCTTCGTACATCCTTGACGCGCTTTGGTGCTTCAATCTGCTCAATGGCCTTGATCTTGTCGGGATTGGCTTCAATTCCTCGCTGAGACACGAAGAACCCGAGAAGCTTGCCGGAGGGGACTCCAAACACACACTTCTCAGGGTTAAGCTTGAGGTTGATCTTGCGCAGATTTGCAAAGGTTTTGTCTAAATCTTGAATCAGAGTCGCCTTGTCCTTGCTCTTGACCACTATATCATCCATGTAGGCTTCCACATTTCTGTGCATTTGCGGCTCAAAAGCGTAATGGACTACCCTTGCAAATGTTGAACCAGCATTCTTTAAACCGAAAGGCATCCGTACGAAACAGTATGTGCCACGTGGGGTGATGAATGCGGTCTTCTCCAGATCCTCTTCTGCCATGAAGATCTAATGGTATCCTGAGTATGCATCAAGAAATGAAAGCAAATCACATCCGGCCGTGGAATCAACAATCTGGTCGATGCGCGGCAAGGGAAATGGGTCTTTGGGACAAGCTTTATTGACATCGGTAAAGTCGATACAAAGCCTCCATTTCCCGTTTGCTTTGCGTACGACTACAGGATTGGCCAACCACGTAGGATGGAGCACTCCTCCGACAAGGCCTGCTGCTTCCAATTTCTTGATTTCTTCTGCGATGAATTCTTGGCGCTCCACTGCCTGCTTCCTAACTTTCTGCTTGACGGGCCGCGCATGAGGACAGACGGCAAGATGGTGCTCGATTACTTTCCTGGGAACACCGGGGATGTCAGATGGTTGCCACGCAAATACGTCGACATTCGCCCGCAGGAAAGCAACGAGCGCGCTTTCCTATTTAGGGTCGAGAGTGGCACTGATGGTGAAGGTACCACCAGTGCCATCCTCCTTGGTGGACACCTTCTTGGTCTCTGGTGGAGCTGCCATTGTCTTCTTACACTTGCCGGTGGAGCTCGATGGTGCCTCCTCGACGGTAGCGCGGCACTCCGAAGAGGTGCGCTTGCCGGAGTGGGCAACAGAACTCTTGACGGACTTGGTCTTCTTCTTTGCCCCGGGAGCTTCAGCGGCAAGTGACTTGCAATCTGTTGCGGCTGCTGCTTCCCGGTAGATCTTGTCGGCGCAGATAAGAGCATCCTTCTTGTCGCCAGGGACAGAGATGACACTTATCGGTCCTGGCATCTTCAGCATGTTGTATGCATAGTGAGAGGCTGCCATGAATTTGGCGAGTGCTGGACGGCCGAGTATCCCATTGTAAGGCAATGGAAAGTCAGCAACGTCAAAAGTGACCCTCTCAGTCCTGAAGTTCAACTCGCTGCCAAATGTCACCGGCAACGTGATCTTTCCCTTTGGCTTGCTCCTTCCCGGATGATTCCTTGGAATGTGCCGGTCTCTTCGAGCTCGCTATCAGGGATCTGGAGTTTCTGGAGTACTGCGGAGGAGATCAGGTTCAAGCCGGCCCCGCCTTCAACTAGCATCTTAGTGACCTTGAGGTTGCGGATAGTTGGTGAAACCAACATCGGCAAGCACCCGACCGCAGTTATGCGGTCAGGGTGGTCCTCAATATCAAAGACAATAGGCGTGCTGGACCATTTTACAGGCTTGCGTGACTCGACGGGTGGTTCTGCCGCATTGACTTCCCGCATCCACTGCTTGAGCTGGCAGTGGGAAGTATGCAGAGAAGCACCGCCGTCAACGCACAGGACCTCTGTGGCTTTCTGGAACTCCTGCTCATCGGTCTCGTCATCATCCATATCTTCATCCTCGTCGTCATCTTCATCCTTGTCGCGGCCGCGGGGAGGTCTGTCTCCTTGCCGCTGCTTGGCCTTGCCGCGGCGCCCTCCTCGGCCGGGGTGTTTCTTGCCGGCTCCTCCAGAACCTTCCTGGGCCTTCTCCTTGTCGCGTCGCTCGTATTCAGCCTTTTGCTGCTCGACAAGCTGCTCGACTTTCTTGCAGCTCTGGAGGTCATGGCCCTTGGTGCGGTGGATCTTGCAGTACTGCTTGTTGGTGCCGTCCTGCTTGTCGGCGACCGCCACAGCCTGGTAGTTGGTGCCGCCGGAGCTACCATCTTTGGCTTTCTTGGCGCCACTTCCGTTGCCGGACTGCTCAACGAATAGCACATCTTTGCCTTTCTTTTTCCTGTTGTTCCACCGCCGGTTTTTCTTTGCCGGGGCGGTCCCCTCACTATCTGATCCTGCTGCTTCTGTATTCTCTCCGGGGAGTTTCCTCCCCTCCTTAGCACGCGCACACTTGTCGGCCAGGGCATATAGCTCACTGACGTCTCTGATCTTGCACATCGCCATCTCCTCCTGCATCATGCGGTTTCGCACGTTCTGATGGAACACGCTGATTACCGCGGCAGGGTGGACATCTGGGATGTTGTGCTGTACGCGGCTGAATCTCTGAATGTACTTGCGCAGGGACTCTCCTTCCTTTTGGGTGAGCAGATGAAGGTCGCTCTCTTGGCCAGGAGGCTTGTGGCCACCTGTAAAGGCGCCGACAAACTAATGGCATAGGTCTGCCCAGGAGGATATGGAGTTGTTCGGCAAGTGCATGAGCCAGGATCTGACATTGGGCTTGAGCACCAGCGGGAAGTAGTTGGCAAGGATCCTGTCGACCCGCCCCCCGGCAGCTTGCACCGCGATGGTGTAGATGCTGAGGAACTCCGACGGATGCGACTTGCCATCGTACTTCTCTGGTACGTCTGGCTTGAAATTCTTCGTGCTGGGCCACTGGACTTGCCGCAGCTCACGAGTGAACGCAGGGCAACCTACCGCGTACGGCAAGTCGCATGGTTCCCCTGGTGCATGCATGTTGACAGAGGGCCCAGTGCGCTGGTCCGATTGACGCCGCGCTTCTCTTCGGCGCTCGATGCGAGTTCGAGCGTCTTCTTGCTGTTGTTCGTGAAGAACTTGGCGCTGATCGTGACGAACTCGTGGATCTGATGATGTGGTGGAGTCGCTGTCGAGGTGGCTCCGGCGAGTCAGCGATCTTGGCCTTCTGGGTGGAGAGTGCTTGGTGGTTGCACCCCCACCGGTTTTGTCGCCATCGGCTCATGCCTGGCAGCCCTGCCGCGGAGTGTCGCCGTTGGCGAAGCCGATGAGACTCTGAATGGTGGCCCTCCATTCATCCATCTTGTCTGCTGTTGGAGGGTAATCCAGGAGCAGTTGAGCTCGCGCCAAAGCTTCTGCTGGAGTGGTGGGCGGCAATGGCGAATGGTGCGAGGAGCGGGATATGCTCGGACTTCTAACTATGTTAGAAGGAGCAGTATCCCATCTGGGCGACCGTGCCTCGCTCGTGCCAGCATGTTGGCGCGCATGCTGGTCTCGAGCACCCCGAGATCCACCAGCTCGATCTTGGTCCAACAAACATATGGTACTGCAAATACCATGACGCTGTCGGTCCTGCGCCTCCTGAGACGGGCGCGGTGCATGTACGGACGCCGAGGTCTGCGCAGCCTTGCCCTTGGACCTGGCATCACCGTGAGCTCCCTCGTCGATGTCCGTTCTTCCGCCGACGTCTACCCCACCACCCGTGTGCTCCGGTGATGGTGGGATCGACGTGGACGGAACAGCTGCCGCCGAAGCCTTCTTCTTCGGTGGCATGTCGATGAAGAAGATGAAGATCTAGCTCGTGTGAACGCCAGATCAGGTTCACACAACCGCGACGCCCCCTACCTGGCGCGCCAAAGATGTCGGGGAAACTGATCCATGAACACCTATGGGACCGGCGGACCGAGCCCCTTTCGGTTCAGCGGGGGGCGGAGATCGCGCGAAGAGCAGATCGAGCCGAAGCACACGAGCGATTTACCCATCTTCGGAGCTCTCCAGAGAGATAATACTCCTACTTCTGCATGTCTGAGTGTATTGAGTTCTTGCTCGGGAGCGCTGAGTGCTACAGTACACTCTAGCTGCTAACGAGACTGAGCGTGAGTGTTCTCTGCTCTCCAACCCCCCTCTACGTTGCGCATGGGCCTCCTTTTATATGCTCAAGGGGTCACCGATAGGTGGCAATGTAGACAAGGGTAAAAATGGAAAAAGGAGTTGCGGTTGGTACAACAACATGTACAGTGTATCATACCTAACCCTGACGGCAGGGGACAAAGGCATTAAATGCCCGTCTACTCACCCAAACAGTGTGATGATCATCATTATTACAGCATTGTCCCATGTGAGGAAAGGGTGATGGAAGCTATGATTCCCTCACGAGTTGGGATGAGTCTCCGGACTTTAAAGAAAATAAAAGAGGCCAAAGAAGCCCCAAAAAAGAGAGAGGCCAAAGAAGCCCCAACAAAAAGATAAAAGGAAAAAATGAGAGAAAAATAGAGAAGGGACAATGTTACTAGCCTTTTTTCACACTTGTGCTTCAAAGTAGCACCATGTTCTTCATGATAGAGAGTCTCCTATTTTGTCACCTTCGTATACTAGTGGGAATTATTTATTATAAAACTTGGCTTGTATATTCCAATAATGGTGTCGGGGAAACTGATCCACGAACACCTATGGGACCGGTGGACCGAGCCCCTTTCGGTTCGGCGGGGGGCGGAGATCGCGTGAAGAGAAGATCCAGGCGAAGCACACGAGCGGTTTACCCAGCTTCGGAGCTCTCCGGAGAGATAATACTCCTACTGCTGCATGTCTGAGTGTATTGAGTTCTTGCTCGGGAGCACTGAGTGCTACAGTACACTCTAGCTGCTAACAAGACCGAGCGTGAGTGTTCTCTGCTCTCCAACCCCCCTCTACGTTGCGCATGGGCCTCCTTTTATATGCTCAAGGGGTCACCGACAGGTGGCAACGTAGACAAGGGTAAAAATGGAAAAAGGAGTTGCGGTTGGTACAACAACCTGTACAGTGTATCATACCTAAGCCTGACGGCAGGGGACAAAGGCATTAAATGCCCGTCTACATCGCCCAAACAGTGCAAAAAGGGACCGTCAGGGACACCACCGCTCGCCACGATGGCAATCTTGTCAGCGCCGCTTGCCACCGCGCACCGCTGGCTGCATAGCCTCTTGCCACCCGCGCCTGGAAAGGCCCCAGGGCGACACGTTGGTGGATGCGCTGGAGCGTAGGTGCAGGGTGGTAGCGTGCCGCGGCAAGTGCCTTGCCGCGGTCGTTGTCTTGTCGCATCTGGAAGCTTGTCGCTCACCGGGCCTCGCCGGGACACGTGGCGCATCGCGGCAAGTTCCTTGAGATGCCTTGGTTGGCCTTCCCGGCAAGCTCCTCTTGCCGGGGCCTTGTCTCCTTGGCGTGAATACTTTGTTCTTGAATGGCTCCACAGGAACCATGGAGGTCCTTGGCGGTTACCCGGCAAGCCTTGCCGCGGGGTGCTGCAGGTGCCCGTGCACAAGTTTGGGATACTAGGGTACCCCTACTCTAGTACACGGACAAATGGGGTTCCTCAAATTGCCCTAGGTCTTCGTGAGCAACCAAGTTGGATGCCCACCTACTTAGTTTCTTTCTGAGCTTTCATACACTTATAGCTCTAGTGCATTTGTTGCATGGCAAACCCTACTCACTGGCATCAATATCGATTGATGGGCATCTTTGTAACCCATTAATTTTCCTAGCCGATGTGAGACTTTCTCCTTCTTTTTATCTTCTCCACAACCACCATATTCTATTCCACCTATAGTGTTATATCCATGGCTCACGCTCATGTATTGCGTGAAAGTTGAAAAAGTTGGATAACACTAAAAGTATGAAACAATTGCTTGACTAACATTGGGGTTGTGCATGATGAAATACTTTGTGCAATGAAGATGGAGCATAGCCCGATCATATGATTTTGTAGGGATAACTTTCTTTGGCCATGTTATTTTGTGAAGACATGACTGCTTTATTAGTATGCTTGAAGTATTATTGCTTTTATGTCAATCTTAAACTTTTGTTTTGAATCTTAGGGATATGAACATTCATTCCATAATGAAGAAGATTACATTAAAAATATGTTAGGTAGCATTCCACAACAAAAAAATTGTTTTTATCATTTACCTACTCGAGGACGAGCAGGAATTAAGCTTGGGTACATTTGATACGTCTCCAATGTATCTATAATTTTTTATTGTCCCATGCTATTATATTATCTATTCTGGATGTTTTATATGCATTAATATACTATTTTATATCATGTTTTGGGACTAACCTATTAATCTAGTGCCTAGTGCCAGTTGTTGTTTTTTCCTTGTTTTTGGCTTTCTCAGAAAGGAATACCAAACAGAGTCCAAACAGAATAAAATTTCGCGTTGATTTTTCTTGGACTAGTAGACACCTGCGTGACTTGGAGAGGGGCTTAGAAGACTCAGCGAGGAGTCCACAAGCCCTCAGAGCACGCCCTAGGGGGCGTGCCCCTGGCTTGTGGGACCCTCGGGAGTCCCCCAACCCTAATCTTTGCACTATAAATTCCAAAAAATTCCCCAAACATTAGAAGCGTCCACAAAAATACTTTTCCGCTGCCGCAAGTCTCTGTTCCCGTGAGATCCCATCTTGGGGCCTTTTCCAGTGATCTGCCAAAGGGGATTCGATCACGGTGGGCCTCGACATCAACCTTAATGCCCTATCGATGATGTGTGACTAGCTTAACACAGACCTACGGGTCCATAGCTAGTAGCTAGATGGCTTGTTCTCTCACTTTGATCTTCAATACCATGTTATCCTCGATGTTCTTGCCGTTCTATCCGATGTAATCTTCTTTTTGTGGTGTGTTTGTTGAGATCCGTTGAATTGTGGATGATCAGATTATCTATGAATATTATTTGAATCTCCTATTAATTCTTATATGCATGATTGGGGCACCCCGGCTTAGAGCAACCGGTTTACCTTGCATTGCCAGCCCAGAGATCTAGACTTTTGGCAACATACAACAACTCGGTAAAGAAAAGAACCGCTTTATTGATGCTAGCGAAAACATAGGTTCGATATTACATCAAGTACCGAGGCAAAGCGGCAAACACGGTGCGGCTGAACAGTATGTACATTATTTAATGAACATGAAGGGCCTCGATCACGACAACTATGCGACAGCGGAACGACGACGAATTGGAACTCCATAGCACAGGGACACCAATGTGGACATGATCTAGACACGGGAAGCACTCCGATTCGGGTAAGACTTTCCTGAAATCTAGCATGACATGCCAGGTCAGTACATTGAATGTACTTGCAAGCTCACAACAAGTAAAAGCATAATGGCAAACAATAATATGACAATTAAGTTGGTCAAATGCAATGCACCAACATACTACTCATGTAGTGAACATGCCCGTGCATCGAGTCCCTTAGACTCACTTTCCAAACGGGTTACCTCATAACCAATATCATCAAAATAGTGATCACTGCCGGATCACAAATAATATCAACTTCATCATTACGGTGATCACTCCCGGATCACAAACGGAACCAACTCTTTGGTTTCCACAACAACGACCATCTCATGGTCTCAACGATCTCATCACATTACCAGTGCCAGGTATATCTTTAGTGTGCAAGGTTACCTTATTCATGTTGACCCATGGTGTGACCTACTTACGAGTTGTCTCCGTAATCGAGGACACGGCTATCAATAAATTTAATAAACACTTTGCAGAGGTTAGTACACTGTACCTACACTACGGAAGCCATGGCCTCGCACTCCCATTCAGGTGGACCAACGGCATTCCGACAGAACCCTCCAATTGCCATGACACTCTCTCGGCCACTCCCACCAACTCCCCTCTAGGCTAAGTCATGGGTGGCCCTGATGCCTACCAAAGACATCCAATGGCCCCGTCGTGGCAAAACAAATCAACGGTCCCAAATGGGGACAAGGTACCATAACAACAACAATGAGCACACAAGGTTATGTCTGCTTACCAGGCTAGGGTACCGCACGCCCATAACTTTCCCTCGTTGGAGGCACTGACCAGAGGCATGCCAACGTACCGAATAAAGGCCTTCCCATAAAGGCCAATGTGGTTGCACTGGTATTCTCGATTCAATGGCACCATGACCCGATCAACATTATGTTCAAGTTGAGTTTATCATCAGGTTTAACTTGAAATGAAATAACTTCAACTCACAGTATGCCATGAACATGCAACAATCTGACATGCACTATATCCACATAGCACTAAAGTAAACAGATCAACATCATAAAATCATTCTACTTGCACTACTCATCACTTTAACTCACTGGTTTCAACTTCACTCACTACTGGAATCAATATCTTTGTCGTTAGCCAGCTCTTTTCCGTCAGCCAGCTGACGGCAAAGAATGTCTTTGCCATCATCTTAAAGAAAACTGACGACAAAGAATGAGATGATGGCAAAGGTAATGTTTGCCGTCAGCCAGATCTTTGCCGTCCACTAGCCGACCGCATAGAAGCTTTGTCGTCAGCTAGCAGATGAAAAAGAGGGAGGGTGGCCCACTAGCAAGAACCACCTAATAGACACTTTCTTGCCATCTGCTAGCAGACGGCAAAGAAAGTGTCCAAAATGACATCCGTTGGCTAGGCTCTTTGTCGTCTACTAGCAGACGGCAAAGAGCTGTGACCTAAACTAAAAATTGGCCAACCCCACCCCTCTCTCTCCCTATCTCTCCCTCCCCTCACCACACCCGCGCCGCTGCCCCGATGCCCGAGCCGCCCCAGTGCCCCGGCCGCCCCGCCCTACCATGCCGCCCCGACTCGGCCGCCCCTGCGCCCTGCCCCAAGCCCCAAGC
>NC_041383.1:503033109-503141400 GCF_002162155.2 Triticum dicoccoides
CCCGCCCTCATGCCTAAGCCACCACCGCCCCGCACCACCCCCTTCACCGGCCGCCCCGCCCCTCCTTGTGGTGAGTTGTTTTGTTTTTTTCTGTTTTTTTAGATTTTGTTTATGTTTCTTTAGTTTAGTTTAGGTTAGTTTAGTTTAGGTTAGTGTAGGTTAATTTAGTTCATTTTAGGTTACATTTAGTTTATAGTTTAGTTTAGTTTATTTTTTATTTTTTAAGAATAAACAAGAAAGATGTATAAAAAGAAGTAAAAGAAGAAGAAGAAGAAGAAGAAGAAGAAGAAGAAGAGGAGGAGGAGGAGGAGGAGGAAGAAGAAGAAGAAGCCGAGGGGTCGAGGGTCGCCGGTCGTGGATCGCCGGTCACCGAGGGGATAGATGGTGGAGCCAGTGGGTACCGCCGGTCCCGACAACATCGCCCATGCCTGAGGGCGCGCCCAGGGACGAGCGGGTAAGGGGGTTCCTCGATGTCTATGGAACCCTAAATAGCAAGTATCGTCGGTGCGATATACATGTGGCCGTCGGTGTTGAACACTACATCCATGTCCTGATGTCTATATTATGGCTCAACAGGAAACCCAAGTTTTTTAGCTACCGTGGGCCTGTCAAAGTGATCCTAATCTCAGTGGTTGGGATGTCATTTATGAAGTGTAGCCACGTGTTAGACCACCTACCCCCAATGAAGAGGATTATGAACCTCACATTAACCCAGACACATATGAAGGAGAATTCTTCCAAGAGACATGTCTTTTCAAAAAATATTTCAACAACCGCTCTACTTCACCCCAGAACATTGAAGTAGACAGCGAAAGTGAACCCGACTTCACCACTCAGCCAAAAGAAGAAGAGCCTGAACTAGAAGAGGTTACTGCTGCGGATGATCTGTCAATGCTTGACCGATTACGTAGAGGTGGCCTTCCACATGATGATACATTTATTAATGATGATGATGAGCATGCCATCACTGATAGTGATGATGATGATGCATTTATTGATCCTGAAGCATTTATTGAACCCGCCAATCTAGAATATTATTAGGTATTCAATTTTTTATGTTGTACTTAATTTATATAGTAACTTGTATGATTGTATGATTTATATAGTTACTTGTATAATTTTCTTAATTTGTATGATTTTTTGTTATACATAGTGCCATGGTCTTGATATCCGTCCCTGTTGGCCCTCGCCCGCTTTATGATTCGGATGTGGTAAATCCTATTTTATAACCATTTGTTGCATTTCGCATTTATGACAATTATGGCCATCAAGTTGACATAGAGATATTTTAATCTAGGAGGTATGTGAACCGGAATTTGCAACCGACCCTCTTGTCGAGAAGTTAAATTTAGTTGAAAAAGAAAATGAGTATTTGAAAGAAAAAATTAAAAGAATTGAAGAAGAGAAGATGAAATTGGAGTTGTATGTTGCCGATGTCGTCGATGATCACAAGATGAAGATGAATGCAATGCGCTTGAATATGGATGCAATGCGCTTGAAAATTAAGAAGATTAGAAAATATGCCATTGATGATGAGGCTTGGTATCATTATGTCGCTGGATCAATTGTTACCTTAGTTGCGATCTCCATCGCATTTGTTGTGATAAGGGTAAGTTTTCTCTAGTGTTTTGCTTAACAAATGCATACTTAGCTTACTTTCCTCCTAAATGGCATAATTACCTAAGTTAGACAAAAAAATGAGCTATACTTAGTTTCTTCAGTTCATTTATGACATACTTGGCATACTTAGGTCAAAAATGGCATGATAATATTTGTTACCTCCAAAATGATATAGACTTAGATTATTTTCCTCTAAAATGACATAATAACCTTACTAAGATCCAAAATGATCTATTTACCTAGCTTAGCTCTAAAATGACCTACACTTAGCATTTTACCTAGCTTAGCAATAAAATGGCATTTTTACCTACCTTAGTTAGAAGAAGAAGAAGAAGATAAAGAAGAGGAGAGGAGAAAAAGAAAGAGAAAAAAAATCTTCTTCTTCTTCTTCTTCTTCTTCTTCTTCTTCTTCTTCTTCTTCTTCTTCTTCTTCTTCTAGCTAGTCTTCTTCTTCCTCCTCCTCTTCTAACTTTCTTCTTTCCCAATTTGCATATTTGGTTTAGAAGAGGAAGCTTGCGTTGATGGAGTCTACTCTTCTCTTTATGCTTCCTTCTTGTTTTGATTTTGTAGGATGAACAATGTGAAACTTGCTACCTATATATGTATGGATGGATGAAACCATTGTATGCTTGTTGTTGGATATGTTGGCTAGCTATATATGTTTCATATGGACTTTTGATTTGCTATGTATATGTGTTGGATGGCCATATCCATATGGAGGGATATGATTTTGTATGTATATGTGTTGGTATGCTTGTCGAAGTATTTTCATATGTGCGTGTGTATATGTATATATATATATATAGATCTATGAAATTCTGTGAAATTGAATGAATTTAAGAAAAAACTGAAAAAACAGGGGCTATACACACTCTTTGCCGCCCGCTGGCAGAAGGCAAATATGCAAAGGTCTTTGTCATTCGCTGGTGGACGACAAAGCATGCCGTTAACCCTTAACGGACCTAAGCTAACATGTGTGTCGTCCAGGCTCTTTGCCGTCTGCAGGCGGACGAGAAAGACCTTTGCATCTTTGCCATCCGCCAGCAGACGACAAAGAGGCCTTTGCCCTAGCCTGTTTAGCCGGATGTTTTGTCGTGTGTTGTCGGACGACATAGGCCTTTGCCATCCGCCAGGCATGCCTTTGCCATCCGCCAAAGTTTCTGATTCCTGTAGTGACTGGTTTTCTATCTCATCATCTTTAGTTATGCCTTTAACATATTAAAATCAATAATGCATATATTAAAATGATACCGATCATAACCAAATCATAACCATACTATCAAAAATACTTCTACTACCACATACTAGTCCATGCATTCAAACACTACTGTAAACTAAGAACTTCAATCATGAAAAAGTAAACTGGCGTAAACATTATTCATTTAAATGATTAAATGCATGAAATAACTCATATTCAAGTAGTAAAATCGTAAATATTGAAATGACACCATGCAAAAAAAATTGTGGCTTGACTTAGCACAGAGGAGGGTCACACTCCTCCTAGTTTCCTTCAAGTCAAGGCTCTTCCTCTAAAAATAAATAAAACAACAAAAATAAAACATCAAGAACACTTCTGAAATCCACCAGAAATTCTAGACAGCAGAGAAAAATCTAAAATTTTGTGTGCTGCTAGAGAATCCCAAGACAAACATGATGCAAAAAGAATCAATTCATTTGGACTTATGGTTTAAAAGTTATGGTTGGTCAAAGTTTCTCATCAAAATTTGAATTTAATTCAAATAAAAATAAAACTGGGGGTGACGTCGAAGGCATGAACCAGCGAGGCGCCACCACTTGTACCGCTTTAGGAGCAGGTGAGAGGCAGACAACGGACCCCCACTGTCAGGTTTAGAGAGAGGGGGGAAACAGAGGAGGGGTGGCGATGCGCCAGTGATTCTCTAGCGAGGAGAGGTCAGCTGCCACCGTGGAGGGGGAATGGACGCGCAAGACTATGGCGAGGCTATACATACCCGAAACGTGGCTAGGGGTGAACGGAGTGGCTCAGAGTCTTCGTCTCCTGCAGCGACTGCGGTCGGGGTTCGCCGGAGAGGAAGAAGACAGCGGGGTGAGGCGACTCTAGGGGCTCGAACTGCACCAACACGCACCAGTGGTTCACCAGCGACACGCCGGAGAACTTGGTCGAGATCGAGCAACTCTCAAGAGGTGGGAAGCAACAGAGGGGATCACCGGCGAACTCCTGCCGAGAACGGCGGACAGAGGCCTGCCCGGCCGGGCTGCAGCTATCTACGGCGTCATGGTAGTTGTGCGAGTGTGTGGCGATGCTCGGAGAGGTCGGGGAGGGGATGTATTTATAGGCGAGGGGGGCTCGGGCTCCGTCGGAGTTCTCTGGAGACGGCGCCCGGCGATGAATGATGTCAATGAGAGGGGGAGAAGACACCATGGCTCACGCGGCCACTATGGGCAAGCGGAGACGAGCACAGGAGGCGGGTGGCGACGAGCACAAGGGCATGGGTGCAGTGTACGCTTGATTGTGTCGTGCCCATGCTCCCTGCGGCGAGCTCCGGCGTCAGTGAGTGCCAGTGATAAGTCAAGGGCGTCAAGATGATGATGGTGGCGGGGTTTGGCATGGTGCGTCGAGCGGGGAATCAAGCACGCACGCAACAGGAGCGTCGGTGGCATCCAGAGCGCGTCGACTACCAGCCTGGCATAGTGCACATGCATGGTCACCGCATGAACTTTGACATAGATCCACTCCGCACATTAAAATCATGTCTGGCATGTAGTCCTTGATAGCTTGGGTGGCTCCAAGGTCTTGAGTTGATCACAGGTCAACTGTGCATGAGTGTAGTATCTTGGCAAGGTTTTGGACAGAAACTTGTGAGGCTGAAAGAGAGAAATCTAGAAGGAGTTTAGGGCTGATCTTTGTAGGTTAAGGGTTTCTTAGGAGGGTAATGAAGATGTAAAATTTTTAGCTTCATTGCATCAAGGAAAAATACACTTCCTTTGTAAAGCGCATTTTCTAGTTAGAACAGAAAAGATTTTCTGTAGCAAAAGTATTCCAAATAACTATGAAATATTTTTGTGTAGGGAGGTGTGCCAAGGTCCAAAGATTATTCAGGAATTTTCTCAGATTTTTGTGGGCAAAGAAAATGAGGGTTGCTTTGGAGCATAAGTTGCTGAGCTGGTTTTCACAGAAGAAAATGAATATTTTTCACTTATGAAAAAAATTTCTATGGCCATTTTCGGATATATCAGAGAGGAAATGATGTGTATGAGAGAGGGGTGAGTCAGTTGGGTGAAAATCAAGGACATGCCGAAGTGATTAAGTCCAACTAAGTTGATTCAAAACTCCAAATTCAAATCAAATGGCAATGAAATCCAGAAAAAGAAAAAGAGCAAAAACCAGGATGTCACAATGATTTGATAGCTTTGTATTTCTCTCTGATTTATTGATTTAGTTTGGCCAACTAGACTGATCTATTTTGCAATGGGAGAGGTGCTTTGTGATGGGTTCAATCTTGCGGTGTCCTCTCCCAGTGACCGCAGGGGCAGCGAGGCACATATTGTATTGTTGTCATTAAGGGTAAAAATATGGGGTTTACATAATATTGCTTGAGTTTATCCCTCTACATCATGTCATCTTGCTTAAAGTGTTACTTTGTTCTCTTGAACTTAATACTCTAGATGCAGGCATGAGTCGGTCTATGTGTGGAGTAATAGTAGTAGATGCAGGTAGGAGTCAGTCTACTTGTCACGGACGTGATGCCTATATTAATGATCATTGCCTTATATATCATCAGAACTATGCACTTTTCTATCAATTTCTCAACAGTAACTTGTTTACCCACTATATGCTTTATTCAAGAGAGAAGCCTCTAGTGAAACCTATGGCCCCGGGTCTATTTTCCATCATATATTTTCAAATATATAAAACCAAAAACCCAAAAATACCTTGCTGAATTTTGTTTACTTTTATTTTTTTCTATCTATCTCTATCAGATCTCATCCTTTCAAGTGATCGTGAAGGGACTGACAACCCATTTATCACATTGGGTGCATGTGTTTGATTGTTTGTGCAGGTGCATATATTGGAGACTTGCTTGTACCTCCTACTATATTGACACATTGGTTCTCAACTGAGGGAAATACTTATCTCTACTTTGATGCATCACCCTTTCCTCTTCAAGGGAAAAACCAACGCAAGCTCAAGAAGTAGCAATCATGAAAAGAATGCTTTATGTGATAGTTATATTGTTGAATTCATTCATGATGCTACTGAAAAGTATTATGAGAGAGGAACATATGCTTCTACATATGTCACTAATATCAAGTTTCCTCTCTTTATGTTGAAAGTTTTGAAGTATTGCTTGTTTTTCCTTCTTATGCTAGTTAATTTTTGCTCCCATAAATTGTTTGCTCAAAAATCCCTATGCATAGGAAGTTGTCTTAAATGTCCTAGTCATATGCTTCATGTTGCTCCCGTTATGTTTCAGTTCTTTACTTTTATGCGAGCATCATTGAAATCATCATGCCAAGCTAAAAAAGGCATTAAAGAAAAGCGCTTGTTGGGAGACAACCCAATACTTATACCTACTATTTTTTGTGTTCACATGATTAAGCTATTGTAGTAATCATGTTTTATAGATTTTGTTTCCACAAAGTGCCAAGTAAAGCCATTCGGATAGTGTGGATGATAGTTGACTTGATTTCGTGCAAAAACAGAAACTTTTGCGCCCAGTCCAGGAATTTATATAATTCAGTAGAACATGCTTTTCATCTGATTTTTTACACATGATTGATATACACATTGCCTAAGTTTTCCTAATATTGTAGAATTTTTTGAGTATCAGAAGTATGGTCATTGTAGAGATCATTAGAGACTGTTCTATTTTTGACAGATTATGTTTCAATGCATAGTTTTCTTGTTTTCTAGTTTGTATGCCTTATATTGGTCAATATAAATTGTGGAAATGAAAAGGTATAGTAAGAATGATGTGGAAACAAATATGAATCTTGTCTTTGATAGTACCCAAGTGAATGATTTTCTCTTCATCATACTAACATATCCCACGAAGTCCCGTTAAGTTTTGTGTGATTGAAGTTTTCAAGTTTTGGGTGAGATATCGATATGAGGAGAATAAGGAGTGGAAAGACCCTAAGCTTGGGGATGTGCAAGGCACCCCAAGGTAATATTGAAGGAACATCCGAGCAACTAAGCTTGGGATGCCCCGTAAGGCATCCCCTCTTTTGTCTTCAACATTATTGGTAACCTCACTTGGAGATATATTTTTATTCGTCACATGATATGTGTTTTGCATGGAGAGTCATTTTAATTTGTTGAGATTTGCTTGCTGTCATTTAGAATGATGTTTTGTATCTTTTATTTCAATACAAGTGTCAAGGATAGCCTTCACCATGCTCAATTTGCAAGCCTATGAGTTGATGTTTCAAAACAGAAAGTTTTCTGTTATTGCGCGAATTCTCTAGAAAAGTCAGAATGTGATAAAGCTTGAAATTTTGACACAATATGCTATGATAAATTTTCTACAGTGTGGTAAATTTTCAGGATTTTTCGAGTTAAATAAGTGTGGATACTTCTTCATCCATTACAGACTATCATGTCTAGACAGACTGCTGTTATGATTGCATAGTTTGCATATGTTTGCTTGTTTAAAGATTCTATTTGAGGATAGCAGTATTAAATATGCAGAGGAATTTAGTATACAATGTTTAATTATAATTATAGTGATTTGTTATAGTAGGGAATGATAAGGTTATGCCATTGATTTATACTAACTTATCTCACAAGTTCTTGTTGAGTTTTGTGTGGTTGAAGCTCTTAAGATTTAAAGAAGCCGTGATACGAGAAGAATTAAGGAAGAGTTCAAGATTGGGGATGCCCAAGGAAAACCAAGTATTTATTCTAAGAAGTCTCAAGCATCTAAGCTTGGGGATGCCCCGGTAGGCATCCCACCTTTCTTCATCAACAGTTATCGGTTAGTCTCGGTTGAGCCTAAGTTTTTGCTTCTTCACATGATGTGTGTTATTCTTGGAATGCCATTTTATTCGGTTTTGCTTGTTATTTGAATAAAATATTGAGATCTGAAATTCTAAAATGAGAGAGAGTCCTCACATAACTACTTATTTGTTTGACTACTCATTGGTCTTCACTTATATCTTTTGAAGTACTTTATCGTTTATTGAATGGAATATCATAAATCTGAAATTATATATGTTTCATATGCTTGTCCCATGGGGAGTAATGACTTCACATATAAAAAGTATAGGTGGTAAAATTTATTGAAAGTTAACAAACACATCATTGGTCACTTGAACAATTCATGAAAGAATATTGAAGGAAGATAGATTTCACATATAAATATACTATCTTAGACATCTTCTATGATTGTGAGCTCCCATTAATTATTTTCAAACTTGATCAAGTAGGTGATGTTGGACAAGGAAGACAAAGAAATGAGTTATGTTTGTTTATATTTACATACAAGTTATATTGTCATGGATCCTCTAACATGTGGTACTTGCTCATAATCTTTTGCTAGCCAAAATTTTGTACTAAGTAGAAATACTACTTGTGCATCCAAAAACCCTTAAACCTAGTTTGTTTCAATGAGAGTCCACTATATTTACCTATGATTGAATAAGATCCATCAAGTTTTCATCGGTGCAAAAAGCTATAAAAATTGCTCCTAAATATGTATGGTCTTTTATTGTAAGGGAAAATAAGCTCTTGTGTATGAACTTGTGATGGTGAATAAATAAAAGCGACAGACTGCATAATAAAGGTTGCTATCACAAGGGGCAATATAAAGTGACGTTCCTTTGCATTAAGAGCTTGCACATCCTAAAATAAAAAGCGCATGACAACCTCTACTTCCCTGTGCAAAGGGCCAACTTTTACTTTATGGATTTAATTTTATGCAAGAGTCAATAGTTTTCTTCTCTATCCCGTTTTTATTTTTTTCTCTTTGCAAGCATCATGTGGTGGGAAAGATCCAGACACAAGTATCCAGTTAAATATAAGTGATAATGAGTTATTATTGTTGACAGTTATCTCTATGATAAATAAGTTGGGAGGCGAAACATTAAGCCCCTATCTTTCTCAGTGTTCGATGGATGCTATTTGTTCTAAAAATATGCTTTGAGTGTTAGCAATCATGGAAGACTATATGATAGTTGAATATGTGGAATTTTCTATATCAAAGCTCTTACATAGACCCTTCTTGGTAATAAGATGAATTACAATCGTTTGATGACTAAGAACATAGTTTGTTAGTTTTCAAGAAAGTTTATCGTCTATACTGTAACATGTGAATAGCTAGCTAGTTGATCATGAGAAGTTCCCATGAGATGAGCTACTGTTTATGATATATAATGATGCTAGAAAAAGTGTTTGGAATTATCATTGATCAAACTTATTAACTATGCTAGCATTCACACATAATAAATTATTTCTTTTATCATTTACCTACTCGAGGACAAGCAGGAATTAAGAGTAGGGATGTTGATACGTCTTCAATGTATCTATAATTTATGAAGTAGTCATGCCATGTTTACAACAATTTCATATGGTTCTGGTATGATTTGAATGGAACTAACTTGGACTGGCGTTTTTTCAGCGAAACTACCGTGGTGTTGTTTTTTGTGCAGAAATAAAAGTTCTTGGAATGGGCTGAAAATTTACGGTGATTTTTATGGATAAAAAGAGACCCCCAAAGCTTCGTGGAAAGACCATAAGAGCCACGAGGGCATGAAAAGCCTAGGAGGCGCACCCCCCGAGCTTGTCGCTACCTCATGGACCCCTTGACGTGAGAACAACGCCAAAAATTCCTATAAATACCCCAACCTCCGAATAGAACCCTAGACGAGAACTTCCGCCGCCACAAGCCTTTGTATCCATGAAAACTCAATCGGACTCTATTCCGGCATCCTGCCGGATATGAAAATCATCACCGGAGTCCATCTTCATCATCCCGGCGGCCACCATGATGCGGAGGGAGTAGTTCACTCTCAGTGCTAAGGGTATGTACTAGTAGCTATGTGTTTGATCTCTCTCTCTCTCTCTCATTCTTGATTTGGCACGATCTTGATGTACCGTGAGCTTTGTTAACATAGTTGGACCATATCTAGTTTCTCCCTCTCTATCTCGTTGTGATGAATTGAGTTTTTACCTTTGAGGTTTCACTATTATAAGATTCAATACTTTGTTGGATTTGAGAACACTTGATGTATGTGCTGCAGATGAATACTCGTGGTGACAATGGGGTATTATATTCATTCACCTAATGTATGTTTTGGCACTCAACTCGCGCATTCTTGAGGTGACGTTGGGGTAATCTATGCATAGTGTTTGATGCACGTTTTCCTCCTACTTTCTCTGGTAGAAATCTTGGGGCACTCTTCAAAGTTCTTTGTGTTGGATTGAATATTGTGAATCTGGAATTGTTTGATGTGTATCATATAATTGACTCACGGATACTTGTGGTGACATTGGAGTATCTAGGTGACATTAGAGTTGGTTGAAGCGTATCATATGGTGTTATTCTAGTACAAACTCTAGGGCTGTTTGTGAAACTTATAGGAATAACTCAATAGATTGATCGGAAAGGATAACTTTGAGGTGGTTTCGTACCCTACAACAATTTCACTTTATGTTCTCTGCTATATATGAACTTTGGAGTGATTCTTTGTCGCACATTGAGGGATTGTTATAAGATTCAATTATGTTAGCACTGTTGAGAGATTGCACTAGCGAAAGTATGAATCCTAAGCCTTGTTTTTAAGCATTGCAATACCATTTGTGCTCACTTTTGTTACTTGCTACCTTGATGTTTTTATATTTTCATATTACAAAAACCTATATCTACTATCCATACTACACTTGTATCATCATCTTAATCCTACACCTCTGACGGATTGATAAACCTTAGGTCATCCACTTGTGGGAAATTTGCTACTTTCCTACAAAACTCTACGCTTGGAGGCCCAACACGAGTCTATAAGAACAAGTTGTGTAGTAGACATCAGCTTGCAAATTATTATTTGACAGAAAAGTACCTCAAAATTTAGGAAACCCAGGGATACCTGATATACCATGCTCCAATAAAATAAATTATGTCAAAACTATTTGATGTGATTCAAGAGCCTGTGTTAATGTTATGCCTTTTAATTTATATAGGAGACTTGATTTGAGCATATTTTTTAGTAAAGTAATAGATTATATCCTGGGGACTACGGACACAACCAGGATCAAGATTATTGAACCATTCTTAATCACACTTTAATGAAAAAGGAAACAACTTAGGAATATAATAGTAGCGGATCTTTCCCCTTGAGCAAAGGGTGGCAATATCATTTAATTTAGTGTGATGTGCAACAATTGTTTCAGATTCATAACCATGAAAAGGATCAGATTCTACCAAAGTAATAAGTTTAGGATCAACACATAATTCATAATCGTTATACGTAAGAAAAATAGGAGAAGTTGCAAACTTAGGATCATATTTCAATATTTTGTTCATGGCATTTTCTTTAACTACGGCCATAAAACCTTCTATGCCATTACGAGTATCATAACCTATAAGTTCTCTAGTAGACTCCTCAAGAAGAGTGTAACCATCAGGAATATAAAGCATCTTAGTTCTAGTAGGAGTACTAGGTGTGGCAAGTGATTCAGGATTTTCTTCAACTTCAGATTCTTCAGCTTTAGCAATATGAACATCAAGTAATTTAGGAAGTGACACAAATTTTGCATGCATCGTGTAAGCATCATCATGACTATAATCAACAGTAGAAGCATTATCTATTACTTGCGACATATCAGATTGAATAACATGTGGCGGTGCAGCAAGCTGACTTGAAAGAAAAGGTGAACCAAGCATGGATCGAGTAGGCAGTTCCTTACCTCCTCTCGTAGTAGAGGATCTTGGTCTCAAAGTCTCTCTGATTCTTCATAAAGAATCTATTGCAGCAAATATTTAACTCCCAATCGAACTTAATAAATAGGGCTATGCTCCTCGGCAATGGCGCTAGAAAATAGTCTTGATGACCCACAAGTATAGGGGATCACAACAGTCTTTGAGGGTAACATTTCATCCAAATTTATTGATTCGACACAATGGGAGCCAAATAATATTTGTAAGCCTTAGCAGTTGAGTTGTCCATTCAACCACACCTGATAAGTCACTTCCTTATAACAATTTATTAGTAGCACAATAACTTGATAGAAGTGATGATAACAATAGCAATAGTAGCAGTAATAGTAACAACAATTTTGTAAAAAACTAGCAACAGTAGTAGTAATAGTAGCTTGAGTAAAGACAATATTAGCAAAGCATAGGCGTTGGATTAGCCATGGATATTTGGATGAAATTCAATATGTAACAACCACAACCTAGAGCGATACACAATAGCTCCAATTCATCAATCATATGTAGGCATGCATGTATTCCATATTTCGTTATACGTGTTTGCAGTAAGTGATGGAAATATGCCCTAGAGGCAATAATAAAGTTATTATTTATTTCCTTATATCATGATAAATTTTTATTATTCATGCTAGAATTGTATTAATCGGAAACTTAGTACATGTGTGAATACATAGATAATACATAGTGTCCCTAGTATGCCTCTACTTGACTAGCTCGTTAATCAAAGATGGTTATGTTTTCTAACCATAGACGTGTGTTGTCATTTGATGAACAGGATCACATCATTAGGAGAATTATGTGATGGACAAGACTCGTCCATTAGCTTAGCACTATTATTGTTACAGTTTCATTGGTACTGCTTTCTTCATGACTTATACATGTTCCTCAGACTATGAGATTATGCAACTCCCGAATACCGTAGGAACACCTTGTGTGCTATCAAACGTCACAACATAAATGGGTGATTATAAAGATGTTGTACATGTGTCTCCGAAGGTGTTTGTTGGGGTGGCAAAGAACAAGATTAGGATTTGTCACTCCGTATTTCGAAGAGGTATCTCTGGGCCCTCTCGGTAATGCTCATCATTATAAGCCTTGCAAGCAATGTGACAAATTAGTTAGTTGCGGGTTGAAGTATTACGGAACGAGCAAAGAGACTTGCGTGTAACGAGATTGAACCAGGTATGATGATACCGACAATCGAATCTCGGGCAAGTAACATACCGATGAAAAAGGGAACAACGTATGTTGTTATGCGGTTTAACTGATAAATATCTTCATAGAAAATGTAGGAGCCAATATGAGCATCCAGGTTCTGCTATTGGTTATTGATCGGATATGTGTCTCGATCATGTCTACATAGTTCTTGAACCCGTAGGGTCCGCACGCTTAACGTTCGATGATGATTTGCATTATGAGTTATGTGTTTTGATGACCGAAGTTTGTTCGGAGTCCCGGATGAGATCACAGACGTGATGAGGAGTCTCAAAATGGTCGAGACATAAAGATTGATATATTGGAAGGCTATGTTCGGACATCGGAATGGTTCCGGAGAAGTTCGGGTATTTTCCGGAGCACCGGGAGGTTACCGGAACCCCCCGGGAGAGTAATGGGCCTTAAAGGGCTTTAGGGAAAAGGAGAGAAGGGCCTCAAGGGGTGTCCGTGCGCCCCCCCCCATGGGTTTGTCCGAATTGGACTAGGAGGGGGCGGTGCCCCCCTCCTTCGTTCTCCCCTCTTCTCGCTTCCCACCTTCTCCTAGTTGGAATAGGAAAGGGGGGAATCCTACTTGGACCGGGAGTCCAAGTAGGACTCCTCCCCCTTGGCGCGCCCCCTCTAGGGTCGGCCTCCTCCTCCTCCCTCCTTTATATATGGGGGCAGGGGGCACCCTAGAACACACCAAGTTTTGCCTTAGCCATGTGCGGTGCCCCCCTCCACAGTTACACACCTCGATCATATCGTCGTAGTGCTTAGGCGAAGCCTTACATCGGTAACATCATCATCACCGTCGCCATGCCCTCGTGCTAATGGAACTCACCCTCATCCTCAACTGGATCAAGAGCACGAGGGACGTCATCGAGCTAAACGTGTGCTGAACATGGAGGTGCCGTACGTTCGGTACTTGGATCGGTTGGATCGCGAAGATGTTCGACTACATCAACCGCATTACTAAACTCTTCTGCTTTCGGTCTACGAGGGTACGTGGACACACTATCCCCTCTCGTTGCTATGCATCTCCTAGATATATCTTGTATGATCGTAGGAAAATTTTGAAATTACTATGTTACCCTACAGTGGCATCCGAGCCAGGTCTATGCGTAGATGTTTTATGCACAAGTAGAACACAAAGAGTTGTGGGCAATAATAGTCATACTGCTTACCACGAACGTCTTACTTTGATTCGGCGGTATTGTTGGATGAAGTGGCCCGGACCGACATTAAATGATCGCGTTCATGAGACTAGTTCTATCGATGTGCTTTTGCACATAGGTGGCTGGCGGGTGTCTATTTCAACAACTTTAGTTAAATTGAGTTTGACTACGGCATGTCCTTGTTGAAGGTTAAAACAGCACACTTGACAAAAAATCATTGTGGTTTTGATGCGTAGGTAAGAACGGTTCTTGCTAGAAGCCCGTAGCAGCCACGTAAAACATGCAACAACAAAGTAGAGGACGTCTAACTTGTTTTTGCAGGGCCTGCTGTGATGTGATATGGTCAAGACATGATGTGATATAAATTGTTGTATGAGATGATCATGTTTTGTAACAGAGTTATCGACAACTGGCAGGAGCCATATAGTTGTCGCTTTATTGTATGCAATAAAATTGCCATGTAATTGCTTTACTTTATCACTAAGCGGTAGCGATAGTTGTAGAAGCAATAGTTGGCGAGACGACAACGATGCTACGATGGAGATCAAGGTGTCGCGCCGGCGACGATGGAGATCACGATGATGCTTTGATGATGGAGATCATGAGCACAAGATGATGATGGCCATATCATGTCACATATTTTGATTGCATGTGATGTTAACTTTTATGCATCTTATTTTGCTTAGTACGGCGGTAGCATTATAAGATGATCCCTTACTAAAATTTCAAGGTATAAGTGTTCTCCCTGAGTATGCACCATTGCGACAGTTCTTCGTGTTGAGACACCACGTGATGATCGGCTGTGATAGGCTCTACATTCACATACAACGGGTGCAAGCCAATTTTGCACATGCAGAATACTCGGGTTAAACTTGACGAGCCTAGCATATTCAGATATGGCCTCGGAACACTGGGGACCAAAAGGTTTGAGTGTGAATCATATAGTAGATATGATCAATATAGAGATGTTCACCATTGGAAACTACTCCATCTCACGTGATGATCGGACATGGTTTAGTTGATATGGATCACGTGATCATTTAGATGACTAGAGGGATGTCTATCTAAGTGGGAGTTCTTAAGTAATATGATTAATTGAACTTTCATTTATCATGAACTTAGTCCTGATAGTGTTCTACAAATTATGTTGTAGATCAATAGCTCGTGTTGTAGCTTCCCTATGTTTTTATATGTTCCTAGAGAAAACTAAGTTGAAAGATGATAGTAGCAATGATTAGGACTAGGTCCGTGATCTGAGGTTTATCCTCATTGCTGAACACAAGAATTATGTCCTCGATGCACCGCTAGGTGACAGACCTATTGCAGGAGCAGATGCAGACGTTATGAACGTTTGGCTAGCTCAATATGATGACTACTTGATAGTTTAGTGCACCATGCTTTACGGCTTAGAATCAGGACTTCAAAGACGTTTTGAACGTCATGGAGCATATGAGATGTTCCAGGAGTTGAAGTTAATATTTCAAGCAAATGCCCGAATTGAGAGATATGAAGTTTCCAACAAGTTCTATAGCTAAAAGATGGAGGAGAATAGCTCAAGCAGTGAGCATGTGCTCAGATTGTCTGGGTACTACAATCGCTTGAATCAAGTGGGAGTTAATCTTCCAGATAAGATAAGTGATTGAGAGAGTTCTCTAGTCACCACCACCAAGTTATTGGAACTTCGTGATGAAATATAGTATGCAAGGGATGACGAAAACGATTCTTGAGCTCTTCGTGATGCAGAAATCGATGAAGGTAGAAATCAAGAAAGAGCATCAAGTGTTGATGATTGACAAGACCACTAGTTTCAAGAAAAGGGCAAAGGGAAAGAAAGGTAAATTCAAATACAACGGCAAGCAAGTTGTCACTCCCATGAATAAGCCCAAAGCTGGACCTAAGCCTAAAACTAAGTGCTTCTACTGCAAAGGAAATGGTCAATGGAAGCAGAGTTACCCAAAATATTTAGTGGATAAGAAGGATGGCAAAGTGAACAAAGATATATTTGATATACATGTTATTGATGTGTACTTTACTAGTGTTTATAGTAACCCCTAGGTATTTGATACATGTTCAGTTGCTAAGATTAGTAACTCAAAATAGGAGTTGCAGAATAAACAGAGACTAGTTAAGGGTGAAGTGACGATGTATGTTCAAAGTGGTTCCAAGATGATATGATCATCATCGCACACACCCCTATACTTTGGGGATTAGAGTTGAACCTAAATAAATGTTATTTGGTGTTTGCATTAAAGCACGAATATGATTAGATCATGTTTATTGCAATACGTTTATTCATTTAAGATAGAGAATAATTGTTATTCTATTTACATGACTAAAACCTTCTATGGCCGTACCCCCAATGTTGATGGTTTATTGAATCTCGATCATAGTGATACACATATTCATAATATTGATGCCAAAAGATGCAAAGTTGATAATGATAGTGCAACATACTTGTGGCACTGCCGTTTATGTCATATTGGTGTAAACCGCATGAAGAAACTCCATGCTGATGGACTTTGGAATCACTTGATTATGAATCATTTGATACTTGCGAACCGTACCTTATGGGAAAGATGACTAAAACTCCGTTCTCTGGAACAATGGAACGAGCTAGTGACTTATTGGAAATAATACATACTGATGTACGTGGTCCAATGAGTGTTGATGCTCGTGGCGGGTATCATTATTTTCTGACCTTCACAGATGATTTAAGAAGATATGGGTGTATCTGCTTAATGAAACACAAGCCTGCGACATTTGAAATGTTCAAAGAATTTCAGAGTGAAGTGGAGAATCATCGTAACAAGAAAATAAAGTTTTACGATTTGATCATGGAGGAGAATATTTGGGTTACAAGTTTGGACTTCATTTAAAACAATGTGGAATAGTTTCACAGCTCACGCCACCTGGAACACTACAGCGTAATGGTGTGTCCGAACATCGTGACCGTACTTTATTAGATATGGTGCGATCTATGATGTCTCTTGCCAATTTACCACTATCATTTTGGGGTTATGCATTAGAGACACCTGCATTCACTTTAAACAGGGAACCATTGAAATCCGTTGAGATGAGGCCTTATGAACTGTTGTTTGGCAAGAAACCAAAGTTGTCATTTCTTAAAGTTTGGGGTGGTGATGCTTATGTGAAAAAGCTTCAACCTGATAAGCTCGAACCAAATCGGAGAAATGAGTCTTCATAGGATACCCAAAGGAAACTGTTGGGTACACCTTCTATCACATATCCGAAGGCAAGATATTCGTTACTAAGAATGGATCCTTTCTAGAGAAGGAGTTTCTTTCGAAAGAAGTGAGTTGGAGGAAAATATAACTTGATGAGGTAATTGTACCTTCTCCCGAATTGGAAAGTAGTTCATCATAGAAATTAGTTCTAGGGATTCCCACACCAATTAATGAGGAAGCTAAAGATGATGATCATGAAACTTAAGATCAAGTTACTACCGAACCTCGTAGGTCTTCCAGAGTACGATCCGCACCAGAGTGGTACGGTGATCCTGTTCTGAAAGTCATGTTACTAGACAATGATGAACCTACGAATTCTGAGGAAGCAATGATGAGCCTAGATTCCGCGAAATGGCTTGAGGCCATGAAATCTGAGATGGGATCCATGTATGAGAACAAAGTGTGGACTTTGGTGGATTTGCACGATGATTGGCAAGCCATAGAAAATAAATGGATCTTCAAGAAGAAGATAGACACTGACGGTAATGTTACTGTCTACAAAGCTCGACTTGTTGTGAAAGGTTTTTGACAAGTTCAAGGAGTTGACTACGATGAGACTTTCTCACCGTAGCGATGCTTAAGTCTGTCTGAATCATGTTAGCAATTGCTGCATTTTATGATTATGAAATTTGGCAGATGGATGTCAAAACTGCATTCCTGAATGGATTTCTGGAAGAAGAGTTGTATATGATGCAACCAGAAGGTTTCGTCGGTACAAAGGGTGCTAATAAAGTGTTCAAGCTCCAGCGATCCATTTATGGACTGGTGCAAACCTCTCGGAGTTGGAATAAATGCTTTGATAGTGTGATCAAAGCGTATGGTTTTATACAGACTGTTTGGAGAAGCCTGTATTTACAAGAAAGTGAGTGGCATCTCTGTATCATTTCTATTATTATATGTGGATGACATATTGTTGATTGGAAATGATATAAAATTTCTGGATAGCATAAAGGGATACTTGAATAAGAGTTTTTCAATGAAAGACCTCAGTGATCTTCTTACATATTGGGCATCAAGATCTATAGAGATGGATCAAGACGCTTGATAAAGATTTTTCAATGAGTACATACCTTGATTTTTTTTTGAAAGAGTTCAAAATGGATCAGTCAAAGAAGGAGTTCTTGTCTGTATTACAAGGTGTAAAGTTGAGTAAGACTCAAAGGCCGACCACGACAGAAGATAGAAAGAGAATGAAAGTCATTCCCTATGCCTCAATCACAGGTTCTATAAAGTATGCCATGCTATGTACCAAACCAGTTGTATGCCTTGCTATAAGTTTTGCAAGGGGGTATGATAGTGGTCCAGGAATGGATCACTATATAGTGGTCAAAGTTATCCTTAGTTACCTAAGAGGACTAAGAAAATATTTCTCGGTTATGGAAGTGATAAAGAGTTCTTTGTAACGAGTTACATTGATGCAAGCTTTTACATCAATCCAGATGACTCTAAGTCTCAATCTAGATACATATTGAAAGTGGGAGCAATTAGCTAGAGTAGCTCCATGCAGAGCATTGTTGACATAGAATATTTGCAAAATACATACGGCTCTGAATGTGACAGACCCGTCGACTAAACTTCTCTCACAAGCAAAACATGATCATACCTAAGTACTCTTTGGGTGTTAATCACATAAGCATTGTGAACTAGATTATGGACTCTAGTAAACCCTTTGGTTATTGGTCACATGGCGATGTGAACTATGGGTGTTAATCACATACAGATGTGAACTATTGGTGTTAAATCACATGGCGATGTGAACTAGATTATTGACTCTAGTGCAAGTGGGAGACTGAAGGAAATATGCCCTAGAGGAAATAATAAAGTTATTAATTATTTCTTTATATCATGATAAATGTTTATTATTCATGCTAGAATTGTATTAACCGGAAACT
This sequence comes from Triticum dicoccoides, assembly GCF_002162155.2. Classification (NCBI taxonomy): domain Eukaryota; kingdom Viridiplantae; phylum Streptophyta; class Magnoliopsida; order Poales; family Poaceae; genus Triticum; species Triticum dicoccoides. The sequence goes on from NC_041383.1 coordinate 503,052,144, forward strand.
TAGTACATGTGTGAATACATAGACAAAACAAAATGTCCCTAGTATGCATCTAATTGACTAGCTCGTTCATCAAAGATGGTTAAGTTTCCTAACCATAGACATGTGTTGTCATTTGATGAACGGGATCACATCATTAGGAGAATGATGTGATGGACAAGACCCATCCGTTAGCTTAGCATTATGATCGTTACAGTTTCATTGCTACTACTTTCTTCATGACTTATACATGTTCCTCACACTATGAGATTATGCAACTCCCGAATACCGGAGGAACACCTTGTGTGCTATCAAACATCACAAATTAAATGGGTGATTATAAAGATGATATACAGGTGTCTCCGAAGGTGTTTGTTGGTTGGCATAGATCAAGATTAGGATTTGTCAGAACGTGTTTTGGAGAGGTATCTCTGAGCCCTCTCGGTAATGCTCATCACTATAAGCCTTGCAAGCAATGTGACTAATGAGTTAGTTGTGGGATGAAGTATTACAAAACGAGTAAAGAGACTTGCCGGTAACGAGATTGAACTAGGTATGATGATACCGACGATCAAATCTCGGGCAAGTAACATACCGATGACAAAGGGAACATCGTATGTTGTTATGCGGTTTGACCGATAAAGATCTTCGTAGAAAATTTAGGAGCCACTATGAGCATCAAGGTTCCACTATTGGTTATTGATCGGATATGTGTCTCGATCATGTCTACATAGTTCTCTAACCCGTAGGGTCCACACGCTTAACGTTTGATGACGAATTGTATTATGAGTTATGTGTTTTGATGACCGAAGTTTGTTCGGAGTCCCAGATGAGATCACAGACATGACGAGGAGTCTCGAAATGGTCGAGACATAAAGGATATATTGGAAGCCTATATTCGGACATCGGAATGGTTCTGAAGAAGTTCGTGTATTTTCTGGAGTACCGGGAGGTTACCGGAACCCCCCGGGAGAGTAATGGGCCTTAATGGGCTTTAGGGAAAAGGAGAGAAGGACCTCAAGGGGTGGACGCATGCCCCCCCCCCCACCCATGTGCTGGTTCGAATTGGACTAGGAGGGGGCGGCGCCCCCCTCCTTCCTTCTCCCTTCTTCCCCCTTCCCTCCTCCTACTTGGAATAGGAAAGGTGGGGTCGAATCCTATTTGGACCGGGAGTCCAAGTAGGACTGCCCCCCTTGGCGCGCCCCCTCTAGGGTCGGCCTCCTCCTCCTCCCTCCTTTATATACGGCGACAGGGGGCACCCTAGGACACACCAAGGTTTGCCTTAGTCGTGTGCGGTGCCCCGTCCATAGTTACACACCTCGATCATATCGTCATAGTGCTTAGGCGAAGCCCTGCGCTGGTAACATCATCATCACCATCTCCACACCGTCGTGCTGATGGAACTCACCTTCATCCTCAACTGGATCAAGAGCATGAGGGACGTCATCGAGCTGAACGTGTGCTGAACATCTAGGTGCCATATGTTCGGTACTTGGATCGGTTTGATCACGAAGACATTTGACTTGATCAACCGCATTACTAAACGCTTCCGCTTTCGATCTATGATGGTACATGGACACACTCTCCCCTCTCTTTGCTATGCATCTCCTAGATAGATCTTGCATGATCGTAGGAAAATTTGGAAATTACTATGTTACCCTATACTAAGAACTTGCATAACATCTTCTGTCCTACCCTCCCATGGCAGCGGGGTCCTACTGGAAACTAATGGTAATTAAGGCGCTCCTTTTAATAAAGAACTGGAACAATGCATTAATACATAGTAAATACATGATCCCCTCGAATTACATTCATTCCACAAAAGTATCTCAATTATTGTCACCCTAGAGTCTACGGTTCAGAACAATAACATGTGCATATAACTTGTAGATAGGATTAAGAACTCAAATATATTGATGGAAACATAATGGGTTCAGATCTAAAATCATTGCACTCAGGCCCTAGTGACAAGCATTAAGCATAGCAAAGTCATAGCAACATCAACCATAGAATATAGTGGATACAAGGGATCAAGCCCTAACAAATTGACTTGACTACATAAGGGATTTCATCCATCTCCATCAATGTCCAACAAGCCTGTGAAGGAATTACTCACTCCGGTGGTGAGCATCATGGAAGTGTTGATGGAGAAGGGTTAATAATAACAACGACAACGAATCCAGCTCCCCGGAGCCCCGAACGGACTCCTATCTGCCCTCCCGATGTAGAACAAAAGGTGGTGGCGTCTCTATAGCATGAAATGCAACGAAACTTTCTCTCTGATTTTTCTCTCAGGAAGAGGGTATATATGGGGTTGGAATAAGGTCAGACGGACACTCATGGACCCCACAAGGCAGCCAGGTGCGCCCTAGGGGAAGGCCAGCCCCTGCCTTGTAGGCAGCTGGTGGCCCCCCTCCGATAGACCTTTGCACCAGTATTTTTTATATATTCAATAAAAAATCTCCTTGAAGTTTCATGCGATTCCGAGAAACTTTATTTCTACACAAAAAACAACACCGAGGTAGTTCTACTGAAAACAACGTCAGCCTAGGTTAGTTTTATTCAGATCATGAAAATTAGGGGGCAAAACAAGAGAAAAAGTTTTTGGAAAGGTAGATATGATGGAGACATATTTATACGTCTCCTAGGTATCTATAATTTATGAAGTATTCATACCATGTTTAAAAAAATTCCATATGGTTTTGGTATGATTTGAATGGAACTAACTCGAACTGATGTTCTTTTCAGTAGAACTATTGTGGTGGTGTTTTTTGTGCAGAAATAAAAGTTCTCGGAATTGGATGAAACTTTTTAATGATTTTTTTGGAAGAAAAGAGAAACAATGGAGAAAACAACCACCGGAGGGGGCCCTCCTGCCCACAAGACTCCAGGGCGCGACAGCCCCCCTGGTGCACCCTCGTGGTGGTGGGCCCCCTGAGGCCCATCTTCATGTGAAACAGACGCCAAAAATCCAATATATTCAGAAACCTCTAGAAGTTAACCTAGATCAGAAGTTCCGCCACCACAAGCCTCTGTAGGCACAAAAAACCAAAGTAGACCCTGTTCCGACACCCTGCCAGAGGGGGAAATCATCACCCGTGGCCATCTTCATCATCCCGACAGCCACCATGATGAGGAGGGAGTAGTCCACCCTCGGGGTTGAGGGTTCGTACCATTAGCTATGCGTTTAATCTCTCTATCTCGTGTTCTTGATTTGGCATGATCCTGATGTATCGCGAGATTTGTTAATATAGTTGGATCATATGGTGTTTCTCCCTCTCTATCTAGTTGTGATGAATTGAGTTTTCCCTTTCAGATATCATTGTTATCGTATTGAATTCTTTTATGGATTTGAGAACACTTGATGTATGTCTTGCTATAAATGCCCATGGTGACACTGGGGTATCATACTGTCACTTGATATGTGTTTTGGAACTCAACTCGCGGATTCCTGAGGTGACATTGGGGTAATCTATGCATAGGGGTTGATGCGCGTTCTAGTCCTTGTTTATTCGGTAGAAATCTTGGGGCACTCTTTGAGGTTCTTTGTGTTGGATTGAGTATTATGAATCTGAAATTGTTTGATGCATATCATATAATCAACTCACGGATACTCGTGGTGACATTAGAGTATCTAGGTGACATTAGAGTTGGTTGACGTGTACCATATGGTGTTATTTAAGTACGAACTCTTGGGTAGATCGATCGAAAAGGATAACTTTGTTTTATTTTAGTACGAACTCTTGGAAAGATTGATTGGAAAGAATAAATTTCAGGTGGTTCCGTACCCTACAATCAATTTCTTCTTATGTTCTCCGCTAGATACGAACTTTGGAGTGATTCTTCATTGCACGTTGAGGGATGGTTATATGATTCAATTATATTAGCATTGTTGAGAGATTGCACTAGCAAAATTACAAACCCTGGGCCTTGTTTTCAATCATTGCAATACTATTTGCGCTCACTTTTATCATTTTCTACCTTGCTATTTTTATTTATTCAGATTATAAAAATATATTTCTACCATCCATATTACACTTTTATCGCCATCTCTTCGCCGAACTAGTGCACCTATACAATTTACCCTTGTATTGGGTGTGTTGGGGACACAAGAGACTCTTTTTTATTTGGTTGCGGGGTTGTTTGAGAAAGACCATCTTCATCCTACGCCTCCCACGGATTGATAAACCTTAGGTCATCCACTTGAGGGAAAGTTGCTACTATCCTACAAAACTCTACGCTTGGAAGCCCAACATGAGTCTACAAGAACAAGTTGTGTAATAGACATCAAGCTCTTTTATGGCGTCGTTGCCGGGGAGGTGAGTGCTTGAAGGTATATCTTTAGATCTTGCAATTGAATCTTTGAGTTTCGTGTTTTATCACTAGTTTGTTTTATAAAACAAAACTACAAAAAATGGAATTGAGGTGGCCTCATATTATTCGTCTTTATCATGTCTTTCTTGAAATGATGAAAATAAAAATTGTGCTCAGTTGATAGAAGAAGAATTCAATAAATATTTCGCATAAATGATGACAATGATTCCAATGTTGCTAGTATGAATTCTTGGAATATCCATGATGCAAATGATATGCAAAGCCATAAGCTTCGGGATGCTATGTTTGATGAAGATGATATTTTTAGTCCCCCAAGTTTTGATGTGAAAATTTGCTATGATGAAAGCATGCCTCCTATTTATGATGATTATATTGATGAAAGTGAATTTGGAGATGTCATTAATGATGAATCCACTAATTTGGAAGAGGTTTCAATTGACTACGATAAAAAAGTCGCTATCTATGATGATTACTGTGATGACATATATGATATAAAGAATAATGATAACCATGAAACTTGTCATCATGATTTTATGTTCTATTGGATTATGCCAATCAAGTATCCCATGATAGTTATTTTGTTGAGTTTGCTCCCACTACTTTTCATGAGAATAAATTTGCTTATGTGGAGAGTAAAAAAATTTCTATGTGTATGGATCATGAAAAGATTGATTTGTGTGATAGCTATATTGTTGAATTCATTTGTGATGCTACTGAAAATTAATTTTGGAGAGGAATATATGCTTCTACATATTTCAACAACATCAAGTTTCCTTTCGTTATGTTGAAACCTTCCATGTCATGCTTGTTTTACCTTCCTATGCTAGTTGATTATTGCTCCCATAATTTGTTTGCTCACAAAATCCCTATGCATAGGAAGTGAGTTAGACTTAAATTTGCTAGTCATATGCTTCATGATGCTCACTTTGTCTTTCAATTCTTATCTTTTATGTGAGCATCATTGAAATCATCATGTCTAGCTAAAAAGGCATTACTTACACCTACTGTTTTTGTGTGTTCAAATGATTATGCTACTGTAGTAATAATGTCTTATAGCTTTTGTTTCAGTAAAGTTCCAAGTAAAGCCGTTGGGATAGTGTGGATGATAGTTGACTTGATTTTGTGCAAAAACAGAAACTTTTGCGCCCAGTTCTGGAATTTTTTGAATTCACAGAAATGTGATTTTGCTCTGAATTTTTCTACATATGATTGATATAAACATTATCTATGTTTTCCTAGTTTTTCAGAATTTTAGAGTTGCAGAAGTATGGTTCTTGTTCAGATTCCTACAAACTGTTCTATTTTTGGATAGATTTTGCTTTCAATGCATAGTTTGCTTATTTTCTAGTTTCTATGGCTTATATTGGTCAATATAAATTGTAGAAATGATAGGGTAAAGTAGGCATTACATGAGAATAATTATGAATCTTGTATTGACAGTAGCAAAGTGAATGGTTTGCTCTTTATCATACTAACACATCTCACAAAGTTCCGTTAAGTTTTGTGTGCTTGAAGTTTTCAAGTTTTGGGTGAGATATCAATATGAGGAGAATAAGGAGTGACAAGAACCTAAGGTTGGGGATGACTAAGGCACACCCAAGGTAATATTCAAGGAAGATCCAAGAAACTAAGCTTGGGGATGCCCCGAAAGGCATCGCCACTTTCGTCTCCAACATTATCCGTAACCTTACTTGGGGCTATATTTTCATTCGTCAAATGATGTGTGTTTTTCTTGGACCATCATTTTATTTTGTTAGATTTCTTGCTGTTATTTACATAATGTTTTGCATCTTTTATTTCAATAAAAATGTCAAGTATAACCTTTGCCATGCTTATTTTGCAAGTCTATATGTTGCTATTTGAAAATACAAAAGTTGCACGCTAGTGCGTGAATTCTTGAGAAAAGTCAGAATGTGATAAAAGGTTGATTTTTTTTGTACAATAATATATTATAAAATTTAGACATTGTGGTAATTTATCAGAATTTTCAGAGTTAAAGAAGTATGAATCTTCTTGCATTCTTTACAGACTGTCCTGTTTAGACCGATTGTTGTTATGTTTGAATTGTTTGCATATGGTTGCTTGTTTAATGATTCTATTTGAGAATATGAGTATTAAATATGCAGAGGCATTTAGTATGCAATGTTAAATTATAATTTTAGTGATTTGCTACAGTAGAGAATGGTAAGGTTTTGCATTGATTTATACTAACTTATCTCACAAGTTCTTGTTGAGTTTTGTGTGGATGAAGTTTCTAGGATTTAGGGAAAATGTGGTATAAAAGGAATTAAGGTGACACAAATTATCAAGCTTGGGGATGCCCAATGCATCCCAAGATAATATTTCTATAAAAGCATCTAATCTTGGGGATGCCCCGGTAGGCATCCCACCTTTCTTCACCAACAATTATCGGTTAGCCTCGGTTGAGCCTAAGTTTTTGCTTCTTCACATGATGTGTGCTATTCTTGGAATTTCATTTTTCTTGTTGTTTTAATAAAAACTTAGATCTGAAAGTTTTTAAATGAGAAAGAGTCTTCAAATAGCTACCCATTTACTAAACTACTCTCTTGATCTTCATTTATATATTTTTCGAGTAGTTTGTCGAACACTCTCATGCTTCACTTATATTATTTTGAGAGTTGATAATAGTGATGACATTCTGCACAAGCTATGAAATCGGTCCCAAAGTGATGGATACTCAAGAAGTATATAATAAAAACTTTCAAATAGATCGTTGGATATGATAAGTTTGATTCCTTGCAATAGATTTGCGATATGGAGATAATAATATGTGAGTCATGTTGGTGAGTAATTATGCTTTAGTAGTAATATTGGTGTTAAGGTTTGTGATTCCCTATGCAAGCACAAAAGTAAATAGTTATGCAATAAAGTTAGATCCTACTTGTGGCGCATTATCCGGTGTTAGTTATGTGTAATGCATGTTTATGATCGTTTTTGTTTTTTGGTTGGTTGCTTCTCAATCTAGTTGCAAGCATTTCCTCACACTAAGCGGGAATACTGCTTATGCGTCCAAACTCCTTAAACCAAGTTGTGCCAAATGAGTCCACCATACCTACCTATATGCGGTATTTCCATGTCGTTCCAAGTAAATTTCTATGTCCGAACACTAATTTTCAAAATGAATTTCCTTTTTGTGAGCCCATACCGCTCATGGAGAGGCAGGGGGTGGCCAATATTTTCCATGCTGGATGTGTTATTCTCAAGATGAGTGTTTATTCACTTATCATTGCACAAGAGTGTGCCAGGTAATAGGGATGCCCAGTCCCGAATTGAAAAGAAATTTTATTTATGTTGTCAATAATAAATTCCTTGGAAAGTGTTGGTATGGAAGGCGCCAAGGGATACGGCTAGCCATTGATTGTGAAAGAATAGTGGAAAAGGGAATAAACATTTTTATATGATTGGGAACCGCCTATGATGTGTCTAGCATGGAAAGTATTGGGAATTCTCGGTCGTTTTCATTGACGGGAAAAGTATGCCTCCCAAAATATGTTTATCTGTCAATTTAAGCTTTGAGCTCTGGTACCTCTACAAAGCTCGACTTCCCTGTATGAAGTGGCCTATCTATTTACTTTATGCAATTTTTATTTTTATTGAGTCTCCATCTTCTCTTATAAAGCAGCAACTAGGGAACACTATTGTCATACTTGTGCATTGGGCATAGTTAATATTTGAGTGTGTTTCATGAATGGATCAATGATTAAGAATAATAGGGATAGCTTTCTTTAGTGTTGATATTTTGAAAGACATGGTTGCTTGTTATTATGCTTGAGTATTGATGTCTTCATGCCAAATTATAGACTATTGCTTCGAATCATTCAAGTTCAAATGTCCATGCTACAAAAGAAAAGAGTATATGATGAATATGATAGGTAGCATTCCACATAAAAAAGTCCGTTTTCAATTGCTACTTTATCATAATAAGTTATATGTTGATGCTATAATGCTAGGAAAGTGATTGAAATTAGCATTGATCAAATCTATACATTATGCTAGCATTCACACTTTATAAATTATTTCTTTTATCATTTACCTACTCGAGGACGAGCAGGACTTAAGCTTGGGGATGTTGATACGTCTCCAGCATATCTATAATTTATGAAGTATTCATGGCACGTTTACAACAATTGTATATGGTTTTGGTATGATTTGAATGGAACTAACCCGGACCGATGTTGTTTTCAGCAGAACTACCGTGGTGTTGTTTTTTGTGCAGAAATAAAAGTTCTTGGAATTGGATGAAACTTTTTGACGATTGTTTTTTGAAGAAAATATAAATAATGGAGCAAAGAACCACGAGAGGGGCCCCCTGCTGCTCAGAATAAATCAGAGCGGGTCAGCCCCCCTGGCGAGCCCTGGTGGGTGGTGGGCCCCCTAAGGCCCATCTTCACGTGAAACCGATGCCAAAAAATCCTATGATTCACAAACCTCCAAAAGTTAACCTAGATCAAAAGTTTTGCCGTCGCAAGCCTGTGTAGCCACGAAACACCAATCTAGACCATGTTACGGCACCCTGTCGGAGGGGGAAATCATCACGGGTGGCCATCTTCATCATCCCGGCGGCCACCATGATGAGGAGGGAGTAGTCCATCCTCGGGGTTGAGGGTTTGTACCAGTAGCTATGTGTTTAATCGCTCTCTCTCTCTCTCTCTCTCTCTCTCTCTCTCGTGTTCTTGATTTAGCACAATCTTGATGTATCATGAGCTTTGTTAATATAGATGGATCATATGGTGTTTCTCTCTCTCTATCTTGTTGTGTTGAATTGAGTTTTCCCTTTGAGATCTCACTGTTATCGGATTGAATACTTTTATGGATTTGAGTAGCCTTTATGTATGTCTTGCTATGAATACCTGTGTTGAGAATGGGGTATCATATTGATTCACTTGATATGTGTTTTGGCACTCAACTCGCAGATTCCCGAGGTGACATTGGGGTAATCTATGCATAGGGGTTGGTGCACGTTCTCATCCTTGTTTCTTTGGTAGAAATCTTGGAGCACTCTTTGAGGGTCTTTGTATTGGATTGAGTATTATGAATCTGAAATTGTTTGATGCATATTGTATAATCAACTCACGGATACTCGTGGTGACATTGGAGTATGTAGGTGACATTAGAGTTGGTTGATGTGTATCATATGGTGTTATTTTAGTACGAATTCTTGGATAGATCGATCGGAAAGGATAACTTGGTTTTATGGTACGAACTCTTGGAAACACTGATCGGAAAGAATAACTTTGAGGTGGCTTCATATGCTACAAACAATTTCTTCTTATGTTCTCCGCTAGATAAGAACTTTGGAGTGATTCTTCGTTGCATGTTGAGGGATGGTTATATGACCCAATTGTATTAGCATTTTGAGAGATTGCACTAGGAAAACGACGGGCCCTAGGCCTTGTTTTCAAGCATTGCAATACCATTTGTGCTACCTTTTATCATTTGCTACCGTGTTGTTTTATTTATTCAGATTTTAAAAATATATTTCTACCATCCATATTACACTTTTATCACCATCTCTTCGCCGAACTAGTGCAGCTATACAATTTACCATTGTATTTGGTGTGTTGGGGACACAAGAGACTCTTTGTTATTTGGTTGCAGGGTTGTTTGCCAGAGACCATCTTCATCCTACGCCTCCCACGGATTGATAAACCTTAGGTCATCCACCTGAGGGAAATTTTCTACTGTCCTACATAACTCTGCGCTTGGAAGCCCAACACGAGTCTACAAGAACAAGTTATGTAGTAGACATCACGTATCACTCACCTTTTCTATTAGACATTCTCATGGTTTTTTGTCTCTCTTGGGAACTTATAAAGCATTGATCCCCAATCATTAATCATCACCTAACCCCTATGAATAGTATTGCTTCCATGTGACTCAAATAAACATAACTTATCACATGAAATTTAAGTATTGTTGACTTCTTTTCTATTTTTGTGTTTGTGGAGGTTGGTGGATCTATAACCACCATTATTACGTTGGACTAAAATCATGTTAATACAATTGAATAAACATCATTCCCCTAATCACTTGTCACTATTACAAAAACATACTCAGGGGAAAAGATATCATTGCACTGGGAGCTACAATTACATTGACGTGAAAATGCTTTAAATGATATATTGTGGAACTCACTTTGGGTTCTAAATTTACAAGATTCACCCCCTAGCTTTTGATATCCTACCTATCCTTATAATACGACTTCTCATATACTAAATCTGATGCCTTCAACCAAAGGGTACAAGAAAAAGATCTCTAGTCTTCTAGCTTCAAGCTATCCTTCAACATAAAATTTGTAGGAGTTAATACCTAGTAGTTTAAAAAAATCTGGGACTATGCACATTGTCGGATTCAAGGCTCCACAGACCCAAGAAGGTTCGAACTCAGGGTCGTGTGCGAAGATATCAACCAACTCAAGAGTCGAGCTCGTCACCCCTTGGCCTGGCTGCATCGAGCTTGTGCGAGCGAGGAATAAGATGGACACGACAGTTTACCCAGGTTTGGGCCACCTTGCGGTGTAAAACCCTACTCCTGCTTGGTGGTGGGTTGGCCTCGCGAGGAGGTTTGGCGTGAACTAGTACAGTGGCTGAGCGACCTCACAAAAGCTCGAGAGGTGAGGGTGGAATGGTTTTGATCCTCTTCTATGGTGGTGGCTAACCTATATCTATAGTGACATTGGTCCTCTTCCCTCAAAACTTAGGCGGGAAGTGAGGGAGTCCTGGACTAAGGGGTCCTCGGGCGTCCAGTCTATTGGATATGGGCTCGACTAATGGGTCGTCAAGATACAAGGCAGAAGACCACCTCTCGTGACCAGTAGGGACTCCTGTATACGTGGATGGAAAGTTTAGGTGTCCGGATATACTATTTCCTTTCTGTTAAACTGACTTTGTACAACCCTAAGCCCCTCCGATATCTATATAAACCAGAGAGTTAGATCGAAGGGAGGATCATCACAACATTGATAGGCTAGACAATCTAGGGTTTAGCCATTACGATCTCGATGTAGATCAACTCTTGTAACCCCCATACTTATCGAATATAATCAAGCAGGAGTAGGGTATTACCTAAATTAAGAGGGCCCAAACCTCGGTAAACACTGTGTCCTTTTGATCATAGTTACCATTGATCATCAGACATACAGCTTGGCCCCCCTACACGAGATCAGCCAGTTTTGACACCGACAATTGTGCTTTCATCGAGAGCTCCGCTGCATCATTGATAGAAGGATTGATGGCTCGCGTCTTCACCAACAATGATGTTGCGTCCAGGGAAACCTTTCTCCCAAATAGGTCTTTGTATTCGGCGGCTTCGTGCTTCGTGCGAACTCGACCGGCCGCCTCGAGCATGTAGATAGTTATGCCCCCGGCCACCAGATCAGGTTTGGAAACCTGAATTGCACCGCCAATATCCAGGGGTCGCTCTTAGATCTCATCCAGGGGTCGACACTCACACCCGCCTCGGCTATAGATCCGGAGCGGGTAGTATCGTCCGAGGACGGGGGATTACCCCCGCCGAACTCTCTTCTACCATGGAACCTTTGACCAGAGACCCAAATGCGGTTTTGGACTCGCCTCTAGACGATAGCTCCGAACTATCAAGGTCTATGTTGATCAGGCCTAATCAGGTGTCTGTCGCCGAACTTAGCCCTATAGATCCGCAGACTCTCACCCAGCTTTCGCCCCTAGACGAAGCAATGGGTTTGATGCGATCTCTCGCCATTACGGAAGCTTTGCCTCCAAACTGCACCCAGCATGGGCTGGGGGCTGGGAGTGGGGAATTTTATTACCCGCCCGAGGGAGTCCTAGATTAAGGGGTCCTCGGACAGCCGGACTATATACTTTGGCCGGACTGTTGGACTATGAAGATACAAGATAGAAGACTTCATCCCGTGTCCGGATGGGACTCTCCTTTGCGTGGAAGGCAAGCTTGCCGATTTGGATATGTAGATTTCCTTCTCTGTAACCAACTCTGTGTAACCCTAGCCCCTCCGGTGTCTATATAAACCAGAGGGTTTAGTCTGTAGGACAGCAACAATCATAATCATAGGCTAGCTTCTAGGGTTAGCCTCATCGACCTTGTGGTAGATCAACTCTTGTAATACTCATATCATCAAGATCAATCAAGCAAGAAGTAGGGTATTACCTCCATAGAGAGGGCCCGAACCTGGGTAAACATTGTGTCCCCCACCTCATGTTACCATTAGCCTTAGATGCACAGTTCGGGACCCCCTACCAGAGATCCGCTGGTTTTGACACCGACACCGCCCACAACCCACTTAATAGCCACTGTCGATGATTTAACCAACATGCTAGACTACGCATCCGAAGGCATCGACGGTATGGACGATGATGTCGATGCAAAATCGGGCCAAGTCCCACCCATCACAGGGCGTTGGATGGCCACTTCAACCTATGACCTATACATGGTGGACACTCCTGATAAAAAGGACGATGAGGATAATTAGAACCCCGATGAGGATAAGCCCGTCGATAAACCACCAAAGCGCCGACTTCAGTGGCGCCGCTCATAATCGCGTCGGGCGAAGGATAGTAATACTGGCACCGAAGACAATGAGACTTTGGATGATGCTGAAGACACCGAACATCCCGTCGAGCCCACATCCAAACACGATGAGAGGGATGAGGGTCAGTATAGCCCCTAACACGCCAATCACGAAGATTCGGAAGACATCAATTATATGCCAGTCTCCGAAGAGGATGTTAGCCTCGGCGACAAAAACTTTATCATCCCAGAGGAAACCCTCAAGCAAGAAAGCTTCAAGCGAATGCTCAGCGCCATAGCGCGAGCCTGAAAAAGAAATGACAACAACTCAAACTGAACAGGGATACGCTCAATGAAAGGTGGAACAAGGTCCTGGCCGCCGAAGAATACGGCCATGAGAAACCTACCAAAAAGTTACCCCAAGCGCAAGCTATTGCCACAATTCGACGACAAAGCCTTGGAGCCAATACCGTCGAAATACAATCAGGCAGACCATCCAGACCGACCACCACATGGACGGGATAAAGTGGCATATCAAGCCAAACACCAGCCCGCACCCCCTCACCGAAGAGGCAAGGAGACAGCAGCTGTGGGTTATGCATATGACTTGCAACGGGACCTGGGCAATAAAGTAGGTCAGTCTAGATTGATCTATGGATCAAGAAGCCGTTCCCCGGCACGGGATAACCGCTATGAAGTCTGGCGTGATGAACGTTACAATATTCGGGATCTGAACCAAACTCAGATGTCATTCGATCTCCACCGTGATGTCACACGATACAGGGGAGCCGCACACCCTATGTGCTTTACCGATGAGGTAATGCAACACCAGTTTCTGGAAGGGTTTAAACCCATGAACATCGAGCAGTACGATGGAACGACGGATCCGGTCGTCTGGATTGAAGTTTTTCTCCTCCACATTCATATGGCTCGTGGAGATGACCGCCATGCCATCAAATGTCTCTTCTAACGTTGAAAGGACCAGCACGGCACTAGCTAAACAGCCTCCCAGAAAACTCCATTGGAACCTGGGAAGATTTAGAAGATGCTTTTCGGGCCAATTTTCAGGGCACTTATGTCCGGCCACGAGGTGCGGATAACTTAAGTCACATAATCCAGCAACCAGGCGAATCAGCTCGCGAGCTTTGGAGTCGTTTCCTAATAAAAAAGAACCAAATCATGAATTGTCCGGACGTCGAAGCCTTAGAGGCCTTGAAACATAGCGTCCGGGATTAATGGATCGCCCGACACCTTTGGCAGGAGAAGCCGAAGACCATGGCAGCCTTAACTGCACTTATGACTAGCTTCTGTGCGGGTGAAGATAGCTGGTTGGCTCGTAGAAGCAACAGCTCGGGCGACCCCGACACTTCTGAGGCCAGGGATGGCAATGGTAAACCACTCCGCAATAAAAACAAACATCAGAGCAACAATGATGACGCAGATGATACAACAGTTAATGTCGGACTCAGTGGTTCTAAATCCGGTCAGCGGAAGAAACCTTTCAAAGGCAACAAGGACAGTCCATCCATCTTGGATAAAATCCTTGAGAGGCCCTATCAGATCCATGGCACACCCGATAAGCCTGCTAACCACACCAACAGGAACTGTTGGGTTTTCAAACAGGTCGGTAAGATAAATACCGAACACAAGGGAAATGGACCTCCAAGTGACAACGATGATGAGCCCCATCAGCCAAACACCCGGGACCAAAAGCGGTTTTCCCCCGAGGTGAAAATAGTGAACATGATCAATGTCACTCACATTCCCAAAAGGGAGCGCAAGCGCGCACTAAGGGACATCTACACCATAAATCCTGTCGACCCAAAGTTCAACCCATGGTCAGCCTGTCCGATCACTTTTGTTCGCAGGGGCCACCCAGCCAGTATCCATCACGGGGGTTCGGCCGCCCGGGTACTCGGTCCAATTATCGACGGATCCATCTCACTAGAGTCCTTATGGACGGGGGCAGCAGTCTCAACTTGATTTATAAAGACAATGTCCACAAGATGGGCATTGACCCATCAAGAATCAAGCCTAGTAAAACTACCTTTAAAGATGTGATACCCGGCGTGGAGGCCCGTTGCACGGGGTCACTAACACTAGAGGTAGCATTTGGCTCCCCAGAGAACTTCCACAGTGATGAATTAATCTTCGACATCGTCCTTTCCGCAGTGGCTATCACGCACTGCTCAGACAAACTGCTTTTGCCCGCTTTAATGCAGTCCAACACTATGCTTATTTGAAGCTTAAGATGTCTGGACCTCGTGGCATTACAGTCAATGGAAATATGGAGCGCTCCCTCCGTACTGAAGAACACACCGCAGCCCTTGCAGCCGAGGTGTATGGCGGCCTTATCAAGCCGAATAATACATCAGATATTAAAGCCAAGAACATCCCTAAACGAGTCCAGTCTGCGCATCACTGCGATAAATCGATGGATCCGGACGTTAATTAGCAGTTCGGCCTCCGCCGACTGCCCTATAAGGTTGCAGCTTACGTACTGCACGTACATAAATATGCCCTAAAAATACCTTGGGCAGCACCGGAGGCACACTACGGAACAAGTCCATAGTACGGCTTGACCCTATTTTATCTAAATACATGTTTTTTTTACTACAGGTTCATTAAGAGGCCTATTTGCAGTATGGTTGTATTAGAGATCCTTTCAAGCCTAGCGTTTCCCAACCATCAAATACTCCTATCAAAGTACTTATTACTAGGAGAAATGGCGCAGACGTGCGGCAGGGCATCACTGGAGTCTTTGAACTATTACTTTTAGGCCCTGTGATAGACTTTCCCTTATGTTAAAAAAATTTAGGCATGTAACATGACCTTAATATTCATGGCATTGTTTGCCGAAACACGCCTCGACGTATCGATAAGGATATAAAGGAAACAGACGAGCTCCCCCTTTGTGTTGAGTTCTTATATTATCTCGTCATCCGTATTCCTTCCTTGCTTTCAATTGACATACGCGCTTCGGCATGACCTTCATGCCAGGGGTTGTATTCGGCCCCCACAAATTCTCAAAGTTCGAACACCTCTAGGGACCTCTTTGGCGTCCCCTATATTGCACTATATGCATCGGCTCTTAATCATGTCTTTGGTCTACAGTTAGGTTGCTCGGCTCCTGTGATTGCCACCTTACGTTCCGCAAGTTCGGCCAAGGTAGCAAAGGGAGAACTACTACGATTGTATTTCTGGTTCGTCCGATTAAGTACCTCAGTAGAGAAAGCTGAAAATTGACAGTCATGATATGCGAGAGCGGGCCAATGATCCAGTAACTTAGTGTTATACTACAAATCGTTCACGATTTATGCCGTATTATACGAGGGGCTAGGCTTTGACTAGCCGTGTTGCAAAGGCGTCATACTCCGGATTGTCATTCATACAATAGGGGCTAGTACTTAGCCCCACCAATGGACTCTTATGGCTAAGTGAAAGTAACGAAGCCGCATAGTCTGATTGCCTAGTTCACCTCGCAATACGCCTCCTATATTGGACAAAGACATTGGATACAGTGCGAACATGCGTTCCCGAACACCCCTGTAATATTTACATGGGGGCAAAAGTCGACGACTGGTAAACTTTCCGACTTATATAATAAACGGCCAAACAGGAGGATAAACTAACAAAATTATAAAGAGCAAGCATAAATATTTTACATTATGAGTTCATTACATGGTTCTTACAAACCGGATTCCACTATGCAAATATGATATCCTTTGAGCATTGGCCCTCTACAATGCAGACACCCTCGAGGACCTCACTGAAGTACTTCTCCGATTGTCGGTGATCCTTGCCTTCGGGTGGCCTTGCGGTGGCAATTTCGGTGGCCTTCATCATCACCCACTGCACTTTTACTCGGGCAAAGGCCATCCGAGCACCTTGTATGCAGGTCGGCCACTTGATGGCATCGATCCGAGGACGCGCATCGACTAACCTCTTCATGAGTCCGAACTAGCTACTGGGTATGGGCTCGGCTAGCCAAAAACAGACTATTAAATCCTTCATGGCCAGTCAGGCCACCCTGTGCAGCTCGGTCAACTGCTTCAGCTGATCGCTGAGGGGTGTCAGATGCTCTGGCGCAAGGTATTGCGACCAGAACAGCTTCTCCGTTGAGCTCCCCTCTTCGGCTCGAAAGAAATTTGCGGCGTCAGCGACACTCCTCGGAGATCCGCAAATGCGCCTGGAGAACTCCAAACTCGGGTCAGCAAGATGTATCTGTTACTTGTAAATTTACTCTGCAGAAGAAAGGCCTTACTAGCCGCTATCTTCCTCGCCTCCAGGATCTCCTGGCGATCGCCCTAGGCTTCAACCAGGGCCTTCTTCACGCTCTCGAGAGCTTTGGTGAGCTCAGAGCCATGTTCCGAACTCTTCTGCTCCAAGCACTCGCACTTGGCAATGGCGTCCTTGAGCTCATGCTCGACCTTGCCCACCCGCGCCTCGTGTTGTTCACGGGCGGTTCGCTCCGCCTCCAACTGCTTGGCCGCTTTGACAGCGGCTGCCTTGCTCATCTCCGCCTCCTTTTTGGCTTGGGAGAGGGAACTCTTGAGGGATTCGACCTCGGCTACGCCAACTATGAGTATAGTCATAAAACTCGGTAATTTAAAAAAATCACACACATATCACTTCGGGTATGTCATAGTGCCACATACCTTGTGTTTCGTCAAACCACTTGTTGACGTGGTCGAGCTCCTCATCGGCTAGCCGAAGCTTCCCATTGAGCTCGGAAACCTCTGTGGCTTGGGCAGTAGCCGCCAGCATAGATGCATGTCCAGCAAGATAGCATGATACATTATCAACTTGTTTTTAATCCTCTGTCCGGATTGTTCTAATCCGGACAGACTCTCAGGGGCTACTGTCTATATGCAGGTTCAACCTTTCATATAAAAGAACTTGTATGAGGATTACAGCGCATACCTCAAAGCCTGTCAATAGGCTGTTGAAGGCTTCATTCAGTCTGCTCTTCGCGGAGCGAACCTTTTCCATAACCGCACCCATCAGGTTGCGGTGCTCCTCCCTGATGGAAGCGCATTGTAGCGCTTCCTCCAGAGTATGAGCGGCCTCCGGATTAACAAAGGCCATCAATGGGGCTACTGCTCCTTCCCCCTCTTTCGAAGGGGGGTGTTGGTCCAAACTCGGAGCTGCATTGGTCTCCGGGATAGTGTTTGGCGAGGGCCCAAACTGTTGAGACCCCCCATCCTCGGTGGTCATGGGGGTCGTCGTGCCCCAATCTGCGGCATCCAAGGTATTGACCTCGGGCGCCTTCTGGACGGCCTCGTCCGCCCCTCCTCAACCAGGAGAGGTCCTTTTGGGACGACACCTCAGTGTCCTCCATGGCAGCGGGGAGGGCTCGTGATGGTCCATCCCTCTCCGCCTCTTCAGGCAGCATAGAATTCCCTGTCAAAGTCGAGGGGTTCGGGATATCGCGCGGAGGGCTGAAATATGAGTAAAGATACAATTTATAGAGAGGCAGGTAAGCGAAAATTAAACAAGTAAGGTTTTTTATACTTACGATTCAGCCAGGGGCTTAACCTTGGGAGCTCTCCTGGGGATGTGTTCGGACACCGAGTCCGAACTTACCGAGAGGGTAACCTTCTTCCTCTTCTGTGTCGCCTCCTCCGGATTCTTGGAGGCCGTCCTCTTCTTCCTCCCCGTGATGCAACAGGAGTCGCTCTTCACTTCCTCCTCCTCCTCTCTGTCCTCACCCTCCTCGTGAGAGGAGACAGTCTTGGTCTCTCCGGACACAGCATCCGAAGGACCTCTTTGGCGGGGCCCGCCCTTGGGCTCCTTGCCCTTCTTCTTGCTCTTCTTCTCCGGCGCTTGGTAGGGTGCCAGAACCAGCATTTCCTCCAGCTGAGGAGTTACTGGGTCTTTGGGAAACGGAGCTGGACTCTTGATCTGCTCTGCCTTCTTTGTCTAGCCCTGTAAAGAGGTGGGCTAATAAGATTCGTATTGATCAATTATTTTGACTGGAATATCTTCGAAAAATTAAGACATACCGGAGTGGCTGGATTCTCGGCGTCGAGACTGACGCCTTCGGTCTCCATAGGCCAGCCCTTCCGGGCCTTAAAAAGTAGCTTCCACACTCCCTCGTGCATCGTGCCGAGGAAGTGTTGCAGAGTCTGCGGCTCCTCCGGATTGGACTCCCACATGGCGGAAGCCCGGCGTTGGCAAGGGAGGATGCGGCGGAAGAGCATAATCTGCACCACGTTGGTAAGACCAACGTTCTTGCTCAGCACATTGGTGATACGCGTCTGTATTGTCTGCACCTCCATCTGGGACCCCCAGTCGAGGCCCTTTGTTGTCCAGGAGATGAGCCTCATGGGGGTTTGGATCTGAACTCCGGAATTGCTGCCTACTTGGTGTGGCGCGGCTCAGTGATATAAAATCACTCTTGTTGCCAGATCTTGACGGTCTCAACGAAGGCCCCCTTGGGCCATGTGGCATTGGGAAGCTTGCTTATCATGGCCCCGCCACAGTCCGCATGTTGGCCATCGACCACCTTCGGCTTCACATTGAAGACATTCTGCCATAGGCCGAAGTGTGGGGGGATGCGGAGTAGAACCTCACACACGACAATAAACGCCAAGATGTGGAGGAAGGAATTTGGGGCTAGATAATGAAAATCTAGCCCATACTAGAACATAAGTCCCCGGACGAAGGGGTCGAGTGGAAAACCTAGCCCTCTGAGGAAATGGGGGAAAAAGACGACCCTTTCACCGGGCTCTGGAGTGGGGATGATCTGACCCTTGGGGGGAGCCTGTGTGCGATGGTTGCGGATAGGTACCCCGCACTCTGGAGATCCTTTGTCACCTTCTCCGTGATGGAGGAGGCCTCCCACTTGCCCTTGGAACCGGATCCGGCCATGGTCGGAGGAGGTGGTGGTGGTGAGAAAGATGAAAAAATTTGGGGCACTAAGAGCTTGGGAGATTGGAAGGCTGAGGAGAGTGGAAGGCGCGGGGAAGAAAGGAGAAATCCATTGCCCTCATATAGGCGGTAAAAATTCCAACCGTCCCCCCACTTATGCCTTGAAACTCTCCTATTCCCAATGAAAGTATGCGCCATAAAATGTTGGATTACCCAAATCTTATTGATGGGCAATACCGTAATAAGTGGGCACATTCTCCATTTTGACAAAAAGGGCCAAGGGAACGCGGGGTGTGAAAACGGTTCAAAACGCTGAAGGGTCAAGTCTGATGCTTCACCAAAAAAAGTTGTCAGTAAAGACATTGTTCCTATATTTTATATATCCTGCCTTCGCGGCTAAGGGTTGTGTCAATTATGCAAAGCCGAATAAAGTTCTTTTATGGAGGAAAGCTGACGTATATTGTTCAGGGAACCTGCCTCACAATGTCGAAGATAATCTGTGTAACGAACACATCATCATTGAAGAATGGTTCAGTGGCTACTAAGGGAGTCCCGGACTAAGGGGTCCTCAGGCGTCCGGTCTATTGGATATGGGCCGGACTAATGGGTCATCAAGATACAAAGAAGAATACCACCACGTGTGACCGGTAGGGACTCCCGTATATGTGGATAACAAGTTTAGGTGTCCGGATATACTATTTCATTTTTGTTAAACCGACTTTGTACAACCCTAAGCCCCTCCGGTATCTATATAAACCGGAGGGTTAGATTGAAGGCAGGATCATCACAACATTGATAGGCTAGACAAGCTAGGGTCTAGCAATTACGATCTCGAGGTAGATCAACTCTTGTAACCCCCATACTTATCGAATATAATCAAGCAGGAGTAGGGTATTACCTCCATTAAGCGGGCCCGAACCTGGGTAAACACTGTGTCCTTTTGATCATAGTTACCATCGATCCTCAGACATACAGTTTGGGGGCCCAAACCGAGATCAGTCAGTTTTGACACCGACACGAAGGGATCCCATTATGGCCAATTTGAAAGGGGACAAGAAGTACATCTAATCCTGATGAAAGGTAGTCTTCGCCTGCAAAGCTTCTGGTCGTGACGCCGTGGTGGGGTCGACGATGACATCCATCTTGCCAAGGCCATGGTCTTAAGGGATTCCTTGCGAACTCCTGTGTGTCCTTAATTCCTTAGCACCAAAAGGGAAACTGCCTCCTCTGCGCACGTTGGCACCTACATGGCCATGGTCGTCATGGCTCACGTCATCGCAGCCTCATGAAGTTGGGTACCTGCATAGAAATCTCCGCTCCTCGGGAGGCTGCTCCTCTGGAGGTCTTGATGTCGCCCTCCTCACGAGGCTGGATGCCCCCGCGAGGGTATTGTCTTGGACGGTCTTGCAGCTGGGTCATACTGGACCGTCGTTGGGCCTACGCCACTACAAAAAAGACACATCCATGACATTTTGGGCCGAACGAATTTTTTTTGTCATACATATGACACTTCTATGACGTTAATTGTGAAAAAACCCGGTATCATCATAGATGTGGTGGGCTCCTACTTCTATGACAAAAAATCATGACAGAAAATGGGCTTTTCGTCCTGGGCGGGCCGGAGACGCAGCTGCATGACATTCTTTGGGCCGTCCATGATGGAAAAAACTGTGGTAGAAGCAAGGGCGAGGAAAATTTCGAGGAGTTCCCGATTACGGTGGGAGGTCGGGGGCCGAGCGATGCGTGTTTCTCTCGTACACGTACACGCATGTGTGCGAGGCATTGGCTCTAACTAAACCCGAGCGAGGCGATGGGCTCTAACTGAACCCGAGCGATTGCATTGTGGGATACGCGTTACTGAACCCGAGCAATCGATCGATGGCTGTTAATTAAACCCGATCGAGCGATTCCCTTCGCTACTGCTGCTAACTGAAGTCGATCGATTGGATGAACAGTGAGCGTTGCGGGGGGGTTTGGATGAACAGTGAGCGGTGGCGTTGCCTCTTGATGAACAGGACCCCGTGGTGTGGTGGAGGGTTGGATGAATAGTAGATGGTGGAGGGGTCCCGTGGAGGGGTGGTTGAACAGGACCCTGTGGTGTGGAGGGCTGGATGAACAGTAGATGGTGGAGGGGTGGTTGAACAGTAGCGGGTGGAGTAGCGCGCGGTGGAGGCTGGATGAACAGGAGCCCATGGATGAACAGTCGCATGTGGAGGCTGGAGGAGGTCGATGGTGGATGAACAGTAACCCGTGGAGGCTGGAGGAGGTCGACGGTGGAGATGAACAGTATCCCGTGGAGTCTCGTTTTGCGATACACCACACCCCTCCCGATGAACAGGACCCCCGTTTCGACCGTAGCGCTCCAACACAAGTCCGTTTCGTCCGTTTTGCGGTATGCCACACCTGTCCCGATCAACAGGACCCCCATTTCGATCGTAGGAGGTCCGTTTCCTCCGTTTTGCGGTATGCCGGACCCCTCCCAATGAACATGATCCCGTTTCGAACGTGGCCGGTCGAACACAAGGCCGTTTCCTCCATTGTGCGGTACGCTAGGCCTCGTTTCCATCGCATGTTCCGTCCAAGCCCTCCAGATGAACACGACCATGCATTCCGTTCTGACCCAGCCGGTTGGCTCCCCATGAACATGACGACGACGATGTTTCTCCGTTCTGACCCAGCCATGTACATGAGCCCTGGCTGTACGTATGCGCGAGTAGGCGTTCGAGACCCCGCCCGTATGTACGCATACATGGCTGTATTTTCTTTCTTGCACACTAGCCGTTATACGTACGTGTACGTGCTACGTGCGCGCCTCTACTAGGACACGTACGCGCCTCTACTACGACATGTGCGTGCCTCTACATCCACCAGTATATATGTACGTACACGTTTGCGACCAGAATGACAACGCTATGTACGCTTCGACCAGGTGGGTCCCGACTGTCAAGCACTTCCTTGCGTGCGAAGATGTAGCTGGTGGGTCCCAGCAGTTAGGGGGGCGAACCGTTTTTTTCGGACGCACTTCCTTGCGTACGAAGATGTAGCTGGTGGGTCCAAGCAGTCAGGGGGAAATGTTTTTTTCGCAAAATACGGTGGCCCGTCCAGTGGGTTCCTGCTGTCAGGTGGAGGAATAATTATTCTGCGCATAATAAGGAGGCACTTCCTTGCTGCGGCCATGGACCCAGCTGTCAGCCTCTCCACGTACAGTCCACGTCCGATGGAAGCCATTCCTTGACCATGTTAACCACGCCGCACCGAGAGCACCAGGGCGGTGGACGATGGCGAGGCCTAGGAAGGGGACGACGCGGAGCCAGGGAAGGCGCGGCAGTGGATGCCCACGCATAGAGGAGTACGAGGGTTCACTGGTTCACTGCGGTGTGAGGCTGTCGTCGCCGCAGAATAACAGGGGGTGTGGGTGAGTAGAAGGATGTCCTGGCCAGCGGTTGGAGTAGTAGGCGGCGGTGAGGCCTCCGCCGCATTGCAGCCGGCCACGGGAGGCAGGAGCACGAGGCACGACCGGCGCTGGTTTGGACGGCTGGAGCAATAAGAACAGAGGTTGAAGAAGCACTACGGCCATTGGATGGAAATCGTACGGTCACTGGAGCTAGAATCGTGCATATTGACTAAGTTGACAAAGCCCTCCGTCCCCGTCAACTTAGTAGGCCCACAAGTCAGCCTGCCACTATACTAGGTCCCAGCTAACACGGGGAGTATTCATTTTTTTGTGCATAATAAGGAGGCACTTCCTTGCGTGCGAAGATATAGCTGGTGGGTCCGAGCTGTCAGCGGTGGTAACGTTTTTTCATGAAATACAGAGGCCCTTTTGGTGGGTCCCTAATGTTAGGTGGAGGAATCATTATTTTGCGCGTAATAAGGAGGCATTTCCTTGTGTGCGTCCGTGGACCCAGCTGTCGGCCTCTCCACGTACAGTCCACTTCAAATGCATGTCGGTCGTTGACCACGTTGACCAGGCCGCGCCGAGAGCACCAGGGCGGTGGACGACGGCGAGGCCTAGGAAGGGAACGACACGGAGGCAGGGAAGACTCGGCAGTCGTTTCCCACGCGGAGGGGAGTATGACTGTACGAGGGCTTACTGGTTCGTCTGCCGTCACCAGAGAATAACAGTAGGTGTGGGTGACTAGAGGGATGGCTAGGCCAGCGATGGGAGTACGATGGGGCGGTGAGGCCTGCGCGGTAGCAGAGCCGGACATGGGGAGGAGGGAGCAGGCAGTCCCGCCGGCGCTTGTTTGAGCGGCTGGAGCAGGAAGAGCAGAGATTGAAGAAGCACGACGGCCGTTCGATGGCCATCCAACAGTCACTGCTTGTGCGTCAACCTTTTTTTTAGGAAAGCCTCAAATCTGTAAAAAAACAGCATACAACCCATCTGCTATTATTTGTAATAATTTACAGCCCATTTGCTAATTCTTAAGGTTTTTTTTGGAGCCCATTTTTTTTTGTTAGCATTACAGCCCATATTGTGGCCACGGTTAAAAAATTATACGAAATTTTGCAAATTTCGGTGCGGTCCGAACTGTTTTGAGTCCCGGAATTTCGACTCACATTCAAACTGATTTTAAAAGTAAATGTATATCAATATAAAATCCAACAAATTCTCAACGCATAAAAATTAATGTAGTTTAATGTCTCGAAATAAAAAAAAAGATATTTGAAACTAATTGTCGGTTTGATGTGTGTTAAAAATGTACAGCCCATTTCTCATTACTGATGGGCCATTTTCTCGGCCAGCCGAATGAAAGCTCTCCTCGTCTTGAAAGATTTGCAACCCAACAGGCCTGATAAAGCGACTTACTTGGAAAATCACAAAAAAACTGGGTTGTGGTCGTGGACCCAGCTGTCAGCCTCTCCACGTACAATACTCTTCTGATGGAATGTCGTTGACCACATTGACCACGCAGCGCTGAGAGCACCAAGGCGGTGGACGACGTCGAGGCCTAGGAAGGGGACGACGCGGAGCCGGGGAAGACGCGGTAGTGGATGCCCACGCGGAGAGAAGTACGAGGGTTCACTGGTTCGGCTGCGGTGTGAGGCTGCCGTCACCGTAGGCCTGGCTAGCGGTGGGAGTAGTACGGGGCGATGAGGCCTCAACGGCAGCACAGCCGGCCACTGGAGGCAGGAGCAGGTGGTCTCCCCGGCGCTGGTTTGGGCGGCTGGTGCAAGAAGAGCAGCGATTGAAGAAGCGGCAGGACCGTTCGATTCAAATCCAACAGTTACTGCTGCTAGAATCGTTTGTTGACTAAGTTGACAAGCCCTGCGTATGCGTCAACTTAGTAGGCCCACAGATCAGCCTCCCAACTGGTGCACCCCAGATGTCAGTGGGAGGAATCATTTTTTTTTTGCATAATAAGGAGGCAGTTGATTGCGTGCGGCCAGGCCAGCGGAGGGAGTAGGGTGGGCCGGGGAAGCCTGCGCGGCATCACAGTGGGCCACAAGAGGAGGGAGCAGGCAGTCCTGCCGGCGGCTGGAGTAGGAAGATCAGAGATTGAAGAAGCACGTCGGCAGTTGGATGGACATCCAACAGTAACTGTTGCTAGAATCGTGTGTTCACTGACAAAGCCTTGCGTAAACAAGTCAGCCTCGAAATCTGTGGCGTGTACAGCCCATTTGCTATTATTTTTATATTTTTTTACTCATTTCCTAATTCATATGGAATTTATTGCAGCCCGTTTTCCATTTTTAGAATTGCTGGCCATTTTCTGGTCAGTAGCAGGGTCAAAAAATTAACTAAATATGTGGGGAATTTTGAGAATTCGCAAAATTTTGCTGGGGAACAAAATATTCTTAATCCAAAAATTAATAGCCATACTAAAACAAATTTATAATAAATTAGTACTATGTCATGTTAAATCCAATGAAATACGTATAAGATATCAATGAAGAACAAAAACAAAAAAAGAAACTAATATCCCATTTGCTATAATTTTTTTGGAATTTACAACCCCTTTTGATATTACTTTTAACAGACATTGACCATACTCTTTGGCCAGGACGGAATGCATCCCTCCTCGTCTTGCAAGATTTGCAGCCCAGTAATTCGGAGAAAACAAATAGGCCTAGCTTGGGTATACTTCAAAAATAAATACTGGGCTGCCTTTTTTCCCAAAGAACTAGTGCATGAGCATTTAGCTTTATTTATTTATTTACTTATTTATGTTTAGGGGACCATGAGCATGTACCTAGGCCGGATTCATGTGAGAGCCTCCCTTCCAGTTAATTATGGGCTTCTCTATTGGGCCTTCATTAGTGGGTTGCATGTTATCAACAAGTGGAAAATGTGTTCCGTACGAAAAATAGCATGAGCTACGTATGGTACGGGGCACTAAAGGATCGAACCGTGCAACAACTTCCAAAACATTGTGTTTGTCATTCTAACAACACATTTATTCGACCAACAGATGAAATATACTACTGATTGTAAATTGAAAACAGCAGCAGCAGCAACGAGGGCTGGGGGTGCAACAGAAGCAGTAAGCGGGCCAGAAGAGTGAAGACGCAGCCATCTCTTCCAAACCAAACATCAGCCATCATTACAAAAGGGCTACCAAAAAAGAACAAGTGTATGCATAAAACTAAATAAAGATCCTACTACACAAGTGTACGCATCTAACTAACTGGCTCAGTTAGACATTACTATTTATTAAGCTGTGGAGATTGGCTGACAGCTTGAACCAGATGGGTGCCTGACGGGGGAAACTCCAGCCAACAGGTCGAAGTCTGATACTTGCGACCCTCTCTCCTACTTTGGGCTGCAGAGCATGGCGGCACATATCAGGGTATGGTGCATGCAGAGATGCATGGTACGCTGTGTACACACAGTTTTGCCTGATGAACGAAACCGCGCTGCCATCATGATCCTTGCCGTCGGTTATCTCCTGGTTAATCGGATAATTCAGTCCGACAAACAGAGAGCGTGTACCAAGGCTACTTACCAGCCTCTAGTCAAAAATTCCGGAAGGCCCAGAGAAGCTGGGATCCTTCTCAAAGACCTTGCGGTGACTGTGATTGTATAACGTGAAACAACACGTCCGGTACGTGCGAACGATCATCAATCTTTTACCGTCGTCTGATCGAGCCAGGAACCACCTGCAACTGCCATGCCGCTTTTCTTTGAAAGGTTCTGGGATTAGGAAGGGTAGGGACACCAGGCGGCCTAGAACATCATATCAAGTTGGAGTCAAATAAAAAAAGGCTCTTGATTTAGTCAATCTTAAGAACAGCATGTTATGAGCATGAATATTTTTTAAGTAAATGTTGACAGTAATATAAGCAAGCCATCATGATATCATAGGAAAGTAACATACTGCTGTAATAGCGGTTTGTAGCGATTACTGGAGTAGGCCAGCAATATGTCCAGCCATAGAAGGAGTCGACAGCGTAAATGAAGCCGTTGTGTTCAATGGCATCAGAGAACCATGGAGGATGTATGATCCTGCGATGGACGTGCAGATTTATCCACTTACCGCAGTGACCTGTCAGATAGGCGAGACCGCGGTTGAAGAACGCAACTAGCCTGAAGTCTTTATAATTTGCAGATCTTGTGGGCACTCGGCAGATTACAACCTTGAGCAAATCAAACTTGGTATCATGTTGGTTACTGTAAGATTCCAAGTATTCTGGGCCGCGGTGCCAAAGCAGTGCAGTGTTAATCGAAGGAAGGGGGATCAATCGCCGGGTGTAGACCTCCATGAGCATCCAGCTGCCGCGACCGTCGACGAGTACCATCCAAGACATGTTCATGCCGACCCAGTATATACCGTTAATGTAGTTGAGGCTGACGGGGATCGGATCACACTCAAGGGGGTTGATGCTCGCCACCCTACGATTGTTATGCTACGTGACATGTCGTTTCTGAAGATCAGGCGACATCAGCAAGCAAGGAGTTGGCTTAAAAAGCTCCAGCCTGAGGGCTTTGAGTAAATGGTACAGCCCCGACGAGCACACGGCGAGCGGCATGGTACTGAGATTGTCCACACGCGAAACAATGAGCTTGATTACCTCTGTGGGGAGCGAATTCCAGCCACTCTTTCGGCGGACGTTGCTCGGTTCTGCCATTGTTAGTGCTTGGGTTGCGGGTGAGGGGGGAGGCGCCTTTACGGGGATGGAAGATTCGGCGAGATTATGTGCGGACAAAGATGGAGAAGAGAATATGTGCTGCGGGAAGTGGACAGGTGATGATGACTATAGCACGCCGCTTGACTTACGAGACACATACCAGCAGCGTAGGGTCATGTCAATGCCAGACAACTTTCTTGAGTGATCACAGTACTGGTACTCCCTACAGTACCTACTACAGTACTATGCCCTAACTTGCTTGAGTAGAGTAGTAGAGTAGGACTCTGCTCTACTAGTAGCACCGGAGGAGTAGTATATTCTAATCTAAAATAGTTACAAACTTCAATACCCAAGCGTGGAACGACTACGAACCATGCTCAAAGACCGTGTCTACGTGGTGTTTGGACTTATATGCAAAAAAATCGCAAGATGCCCGTGCATTGCACGGCACACCATCATCACCAACTTGTTTTTTCTCTACTCCTACTCCTATAAAAGACTCAAGGGCTGTTTGGATTGTGACTATCTTTGCCATATATTGCCACATGATTTTTTCCACAATTTCCACACTTGCCTTAGTTGATTTTCTCAAATTGTTAGCCACACTTTGGCTTGCCTAAGGGACACCATCTACAGCTTCGTGCACTACTCATGCGCTCCATTCGGCATCCGCAATGTCCCATACAGCCACTCCCTCCTGTGCTACATTCAGCGGGCGCTGTTGAAATTTGGGGAGCACAGTCTCGCGACTGCTGGCGGCCACGACTTCACCCACGACGACTTCTTTCCCGACCTTGGCAACCTCTTGCTCAAAGACATGGGCGACAACCTCAACGCCAACGGTGCTGCTCCCATTGCACCGTATGTGTTTCTGTCCTTCCTGTTCGAAATCATGGTAGAATTCATGTTTCTACTCTGTATCCTACTACTATGCTAGTCCACATGATTAGTTTCATCTCTGTTATAGCCGTCATGATTTATTTTGTCCTTATTCAGATTAAATCTCGTAGTAACTTGCTCATATATTTAAGTGGCGCAACCTCCCCTATAGCCACTCCCGTTTCATGGACGGCCTGGTCGATGCCTCCAAGGAGCCCTTCGTCCACTGCTATGAGTGCCCGATGCCATTTTGTGGCTCGCCGGCGGACATGGTGCATCACCTCATGGATGCATGCAGTGGTCACTGCTGGCCCTTGGCGGAGAACATGAAGTACGAGAAGTGCTACCCGTTCACCACGCCGGAGTCGCTGGAGGATCACCACCGCCTACTAATCTTGGAGGAGGACGGCAACATCATCCTCTTGATCGTGGGCACCGACGAGGCCCGCGTAGACCGCCGCCCTGTCTCTGTAATGTGCGTCAGGGGCGACGCCGCTGACGCTGACACTGACACGAGACCGATGTACGGGTGTGTGGTCAGTGTTACTACCCCTCCGGGTCACGTGGGCGGCGACACGGCCTCATCGAACGGACTTGGACTCTGGGGAGCTGGGACTATCACGTGGGCGGTGCACGGGGACTCCAAGGAGGTTCACTTGGACATATGAATTATCAAGTTAAATGTTGATCATTAGTCTTCGCTCAATGTAATCCACTGTCTAAGCATGTGGAGACTTCCATGCAGGATCTTGCTCTATTGGAGTATCGCGCATGAATAAAACTGTATCCGTTTATGGTTTAGTCTAGAATCTTCCATGTATGAATTTTTACTACAGTAATGGTGAAAGACTTACGATGAACCATTTCTTACATCTCCTCAGCCCCCTTGCAAGTCATCCTGATTTAATCCCTCCGTCTAGGTGTATAAGGGCATGGTTAATATAACTTAATAGTATAGCCAACTGTTGACTATAAGAAAGTGCCATGTCATCTGTAGCCAACATGTATAACAATCGATACTCAAAAACTAATTCTTAAAGAGCATTTCTTGCAAAGCACAATAAGTGTTATTTCTTCACAAGTTTTGGATGCAGGTTGAACAGTTGAACGTTTTTGTTTGCAAAAGATACCTTTTTATATATTTCACCCGGATGTTTATGAGATCTAGAGATGAAATAATATCCGAAGAAACCTATCGATACCCGTTACACATGAGATGACCCCCACATCCTTTGTCAAAATAAACAACTCCCCGATCAATGCATTTCACTCTTCCGTGCAACGCATGGGTACCTTACTACTATAGATTAGTAGGACCAAAAATTGAACTAACATTATATATAGTACGATAAATGCTGATGCATGTCACATAAAATTATATCATTCAAAACTATGTTCAAATACGAATCCAACGATATCGTTTTTGTTGACATGCACTAACATTTTGTCAGTTAAATCTTCAGTCAAATACAATGGGGAACTAATAAACCACGACCGATGTAGGCCCTGTTTGGATCCATGGGTTAGAGTTAGTTTGGGTTAGTTTGGACTCAACTAACCCAAAAGTATCCAAACAGGAGGGTTAGTTTGGGTTAGATGCATCTAACTCATCCAAAAAATCTAACCCACCCAAGAGGTGCTTATTCGGGTTAGTTCTTCTCGGGGCCATTAAAAACACATTTTTCTCTCGCTCTTCCTGCAACATATCCTTCCCAACTTCCTCGAAGTTTCTCATCCTCTCCCTCCCTCCCTCTCACACCACCTGTGAAGGCGCCTCGCCGTATCTGTGCTCCATCTAACCCTGCCATCCAAACACCTATTTGGTTAGAGTTAGCTCAGGGTTAGTACAAGTGTAGAGGGCAGCGCTGCACGGGAGTCTCACCTCTCACCCCGCTCGTGGCGTGGCAGTAAAGCCGTCATATCACAAAACCCAACCACTCCCAGTAAGAAGTGGCCTGGTAAAATAAACGGACAAGCAACCATCACATCCCTCCGTCTTTTTTGCATTTCATCTCTCTGCATTTACTTTCTCCGGTTCATCTCGCACACTCGATCCCTAGCTACTACTCCTAGGGCCAGTTCTTTTGGCGGCTTCCCCAGCTTTTCCCACAAGACTAGTCACAGTGGAGAGTAACAATAAGGCACCTCACTCATTTATTTGGGATTCTAAACTACTACTCAGTCCTGGTTTATTCCTCACCATTGTAATTTGTGCTAAATTTTGAAAAAAGATTTAACTGATAAAATGTTACTCCCTCCGTCTAGGTGTGTAAGTCATCTTACGAAAACCAAATAATCCCAAAACACTTAGGCGCCGTGCATTAACTTCTACCTTGTTTCTTGTTTCTTGGCATATCAACCAACAAGAGATAAAGAGTGTGCATGCTTTTAGTGACTTGAGATATCAAACATGACATGCGGTGGTTAGTTCATTGCATGCAATACTATTAATTAGCAAATGAACATTAACGTTTCTCGTTTTCTCCTCCTTGGTCATGGTGCACAGCCAAAGAGCAAGTACAATAGTATCCAGTCAGCAGGATATAAGAACTTTCACATCATCAAAATCATAGCTAGAAGAGAGAGAAGGAAGAGAAAAGAAGCAAGCGGGCGCTTCAGTTATCGCCGGCTACAGCGATGGAAACAAGAAATCCAAACCGCATGCATCCTGAATGCATCCAGGTGAGCTAGCGCTTCATTCATTCCCGCCAATCAGCATGCGTCTCCTTCCCTCGTTTCACATGCACACATTAAGTATTGATAGCTAGTTTACAGTCCATCTACTATACTAGCAGGCTATTATGAAGACAAGTGACATGGCGTACATATATAGCCGGCAGCAGGCTTTCTTATTGACCATGCTCTAAGATGACTTACTCACCTAGACGGATGGAGTGGTGCATGTGACATGCACTAACATTTCATTAGTTAAATTTATGATCAAAATTTGACATAGATTACAATGGGGACCAATAAACCAGGACGGAGGTAGCAGTTATGGGATTACTAATCTAGAAGCCTAAAAGAACTGGCCCCTGGTACTCCTACTAGTAGTAGTAATCAAGTTGGAATTCCAATTGCACGACACAACTTGTTAGGAAAAAAATTCGATACAGGGTGTAGGAAGCGGTTTGGGAATTTGCGTGCCTTTCCAACCAGTGAGATACTCCGTACAAAGTACGACAAAGAAATAACCACAGAGAAGGAAGCTAAAAGTAAACAATCAAACGAGCATTTTTGCATTTGTTTTGCATTGAATCGTTTCACAAGCTTGACTAGTGTTGTTTTTCTACTTTTACAAAAACCACATCGTAATGTTAAAACGTGCATTTGCACATACATAACTAATAGTAGTACTCCCTCCGTCTAGGTGTACAAGTCTTCCCTCCTTCTTGGTCACCGTGCACAACCAAAGATGACTTATTGACCTGGACCGAGGGAGTAGCACAGTCTGCAAGCATATATCGAGAGAGACATGTAGTCCGATAGTATATAGTAAAGTTTGTGCTATATGCACGTACTTGCAAAATGCGTAATAATACACAACGTTTCCAAACTTTCCCTTTTACATACTTAATTAAGGATGCTAAAAATTCCTGAACGTTCGGGATTTATCATTTGCGTCCCAAAACTAATGAGATCGCCTTACAAAACAAAAATTATACTCCTCCTAAAAGCCACGACGCTCGCAGGAGCGCTTGCGGCGCCCCACGAGTGCCCTGGTGCACGGTCGTTTCCCAGCGCACCGACACAACGCCTCTTCCTCAGCCTCGCAACTCGCGAGGTGCTGATTGGCGGCTTGCCCGCGGGCGAGCGCGATCTCACCGGTGTGGTGATCCCGCGCCAATAGGTACTCCTCATGGCTGGAAACGTGCACCCGGTCCACGTACTGCCAAGCGTAGATGAGGCGCTTGGGCCCGACTGCACTCAGGGCGTCGGCGCGGGCGTCCTCCGCCACCCTCATGGCCCTCGCACAAGCCTTCTGCCAAAGAGCCAATTGTCTGACTCTCTCGGACACGACATAGGCCTCCCAGGCAGCTTGTTGCGCGGTGCGCTTCTCTTCCTCGGCCTTCTTCTACGCCTCTATTTTGACGCGCTCTGCTGGAGGCAAAGCCTCCCACAAGGCGACATCCATTTCTTTCCAAAGCTCCTCAAAGCTGGGGGATCGACGGGCGGCACGGCATTCTCCTTGTAGCGGGGAGCCGATGCGTCCTTCGATGCGCGTGCTGGCAAGATTGGGAACGCCGACGCGTCCACCTCGACGCGTCGCGGCGAGGAGTGGAACGCCGACGCGTCCTCCTCGACTAGTGGCGGCGAGGAGCGGAACAGCGACGCGTCGCGTCGCGGCGAGGAGCGGAACGCTGACGCGTCCTCCTCGACTAGTGGCGGTGAGGAACAGAACGGTGACATGTCGCGTAGCGGGAAGGAGCGGAACACCGACGCGTCCTCCTCGACTAGTGGCGGCGAGGAACGGAATGGCGACGCGTGACCGTCCGTGCGGTGCAGCGAGGGGCTCCTAGGGCTTGGGAGGGGCGATGCCATGGTGGTCGACGTGAGAGGGAGGGGGAGGAGATAGCGATGAACGTGAACGTGAGGGGGAGGAGATAGCGATGTCGTGGGAGGCGCAGTATTTATATCGAGCAATGGCACACCTACGTAAGATATGGACTGAGCTGCACTAACTTAACTGCAGGTCCAGTTGCGTCACTGACATGTGGGCCAGTCCCCTGTTGGGACCATATGTCAATGACCCAATGCACCTGAAGTTAAGTAAAAGCTACGTGGGCATATTTGTTGGAGTAAATTACGGGGGAGCGAAGGGGTGGAAATATTGCTGGTCACAACGGATTGGATGAGCGTGGGGGGAGGAGAGTCATGCATGCATATTTTTTCACATGGGGTGGAGTGCTGGGACCGCCAGAGGGAGAAGGAGAGTTTGGCAGGCATGGGTGTCGGTGTCAAAACCGGCGGATCTCGGGTAGGGGGTCCTGAACTATGCATCTAGGCGGATGGTAACAGGAGACAAGGGACACGATGTTTTTACCCAGGTTCGGGCCCTCTCGATGGAGGTAAAACCCTACTCCTGCTTGATTAATATTGATGATATGGGTAGTACAAGAGTTGATCTACCACGAGATCAGAGAGGCTAAACCCTAGAAGCTAGCCTATGGTATGATTGTTGTTCGTCCTATGGATTAAAACTCTCCGGTTTATATAGACACCGGGGAGGGCTAGGGTTACACAGAGTCGGTTACAATGGGAGGAGATCTACATATTGTATCGCCAAGCTTGCCTTCCACGCCAAGGAATGTCCTATCCGGACACGGGATGAAGTCTTCAATCTTGTATCTTCATAGTCCGGGAGTCCGGCCAAAGGTCATAGTCCGGCCATCCAGACACCCCCTAATCCAGGACTCCCTCAGTAGCCCCTGAACCAGGCTTCAATGACGACGAGTACGGCGCGCAAATTGTCTTCGGTATTGCAAGGCGAGTTCCTCCTCTGAATATTTCATAGAAGATGTTGACCACAAGGATGGTGTCTGGCTCTGTAAAATAAGTTCCACATACCACCGTAGAGAGAATAATATCTGCACAAATCTAATCTGCTGACGTACTCCGTAGCGTGACATCATGCCACAGCCAAGCCTTTATTCGTTTTACTGTCCCACCTCAGCGTGTTTAGCGAGGCAGTTTCCTTGGCACGTCCTGTCAAAGCAGAGATCGTGTCCCCTTATTCCGGGATTCTCATCAACACGGGCGTGGGTAACCCAACCGCACCATTAATCACGGCGCTTGGGAGATAAGCGAGTTTTATTAGGCTAGTGGGGGCTCATAGTTTCGGCCGCCCATATAAGGGGATAAGGATCCACCCTTTCCTTCTACGTCTTCTGACTCCTTCGCTTATCCATTCCTGCGCACTCGAGCTCCAGCGCCCCAGTCCGCACTTCCCACCTCAACCTTCTCCAATCATGTTCGGAGCGGGAGGTAGATGGATGACCTCCACCGTCATGGAGGGGCACATCAAAAAGTTGAGGAAGGCCGGATACTTGTCTAACGACATCGCGCACTGGCTTCCAGATGAGGGGCAACTCATCCCCACCGCCAGGCCCCATGAGAGGGTCGTGTTCCTCCCCCATTTCCTCCGCGGACTAGGCTTTCCTCTTCACCCGTTCGTCTGGGGGCTCATGTTCTACTACGGCCTGGACTTCCATGATCTGGCCCCGAACTTCATCCTCAACATCTCGGCGTTTATCGTCGTGTGTGAGGTCTTCCTTCGCATCCAGCCCAACTTCGGCTTATGGCTGAAGACCTTCAATGTCAAGCCGAAGGTTGTGGGCAGCCGACAAGCGGAGTGCGGAGGCGCCATGGTGGGCAAGATAGCCAACGTTACATGGTTCGAGGGCGCCTTCGTGGAAACCATCAAAGGGTGGCAATCGGGGTGGTTCTACATCACCGAGCCGCGTGACCCTGAATAGGCAGCGGCCCTCGAATTCCAATCTGGCATCCCCAAACGGCTCACCTCATGGAAAGACACAGGCCTATCATGAGGAAATTCGGCAGAGGTGACCGGACTTCAAACCTGCGTCAAAGACCTGATCGACAGGAAGGTTAAACTCGTTACCGTATTCTAGGTCATGCTCTTCTGCCGGATCCTCCCGTGTCAACGACGGGCTTTTAATCTATGGGAATTCGACCCGGCCCAGCACCAAACTTTGTCCAGGCTCTTCGACACGATGCACAAAGATGCCTGGAAGGTGCTTTTCAATAGCTCTGAGGTCCACCCTCCCATTACCGAGGATCGCGGATTCTGCGCGAAGCGTCAAGCCAGCGCGGTAAGCTCAATTTACCCATCACGAGGTATTTGTTTTCCATAGTTTGACTCTATGCGGGATCTAAATTCCCATCCCTTTAACAGGACTGGCAGAAGATGGCCGGACAGATCAACTGTCCGGCTCCCTTGCCCGAAGACCCAGCGGACGCCCGTTTGACAAAGCTGCTGGTTCTGGCACCTCACGTGGTGCCGGAGAACAAGGTCAAGAAGAAGGCCACGAGGACTCAAAAGAGTTCCCGACGCCTGGTGGTGTCGGATTCATCGCCCGACGACCCCGAAGCGCCCTCCAACTCCGAAGACGAGGAGGAGGAAGAAGAAGCCTCTCCCCCTCCAGCGGGAGGAGGAAAGAAAAGGAGGGCCGCCCCAACTGGGGAGGCCGGAGGGTCCAAGAAGGGGAAGACCCTTCTTCCCGACTACGACTCCGACGCCGACGACGACGGAGAGGAATGGCCATCCAGGGCGAAGCCCCTGGCAAAATCGTAAGTATCCGGATACCAGAATAACTTATGGCGCTCCTCTATTATACGGTACCTTCTAACGCTGAATTCAATCATGCAGTCCACCCAAGGCTCAGCTTGGCGATTCGTCGAGCGGCTCCCTGGATTCGTCGGACGTGAATAGCATTTCACTCCCGACGACCTCCTCCCCTCGCCCTATGGACGATGCCGAGGTGGAGTCCCAAAAGGGACCAAACCAGGAGGAGGTGGTCTTGGAGGCGCCGCAAGGAGACCTCCCGGACTCTATGCCCAAAGGGGATGAAGCCCCAGAGGGATCTAAGTCCGGCCCTGGGCCGGACACCGCTCCAGAACCTTCAGTGGTTCCAGAGTCCGGCAGGCGGCCCCTTCGCAAGAAGGGCAAGCCTACGACGCCGGCGGCCTCCATCCAACCGGAGGCGCCGGACAATTTGCTGGAGGTGCTTAATGGCGCCTCCATCGATGAGGAGCACCGCACTGTTATGAGTACGGTGATTCAGAAGGTTCAGTCCGCCAAGAGCAGGCTGACAGAAGCCTGTACCAGCCTTCTAATAGGCTTTGAGGTATGTATTTAAAACATATAAAAATGTTACTGCATAGACAGTAGCCCCTGATGCTCAGTTTGGTGTTCGGAAAGAAAATCCGGACTGAGGATCTAAAAAAGATATACGCAGGAGACTAACATAAATATTTCAATATGGGAACGCAGGCTGCGCTGCTGACCTCTGCCGCACTGATTGCAGAGGTTGATGCATTGAAGCAGAGCCTCGAGCGGTCCGCCGTGCCAAGAAGCAGCTCGAGGACAAGGAAGGTATGTAATACCTTATGTAAGTATATAAGAAATTCCTGGTTGCAAATAATGACAGGACCAACGTGAATGTTGCAGGGGCCAGATCCGAGGTGGTGGCCCTGAAGGAAGCGCTATCCAAGGCCAAAGACAATGCGGCCGTGGAGCGCACTGAGCGAGAAAAGCAAGAGGCGCGGGTGGCGGAGGTGCGGCAAGAGCTCGATGCTCTTGTGAAAAAACATGAGAGGTTAGAGCTTTACTCGAAGACTCGAGAGTCCGAGCTTGCCTCGGCACTTGAAAGTGCCAAATCTGCCAAGGCCGAAGCCCAAAAAGCCCTCCAGGAAATTGAGGCGATGAAAAGGATTGCGGCGGGTAAGGCATTCTTTATGCAAAGCAAGCACGTGAAAGTAAATTACCTGTTACTTACCCGAATCCGGAGCTCTCCAGGAGCATTTGCAGATCTGCCCCGCAATGTATCCGACGCCACCACATTCTACTAGGCCGAGGAAGGGAGCTCGGCGGAGAAGGTGTTCTGGTCCCAGTATGCTGAGGCCGAGTCCCCGGTGCCCCTGAGCGACCAGCTGAAGCAGCTGCTCGAGCTTCATAAGGCAGCCGAACAGGCCACGAAGGGCCTGATATGACGGCTGTGGCCTGGGGAGGTCATGCCTTTGAGCTACTTTGGGCTGGTGCGGCGGCTGAGGGATGCCTATCCCTGGCTTGAAGTCATCAAGCGCTCCGTATGCATCGAAGGCGCCCGTAGGGCTTTTGCCCGTGCTAAAGTGCACTAGGGCAAGCTAGATGCTGAGAAGCTGGTGACAGAAGGGCCACCGGAGGGGAACGAGCATCGCCGGCCCGAGATGTATTATGAGGGCGTCTTGAAGGGTGCCCGTCGTGTGGCGGATGAATGTACCAGGGATGTAATTTTTGAGTAAACTCGCTCGTGTTTGTCCTGTGCGCTGAAAACTTGTTCATATGCGCTAAGCAATGCTTTTTGAATTTAAAATATTACCTTCTGTGCGGCCGTTTATTAAATCTGAGAGATGCAAGTTGTCGGCTTCTACCCCCATGCCACAAGTGCTGGGGTGTTCGGGATAAACCTGAGCGCTCTTGTTCCCATTTTTGGGTCCGTCTAGGGAGGCGCTCAGCACAACGAACAAGGCCGTCGGACATATAATGCTTTATCACTCTCACTTAGCCATAGAATTCTATAATTTTAAATTTCGGCGAAGCCCCTAGTATTCGGAAGACCGAGTTCGGGGCGCTATCCACGCCTAGGCTAGACAAAGCCAGCTCCTCGCTCTAAGCGGCATAATTCTTTAAGGACTCGAAAAACCTCTCGAACAGCGACCGGTCTCTGGCCCTATCATGACGGTCAGTTTTAGCTTTCTCTACTGAGGTGTTAACCCAGCTCAACTGGGGCACAATCGCAGTAGTTCTCCCAGCGCTACCTTAGCTGACATAGCGGAACGTAAGGTACCAAAACATGGGAGTCGGGCAAACCCAACTATTGACCCAAGACATGATTCGGAGCCGATGCATATAGTGCTATAAGTTTGGGGTGCCGCACTCATGAGAGTGTTCGGTCTTCTCACACCGTATTATGGGGTACTTAAGCCCCTGGTGTATTGGCCGTACCAAAGTGTACGGTTGCATAATGTCATGACTGAACATATTTATATAAAAATAAATGAATACAATAACAGTCAAGAGATATGTATGGTTTATTAAAAAAGGGGCTGCTATGAGAGTAGGACGATACAAATAGTGCAATACACAAG
This sequence comes from Triticum dicoccoides, assembly GCF_002162155.2. Taxonomy (NCBI): domain Eukaryota; kingdom Viridiplantae; phylum Streptophyta; class Magnoliopsida; order Poales; family Poaceae; genus Triticum; species Triticum dicoccoides. The sequence goes on from NC_041383.1 coordinate 503,090,670, forward strand.
AGATGGGAGTATTTGACATGTCCCCCTCCAGGGGCAAGCTGCAAGACTTTAAGTAAGACAGGTATTTAGCTTGTTATAGAGACCACCTGGACATTTGACGTGGCTTGTTGTCTCCCTGGCTGTTGCATCGTGTGTTCGGCGAGTGTATTGCCGGACAGGCCTTCCGAATAGTGGAGTCCTGAAAGTATATATAAAAAGAAAAAAGAAGAAATGGCAAAATTGGGAGCCCCTAGTGCGGTTGAGCCGCATTCTGGGCGTGTCGTGGTTGTGCCCCTCCCCTTATGCCCATGGTATTTCCAGAGCATAATTATGTACGCGTGGTACTGCTATCGCAATCCCGCGAGGGCTGGGGTTGGGGCCGCACTTCTATGCTTGCTCGGAACGTGCCAGACGGTTTTGTTGTAGGTTACTTCGGGCGCGCTTGACGTTGTCCGGACGTTTAACAGCCGGATTGGAGGATTGCCTTGAGAGGCTACTTTGTGCTTCCGCCGCTAGGACCGCCGTGTGCTCCTCTGTTCGGAGAGAGTGTTTGGTGTTTCCATTGACCGTAATGACTCCGCTAGGGCCTGGCATCTTGAGCTTGAGATATGCGTACTGCGGCACCGCATTAAATTTTGCGAATGTGGTTCGTCCGAGCAGGGCGTGATAGCCACTGCGGAACGGGACTATGTCGAAGATTAACTCTTCGCTTCGGAAATTATCCGGGGATCCGAAGACCACTTCGAGTGTAACTGAGCCTGTACAGCTGGCTTCTACACCTAGTATGACGCCTTTAAATGTCGTCTTTGTGGGTTTAATCCTTGAGGGATCTATACACATTTTTCGAACTGTATCCTAATAAAGCAGGTTCAGGCTGCTGCCACCGTCCATGAGGACTCTAGTGAGGAGAAATCCGTCAATGATTGGGTCTACGACCAATGCGGCGAATCCGCCGTGACGAATGCTAGTGGGGTGGTCCCTTCGATCAAAAGTGATCGGGCAGGAGGACCATGGGTTGAACTTTGGGGCGACTGGCTCCAATGCGTAGACGTCCTTGAGAGCATGCTTCCGCTCCCTTTTGGGGATATGGGTTGCGTATATCATGTTCACCGTCCGCACTTGTGGGGGGAAGCCCTTCTGCCCTCTGTTGTTCGCTGGCCGGGGCTCCTCCTCGTCATCGCTATGCAGCCCCTTGTCTCTGTTTTCGGCACTTAACTTGCCTGCCTGCTTGAACACCCAACAATCCATGTTGGTGTGATTGGCTGGTTGTTCGGGGGTGTCGTGTATCTGGCACGAGCGATCGAGTATTCGGTCTAAACTGGATGGGCCCGGAGGATTTCTTTTGAATGGCTTCTTCCCCTGACCGGGTTTGGAGCCTCTGAATCCGGCATTAATTGCCGTATCCTCAGTATTATCGCCGTTAATGCGGCGCTTGTGCTTGTTACGACGCGATCTGCCATTGTTGTCCTTGGTATCTGAGTTACCCGGGCTCTTGGTCATGTTGTTGCTACGAGCTAGCCAGTTGTCTTCTTCCGCGCAAAAGCGGGTCATGAGTGTCGTGAGGGCTGCCATAGATTTTGGCTTTTCCTGTCCTAGGTGCCGGGCAAGCCATTCGTCTCAGATGTTGTGCCTGAAGGTTGCAAGAGGCTCTACGTCCGGACAGTCGACTATTTGATTTTTCTTGGTTAGGAACCGTGTCCAGAATTGTCTGGCTGATTCCTCTGGCTGCTGAATTATGTTGCTTAGGTCATCGGCATCTGGTGGTCGCACATACGTGCCCTGGAAGTTGTCAAGGAATGCGGATTCCAGGTCCTCCCAACAACTAATTGACTCTGCTCGCAGGCTGTTAAGCCAATGCTGAGCTGGTCCTTTAAGCTTGAGCGGGAGGTATTTGATGGCGTGTAGATCATCACCACGGGCCATGTGGATATGAAGGAGATAATCCTCGATCCATACCGCAGGGTCTGTTGTGCCATCGTATGATTCGATGTTTACGGGTTTAAAACCCTCGGGGATTTGATGATCCATTACTTTGTCTGTGAAGCATAGTGGGTGTGCGGCGCCTCTGTACTGGGCTATATCACAACGTAGCTCGGATGAGCTTTGTCTGTTGTGTTCGGCCTGGCCGTATTTGTCATATCCGGCGTGACGATTATCGTCACGTGACATGGGGCGCCCGCGCGATCCGTAGATTGATCTTGTTTGCCTTGCCTTATCCTCCAATATGTCTTGCAGGTCTGGTGCGTTTCCTCGTGCTCTGGTATTTTTTGAGCGGCGTCGGGGTGCGGCTTGAGTTGAGGGCCGAAAAGCCTCTCTGTCGCGGCCACAGGGTGGCCGATCGGCCGCATCATACGCCGGTGATGTAGGTTTAGTTGCTTCCTCCTCTAGTTGGGGTAGCAGCCTGCGCTTTGGGTAGCTCTTGGAGGGGCGTTCGAGTTTGTACTCTTCGGCCGCCAGGACTTCAGTCCATCTGTCGGCTAGCAAATCTTGGTCAGCTCTAAGCTGCTGCTATTTTTTCTTGAGGCTGCTTGCCGTGGCCATAAGCCTGCGTTTGAAACGCTCTTGTTCGATGGGATCCTCTGGCACCACAAATTCATCATCGTCGAGGCTTGCCTCATCTTCGGAGGCATATAATTGTCGTCCTCGACCTCCCTGTCTGCCGCTCTCTCATGAGGGCTGGCTTCTCCGTCCTCCTGCGCTGAATCCTGCAGGAGGGGGTTGTCTTCGGCACTGTCCGGGGTGTTGTTATCTCCAGTGCCGGACTCGCCGTTTTTGCTTTGGCGGGATTTAGAGCGGCGTCGCTGACGCCGGCGCTTAGGTTGTTTCTTGGAGGGGTCATCCTCCATTTTTTCATCGCCATTCCCTGCTTTTGGGGTGTCCACCATGTATATGCCATATGACGAGGTGGCTTTCCAGTGCCCTATAGGTGTTGGTTCTTGGTCGTCTCATTCATCGGCGATAATACCGTCGATGTCTTCGGAGTCAAAGTCGAGCATGTCGGTTAAATCGTTGACAGTGGCTACGAACTGGGTGGTGGGTGGGTTTCGAATTTCTTCGTCGTCCGCATCCCAACCTTGCTGACCATAGTCCGGCCAAGGCTCACCTGACAAAGAGAGGACTTTAGTGAATTCAGGATGTCGCCAAAGGGCGAGTGCTGAAAGACGTCTACGGCGGCGAACTCCATGATCGGAGCCCAATTGGGTTCAAACGGAAGGGGTGCGGAAGATTCGGAGTCCGGAAAGGAGTCCGGCACCTTGGAGTCATAGGCCTCACAAAGGACTAGGATGGTATTCGGCTCGATCGTTGTAAAGATTGCAGCTCCCGGGGCGGCGTCCAACCATCCTTCCCCGACTGGCGCGGTTGGCTCCGAGCTAAGGGTCGGAGGGGACACCTGAGCGGCGCTCTGGGCGCTGTCCGGTGGCAGAGCTAGATCATGCCCATCATGACAGTGCAGCGCGCTCGGCCGTGGCTCGAATCCGTCGAAGATCAAGTCCCCGCGGATGTCAGCCGTGTAGTTCAAACTTCCAAATCTGACCTGATGGCCAGGGGTGTAGCTTTCGATCTGCTCCAGATGGCCAAGCGAATTGGCCCGCAGTGCAAAGCCGCCGAACATGAAGATCTATCCGGGGATAAAAGTCTCACCTTGGACCGCGTCGTGGTTGATGATCGAAGAAGCCATCGGGCCTAAAGGTGACGACACAGAGGAACTCTCAATGAAAGCACCAATGTCGGTGTCAAAACCGGCGGATCTCGGGTATGGGGTCCGAACTGTGCGTCTAGGCGGATGGTAACAGGAGACAAGGGACACGATGTTTTTACCCAGGTTTGGGCCCTCTCGATGGAGGTAAAACCCTACTCCTGCTTGATTAATATTGATGATATGGGTAGTACAAGAGTTGATCTACCACGAGATCAGAGAGACTAAACCCTAGAAGCTATCCTATGGTATGATTGTTGTTCGTCCTATGGACTAAAACTCTCCGGTTTATATAGACACCGGAGAGGGCTAGGGTTACACAGAGTCGGTTACAATGGGAGGAGATCTACATATTGTATCACCAATCTTGCCTTCCATGCCAAGGAAAGTCCTATCCGGACACGGGACGAAGTCTTCAATCTTGTATCTTCATAGTCCGGGAGTCCGGCCAAAGGTCATAGTCCGGCCATCCGGACACCCCCTAATCCAGGACTCCCTCAATGGGGAACGGTGCATAATAAGTCATCTTGCATGTCGGGCTAGGTATAGTCTCAAGTCATTAAAAACATACACGCCCCACACATGTTCATATTTCAAGGTGCACTAAATTATTGCATGCGATGATTAAGGCTGGCCATAATGGTGGTATCTTAGTTGGTATCATGCACAAGGGAATAGCAAACATGCTGATGTGGCAAAGAATTAAAGAAGAGAGGGGGGTTGGAGTAACTAGTGTTCATGCATGCATTGGTAAACACATTTTTTTGTGAAGAACGACAGCATTAGTTGAGTACTTTTGCAGACTTCAAAAAGTATTCCACCGCCTCTACTATCTTGCTAAGAGTAGGTGAAATTTTTGAATCGAGCCCTTTAAACTAGAAGGGAGGTAGTGGTACTCTAATAGCTACCCTTGTTGTGATGACAAGATAGGACATGGCACGCACCTGGACGGAGGAACTAGTCTGCATTGTGCATTTAAGTTTTGTATGAGTAAATGTACCTCTACTTTCACCAGACTTATAGAAAAATGTAGTACTCATTATAATCAGCATTCACAATGTCAACATTCACAATGTCAAATCAATATTTTTACACTCATTATAAAACGTAGTTCTTATACTCATTATAATCAGTATTGTAGATATTGATATTTTTAGTATAAATTTGGTCGTGGGATTTCATTGATGCCTGTCAAAGTGTGGACGAAGCGGAGCTTAGGGCTTGCATTGCCGGTCTCTACATAGGTGTTTCTCTTCATAATCCTGTAATTTTAGAGACTGATTGCGCTTTAGTGGTAGCGTCTCTTGCATCGGGGGACTGTGACAGGTCTGCTATGCGTGACCTGAAGATGAAAGCGTTGAGCATCTCGAAGTTGATCAACAATCTTCAATTGTCAAAGATTAGCCGTTCAGCCAATAAGGTGGCACACTTAATCGCTAAGTATAGCTTTGACAATAGATTACATGGTATTCTTGTAAATAATGTACCGCCCTGTGTGGTGAATATTGTATCGAATGAGTGTACTGGTGTGGCTGGTTAATTAATATAAGGTGGTGTTCAAAAAAGTATAAATTTGGTCAAACACTTTGCAAACGGTTGACAGGAGTAGAGGGAGTATCATGCATGCGGAGTAGGCAAAAAAATTGCTCATTTATAGCCGGTCGAAGTCTCAAAGGGCGCGACCGCGCGAGGGAGGCGAAGGTTGTGGGAGGTGCAACGGTTGACGGAATTAAGTGAAGTTACATCCACGCGCCATTATGGCGTGCGAACAGGCAGAAGCTATACCGTCAGGCCTACGATATGGGTCTAGTAGACATGACATCTAGTGGGTCGAGCATAGTTCTCGAGAACTCTTTGGGGGCTTGCAGCCGTTTATCCACCGGGCAAGCCAGCAACCCCACATCGTTCGCACGCCCTACTCGTCCCCGTCTTCTCCCTCACAACAGTTCTCTCCCAGTCGTCCCGTCCTTTCACATTAGTTCGCTCCTAGTTTTTGCGGGGTACAACAGTTCAACTTCTCCTAACCCTCCTCCAAAGTCCATGGCCTCCCAAATCTCCATGGTAGCCACTGAGTACCAGGTTAGAGCCATCACCGATGATCAGTTCATCATCATCTACACACGTGGATCCGCGACGGTGAAAGCATGGCTTGCTCGCTTCCTACGCATGGTTCAACAGTTCAACGGATGAGTGGGTCGCTGGGCTAGATGTTGAGTACACCACAGTCCTGGGACGAGAGAAGGATCTAAAGGACGAAGAGAGGAAGAAGCCCGCCGTGATCCAGGTTTGCGTACATAAAGTTTGCTTGGTCTACCACATATGCCATGCCGACGTTGAGTGCCAGGATTTTAAGAACTTCCTCAAGGACAAAAGAGTGAAATTCGTTACTGTAGGCTTTAAGAATGACAGGGATGTCCTGCGTTGGATAGGTCTTGTTGTAGGCCAGCCCTTCGATCTCCATAAGGCAAGCCTGGTGTCCTCCTCTCAACCTTCAATGCTGACCCTGGTAGCAGCCATGATTGATCCTTCGTACGCTAAACTGAAGAAACCTCGTCACGAGTTTCATCATGCATGGGAGTCGGAGACATTAGATGAAGATCACATCCTGTACGCAGCAATGGATGCCTACCTTTGTTTAAATATCTACAAGGGTTGGATGAAGAAGCAGAGCCCAGTGTCCGATTCAAGCAAAGAAGCGTCGGCGAAGAAGAAGAGGCAGAGGGACGAGGACTAAGTCGAGGACGTGGACTCAGACTCCGAGTAGGTGGCAGTGCCGTCACTCATGCTGGTTCTACTGCAGTGTCAAGCGGACTAGTTGCTTAGTTTATTTTCAAGGGTGTGTTGTGCTGAGGCCCCAGCAGAACTATGTTTATGTTCTTTCTCGTTATTTGAACTCTTTAGTACGTACAGTAGTACTAGTACTATGTCTTACTACTGTTCTTCTTGCAGTTGGTACTACTGCTTGTATCTTTGTGTTCCTGTTGTACTTAATACGTTCGTACTAGTAGTATAATTTGGGTCAGTCGATTTGTGAAATAAGTTCGACGGAGCGAAGGAAGAAGATGGCAGAAGAGGTGGAAGAAGCCCTTCTAGCCATCCATGTTGCATCAAACGGCTCACATGAGTCGACTGACCCAAATTGCTGCTTCAGATTGTAGGATCCACGTGGCATTCAAGGTCTCGAAGGTAGATTCCGCGTCCGCACCCGGTTTGAGGGCTCGACGCGTGCGCGACCGGCTTCCGCCGCGATAGCCACCATGCGCTCCACCTCCGCGCGGGCGGAGACGACAATGACACGCTACTTCCTCCTCGTCGGCGTGTTGGAGCACGCGCTCGTCCTCCTCTTCGTACGCTGCATGCATAGACGCGGCTCCACCAGCTGCTCGCGTGCTTGGCAGCACGGCGGCATGTCGAGGAGGGACTACAGACGACATGAGCGGGCGAGCCTTCAGCTTCATGGCACAGGGATGGCGGCAACACGGCGGTGATGGGCGAGAAATTGTTGGCCGGAGCAGGCGGGCGCTGGCATGTGCAACGGCGGCAGCGACATATTGATGAGTGCGTGTGTGGGAGCTTACTTTAGTTTTATATTAGGTTGGTCAAACTTAAAAGAAAACCGTACTAGTACACGTAAACATTAGACTTAGGCAGCGCTTTTATTAGTTTTTTTTTGAAGTTAGTACAACAGCCATGATACGGAATCCTATGCAAGCACGTGAACCGCGGCCGCGCGGTCGATCAAATGTTGCATCACCGTGTCGCGCTCGAAGGACATCCACCGAACCTTTTTGTGTGTGCGAAAACAATCCTCGAATATTACTCAACTTTTTTTTCCTAGGAAAGTTCTTGACGCTGCAATATTTCCATATATTTGAATTTAGCTCCAGTTCGTGTTTATTTGGATTTGGACGTTTTAGGTGCGCCCTAGTTTTTTTTAATACTTATTTTCTGTGTGTGACTGAGAGAGAACGTGTGTATGTGTCCATATGTGTGTTGTGGTGGAAGGGCAATGTGGAGATGGTGTGCGTGTGATACAGACATAGAGAGGTGTGAATGTGCTAATGATCATGCATGAGTGAGACATAGACAGATGCCGATATGTTGTGTATACATGAGAGAGCGGTCTTCTTGTTTACTTGTGTGTGTGTGTGAGAGAGAGAGAGAGAGAGGCAGAGAGAGACAGAGAGAGAGAGAGAGAGAGAGGAGCATCCGTAACACAACAACCATCTCTCTCGATTCGTCCGTCCCTCACACGATCGCATGCAACACATGCATCAACGCGCACATTTTTACACCCTCACCCGTCCCCTGCCCACCTCAAGGCCCGCACAATCTCTTCGTGAATACCCATTTCTCTCCTTAGGTTTGTTTTCTCTCAATATCTGACACACACACACACACGCGCGCGCGCAGCACAACACTCACACACACACACACACTCGAGCACACAATTCATCCCCATCCAAGGTTATATGGTGACCACTCTCGCTTGTGCTTCTTTGCACCCCAACATGCACAACACCTCAATACTCAAAGAGGGCATCGAGCAGATTGAAGACGGCGACCACACCGCGCTAGAGAATGCAGGGTCATTAGGAAGCAGGGTGATGTGGCGATGGCTGACTGACTCCTCCCCCCGCCCTTCCTCTCTCTCTTGCACAAAATTACCAATCCCTCTTTCCCCCGCACAAAATTGCCAATCCCTCAACCCACGAGATCCTTCCCCTCTCGTCCATGTTTTTCCAGCTCTCTCATCAAACATGTTGTCTCTTCTCCTTCCACGTATAAAGAATCCGGATGCACACGCATCTCACGTATATTACAACTGACAGACCTAACTTCTTCCTCTCTCTTTATCTTTCTATCTCTCTCTCTGTCTGTCTCGTTAGGTTTGTCCTACTCTCTCGTCCACATACATACAATCTTTCCCGCCCTATCCGCTCCATCTTCAAAAGCTCTCTCTGCACGTTTCACTCACACATTGGGATATGTCAAAATGTTGCTTCTATAATGGCTGATGTAGAGTTATGGTTGTTTTTGTTGCATCCTACAAAGTAATAACTATGAAATGCATTTAGATTCTCATTTGACTGGGATTATGTGAGTTTGAGCATGTTGCGAAGTACTATAGACCTTGTATACATCTTGGGATTCGACAATGATTGTAACTATTGAATTGTATAGACCATTACATTCGAAGTCAATAGCCTAATATATTTATTTCACAATTTCAACAAATGATTAGTTCACTACAAACTAAGAAAACAAATGTGTACTCCGCGTATTAGCACTGGTCAAAGTCAATTTTTGTAAACTCTCAGAAAGCTTATAACAAAAAAATTAACATATACAATAACAAATAAATACCATTAGATTCATTATTGAATGTACTTTCACATCGTACATATTTGTTATGGTCAATGTTTATATTTTTCTATAAACTTGGTCAAACTTTAGGAAGTTTGACTTCGGTCAAACCTAATATGTAGAGTTTACTACTACTACTCGCTAGTTGCTTAGCCGAATCACTCAACACGCCACACGGGGAGTCCAGTGTCACAAAATTTTGAGGTTGGCGGGAAAATCTCCCGCGACCCTGATTCGAGCAGTGGGAAGTTACCATCATAGCCTTCGGAATAGGCCTACGGATGACGCTTGGTAGGGGGCTGTTTTCGTAACTTCAGGTTCACCCTACCCAGCCAACCCCACCCCGGCACCCAGAGTAGTACACCTGAATACTCCCCATTTTCTATCCCCACCGCAAAATAGACTTCTCCATAGCACCGCAACCTTCATGCTCCTCCCCTTTACATCGGCCCACTCGTCCACCGCAGCGCATCTGCCTCATCGACGACCTTGTACGCCGCACTAGAGCCGGTCCACCGTCGTCATCGTACACGGAGCCTCTTCCCCGGCATCGTCTTCCACGGTCTCGGATCTGCTTCCCGGAAGCCGACGCCAAGCGCAGAAGTACCACCATCGTGGACAATGAACTGACTCCCGTTGCCGACCATGACTCACAGAGGCCACCGCGACCATTGTTCTCCTCCTCGATTGGTAATGTGTGTATTGAATCACTTCGCAGTACATGTGCAGTTCCAATTTTGTTCATACCTACCATTCAAATTTCCTGGGTCCTACTGTTCCCGTAAAAGTAATTGGTTATAGCCTCCATTGTCCAACAGAATATCAGCTTGTAATTGTGCGTCGCTCTTGTACTGAGTTGTGCTTGGGTAGGTTTTTCATCTGCAACCAGTAGTGTGGCAAATGATGGAAAGGTATTTAGAACTAGCAAGATGCCCATGCGTTGCACGCATCAAGATGCATTTGTATGAGCATTTTATCTTGTGGGAGAAAAGGATGAATGAGGGAAGGCCTTATTTGCAAATCTGGAGATGGGTATGGGTATCTTTTTGCAAAATTCCCATTTGTTTCCTTCCTATCTGTTAGATATAAATCGGACAGCCTATATTGCAAGAAAAAAAGTATAGAGAAAAAAAGTAGACAGTACAGGAAGTAGAGATAAATATTAAATATTAAATATTAAATATTAAATAAATATAACAGTAGAGAAGAGAGTAGAGATAGCAGAGACATCGGGAAAGGATCGCGCACGCGCGGGAAAAAGCGGTCGGGCGTGCGCTAGTTTTGGTGCGCGGCATCCGGCGCGCTTTATAAAATCCAATGCCCTCCCACCTCTCTGTGCCTTGCCACCGCTCTCTCCCCGCTCTGTGCCTTGCCACTGCTCTCTCCCCGCTCTTTTTTGCCTCGCCCCCGCGTCGCCGGGAAACTTGGGGATACTGTGGCGTCCGCGCAGCCACTCCGGCGGCTTCTCCGCCAAGATCCGGTTCCGCGGGATGCGCCTCGGCCTCGGCAATTTTGACACTGCCAACGAGGCCGCCCGCGTGTACGACGTGGCGGCGTGGCGCCTCCGGTGGCCTCATAGAACATTGAACTTCCCTAACGTGCCGACGCGGGAGCGGGCGCAGGAGCTCGCGCCTCTGCCGCGGCTTAGCACCGACGAGGATAGTCGCGACAGCCGGAGGCAGGAGCACCGTCTCGGCATTGCCGAGATGGATGAGGAAGCCATGGTGCTGTGGCGCCAACACTTCCACAGGACATCATCAACGAGCGTGATTTCTACGCGCAAAGGAGGGCGGAGAGGGATAAGAGGAGGGCGGAGCGAGCCACCTATCGTGAGGACAAGCGTAGGCGAAAAGCAGATGCTCAGTTCAACATGAGCCTAGGAGCAGCGTTGCCCTAAGAATCCAACGACGATCGGTATCTTCACGCCCACAGTCAGACGTTGGAGGAGGACATCACCGAGGAGTCGGACGACGAGGAGTAGTTGAATTATCTTTTTTTTATCTATCTATGCTGAGAACTATCCTCTACTCTCTAGTATCTACTTCTCGATCTCAGCACTGTAAATGCTTTTTTAAAGCGCCGCGCATTGCGATTCTGTTGGAGATGCTCTAACATGGCAGACGAGTGCTTTTATGTTGCCCACAAGATGCGCGAGTATTACTAGTAGTATATTTTTCTTGCCATGTTGAGATTTTAAAACCACGAGCGCGAACATGCAAAGGAGCAATGAAGACCAAACACGGGATATACGGGACATCTTCAAGGAGCGTGGAAAGTTAAAGAGGAGCTGCACCGAACCTGTAAAACAAGCTTTGGTAAGTAACACCCTTTCAATTACTTTCGTTTAGTCTCGTGTTCTTTGATGTGTATATGTTGTAGTTTCTGTTTCTCTTAAGCATGGTGTTCTTCGATGTGTAATAAGAAGAGTCTTAATCGTCCTAATGCTTTCGTTTTTAGCTTGACGTGGGAAGTGGGTGTTCTCACCTTGTAGTTTGTTTTTATATTTCTTTTCCTTTTGAATTCACTTCTCCGATTTCTGTTTATCTGGCTTCTACTAAATGGATCTAGGTTGCTCTGAGTATTGATCTCAAACAAGAAGTAACTTCATGTCAGGATGCAGTTCCTGTGAGGAGGGAAGTATGGTCAACCTCGAGATCATGTTTCCAAAATGAGGCTAGATTACACACAAGGTGCCAGTTCCCTAATAATGCTGGATTAGACACAAGGTGCAAATTCCCAGATGATGCTGGATTACACACAAGCCAGGTGGAGTCGTCACCTGTTCGTGTCCTCGTGGCATTAGTAAAGGCTGAAAGAAAGCGTGCAGCAGCCCTTGAGAATGTAGCTGAGTTCTTGAAGAAGCGAAAAGAGCAATCAGATGCTCTCTTCACCCAAGCCAAAGAAGAGATGGAAGAAGCCAGAAATAAGCTAGCAGAGGCAGAGCAGGCTAGGCGTCTCCTGCTATCTAAAACTGTTGTCAATACAAAATTTCCTTCATAATAGCTAGGTTCAAATGTTTATCCAGTCAGCATGCCTGTTGTGATGTCTGGGCATCTACTGATGTGGCACAAAATGTTTTTTTGGGTCATGTAATAACAGCAATTACTTTCCAAACAATAACAACGAAGCATTGGACGTGGTATAGTTCATGCGCAAGCCCGACATTATAAGTTCAACTTCCACATCAAACTCATGTTCACAGATATCTGTCCACAACCATGATTCACTTCAAAGCCAAAAAAATGTGACGAGAGTTATAAATAAAGAAAAACCTCTACTAGTTCCTGCTACCAGTGCGAGCACAACAAGTCAAGACCATGCATAAATTAATTATATTTTAGTCATTTTTTGTATTCTAAAATGCATGCCGGCTCGCGGAAGGACGTGGTGTCGGCACACGCACGGATTTAATGAAGGCAGGCGGGGCAGTCTTAAGCTAGTTGCACGCGGCGAGGAGGCGTGCTCAGCCGGGCCTGCAGCGAGTGCGGCCCTCTTGGTCGGCGCGCCGGTTCAATGCCTGTGCTATGAGAGATCGCGTCTGTGTCAGAGCAATCACTCCCTCCAGTACTTTTTTGTTTGGGTATAACAAAATCTTGTTTTCCATTCACATTTTACAAGTAAAATTCGTGGACAAACTTTGACCCAAAGTACGATGGGGACTAGTAAACCAGAATGGAGGTAGTAGTTTTTTTTAATCAAAGAAGCGTTTCCCCTTCCGATTTTCATTACTGAAAACCAGCATATAAATCAAAACCATAGTATTTTCCCTAGAACTAATAGGTTCAACATCCCGCAACATAAACCCATACAACCATACGCCAAGGAGGTACGTAGTACTATGAATTCCATTTTCGCTCCATATCAATCGTTCTAAAAGCTACTTACTACTTATAACGTGCCATTGAAAATCGGAACCCTTAATCCCGCTTAAAAAACGATATTTTAAACATGGCTACTCGATCTGTGGCAACTGGCGAGCCATCGCGCTCCAAGTCATTCACCTGTGGTCCCGACCATCAACTCCTATGGATCAAATTATCACGCAAGCTGACTATTCCTACAAAGGTGCTCCACCACGTACCCGGTACCCGCGAATGCAGCAATCGTGCACCTAGGGTTTTAGGGTTTATTTGTTAATGTCGCCTTTACGTAACACTCATGTGTGCGAGACAGCGAGAGGCCGACTGCGTGCGTGCGCCTCTTCTCTTCGTATATGTACTCCACCATTTGTCTGGTGTTAAAAAATTATAATAACTACTAGCAATGTGCCAATGCGTAATACATATTCACCAATTTGATAGAAGAAAGTCTAGTTTTGAAATACGTATATCACTAAAAATATGTTATGTTTCACTCAAAATATATTCCTTTGGCGGTTTTGATGAGATAAGGGGGAATGTTGTTGGTTTCAAGATTCGAGAAGTGGTATCTGTCTAATTTCTACTCTTACTAGCAAGATGCCCGTGTGTTGCACGGAACATCAAGATCTTGTGGGAGAAAAGGATGAACGAGGGAAGGCCTTATCTGCAAATGTGGAGAGGAGTGCGGGTAAATTGCCATAGTTTCCTTCCTATCCGTCAGATATAAATCAAACGGCCTATATTGCAGCATGGCAATCCCACCATCATCATCAACTCTGTTTTTTATCCCTACTCTTATAAAAAAAAGCATAGTCAGTGATGATCGTGTGCCTGCCATCCTGCAATATAGGCCGTCTGATCTATATCTGACGGATAGGAAGGAAACTATGGCAATTTTGCAAAAAGATACCCACACCCCTCTCCACATTTGCAAATAAGGCCTTCCCTCGTTCATCCTTTTCCCCCACAAGATAAACTACTCATACCAATGCATCTTGATGTTCCGTGCAACGCATGGGCATCTTGCTAGTTGTTGCAAAAATCCCATGTGTGAGAGAGAGAGGGAGCATGGAGGAGGACGGAGTGCATGTGTGACAAAGACACAAGGAGTGTGTGTGCGATAGGTATCAACTTAAAATGAGGCGATAGTGTGTGTGTGCATGATCGAGAGGGCGTGTCTCAAGAAGGGAAGAAAAAGCTACATAGATACAAGGAGCGGGAGAGAGACATGTATGCGATGGTAGAAGCACGAGTGTGCGGGTGTATAAACCTATCTAGAGGCTAGCTAGTCGATAAATGTTTGTGAGAGAAATACGAGTCGGGGTGCGAAAGTGAGAGTTTTGTGTGTGAGAGAGAGAGACGGTAGTCGGGAAGGGGAGTGGAAGTAGGAGTTGTGTGTGTGTGTCTGTGAGAGAGAGAGAGAGGAGACGGTAGTCGGGGTTGTCTGATCGGTAAACAAATGAATAATGTCAGTCTGGAATGGAGACGAAAAGGAGACCACAACAAATGTTGTGTCTACAGGAAAAAGAGAGAGAGAGAGAGTAATTATAGTGGTATGAGTCATATGTAGAGACATATAGGGTGTGTGAGAGAATCCCATTGAGAGAAAGGCAAAGTGAAAGACGAGTGTGGACTGTGTGTGTGGTGGTGAAAAAGAAAGCTTAGGTACCGAGTGATACCATAGAATAGTAGAGACGTGAGAGATAATGAAAACCATGTAATGTATAATGATAGGGAGAGTGTGACACTTCTCAAGGGAGACGTCGAGAGACCATGTTTGCGAGGATAGGAGAAACATGAAGTGAGCGTGCGGGTGAGCTGGAGAAAAGAGAGTGATAGCTACCTGAAGGAGCATGCATGCGAGAGAGATGGGTGTGAAAGGAGTAAACAAAAAAGGGATTCAAATATTTGAATTCGAGATGATGATACATGTAATCCATACTCGAACCAAAATTGATCTATCAAACATGCATACTCATATGAATTCACACACATCTATGTTATTTAATATGTAGATATTACTGATCCATACATTTTAGTAGAACACAATTTGGTTAAATTTTTTCGAATTCAACCTTAAGATGTCGAGATTGTTGTATTTGTAAATCATATTATACATATAAAGGAGCAGAATTCTTTGTTGTGCTTTTGAAAGTATATATAAAAAATGATGTATATAGAATGTAATTCCAATTGAAAATGGATCCCGCTCGAAAACAAATAGAATACAAACGGGATTCGAATTGAGTTGGCACGAGCGTAAACATGCACTGTGCAAAAATTGAACGAAGCGGGGAAAGTCGTAGTAACCGTCTGAAACCAAAATCTGCGAGATGGAAATTACTACTGCCTATCCCTGCCACGCAAAGCCTATCTGTTGGATTTCTATAGGTTTCGATAGGGGTAGGTTTGTGATTTCACCCAAATGTGACATAACCGCCTCTCACCCGGATTCATACATGGTGGGCGCCAAAACACAGTGTGTCCTCGGCCAAAATCGACTCCCTCCCCGATTCATATTCATATACACGGTGGGCGCCAAAAACAAACTCTCGTCGGCAAATATTCGGTGTATGCGAGATTACCGTCCTATCCCCAACCGACTAATGTTGTTGTGATGTAGTAGAAATTTGAAACAGGGGCTAAGTTTGTAAATTTCCTTGCATTTGAGGCAAGTGCGCCCTGAATACATGTTTCCCCCCTTCCTCTCTACCTCCCTTTTCCCCATTCATACTCCGTGGGCGCCAAAACACCCTCTCCACCCCACCCTCCTCCGTCCGCCGCCGCCCGCCACCCCATCCACCACTGTCCTCCTCCACCATGCCTGAGCTGATACGCCAATGCCGCCGTCCATTACAAGAGATCGACCTCTCTCATCCACGGCTTTGGACCGGGATCCTTGCATCCCGTCCTCTCACTCCATCCCCGCCGTCGTCCACCTTGCCAACGTTGCTCCTACGACCGTCTCGTCCACCGCGCCCCGCCGCCACTGTCTACCCTCCTAGATCTGGTTCCACGCTGCCGACAGCCATCGCTACCGTAGCACCGTCAAATTCTCAGCAGATGCGTACACGACGCCGCACCGGAGGCGGTACTCTTTCATATCTGCTCAACTTATTTATCGCAGCAAGAAAATAGATCGCCACTGCTTTACTCTGATTTCTTGTCTTGGTTGCGAAGTTGCCTTTGTCCGGTTTGCACCTTCACATCCGCCATGGCACGCTCAACACTATACTCCCAATGCTTGTGGTTTTCCCCTTTTATATTCCACACTAGTTAAATAATAGTAGACTAAATTTTTCAGAGCTCGCCGGAGTTCGTCGGTGCGAACGAAGGGGCTCGGGTGGTTGTGGGGCCTCGCCGAACGAAGAAAACTCGACGCGGGTGGGGGGTTGGGGTGGGGTGCTGGTGGTCCGGCCGGCGGCCCGTGCGGTGTTCTGTATGGGAAGAATCAGAGACGAGGAAGAAGATGGGTTAGGAGATGTAGGATCTTCATCCAACCGCCTGAAATGGCTGAGAGACAGCTGGGAGTTGCATTCTTAATGCGCTCTGGTTCATCATGTGTGGGCACTGCGCAACCAACATTTTATTATCCAAAATCTGCTTGCTCTTCTTTACCATGTTCCTCTTCCGTTCTTCTTTAATATGTACTCTCTCCATTCCTAAATACAAGTCTTTGTATAGATTCCACCATGGAGTACATATGGAGCAAAATGAGTGAATCTACACTCTAAAATGTATCTGGATACATCTGTATGTGATCCATAGTGGAAATCTCTACCAAGACTTATATTTTGGAACGGAGGGAGTTTGATAGTAGTACAATATGTTCCTTGTACTGAAGATGAGCAGGGACATTTGCAGTGTAGAGGTCTATACGGTCGGTTGTGATGGACACTTTGAGCCTCTTTGATTCGTAGGATCTTGTAAACATAGCAATAGGATTTATATTGGACTGCCCACTTGAATCCTATAAGAACAGCAAGGAAATGTGGGGAGTTGTGTCACCTTTGAGAGTTACACTGATATTAACAGTACCGCACCTTCACTTGAAGAGAGCTGGTATCCGAAGCCTTTCTACCCGTACCGGCAAACTAGCACATATATTCCAGCAAGTTCCACTTTGCTGATTTTACTATGATGCTTAAGGTTTTCCCGTTATATCTACACTATGATCTGTGTAGCTGCTTTGTGTCGCACTAGCAGCAGTCCACTCTTGAAGCTAAACACTGCAATGACTCACAAAATTGGCACCAAGGCATTGGGTGCCATTATGGATGCAATGAAACTCATACGCTCCCCACCTATTGACTCTTGTTCAGAATATGATCCTAATGACTCTTTTTCAAAATTGCCACATATAGAGACAACATGGAACTGCATTTCTTTGGGCGCTGTGATTCATCATGAGTGGGCAACCAACATTGTATGCAATGAAGCAGAACCTCAAGAATATGCTTCGTCTTCTGTTCTTTAACATGTTCCTCTTTGTTTATTCTGTATTTAGTACGTACAGTATGTTCCTTGTCAGGAAGGGGCACAGGGACATCTGCAGTCAACAGCTGATAGAGCTGGCCTTTACGTGATCGATAGGCTTTCAATTACTAGCGGCAATACAACACCGTATTTTCAACCCAGTTCCACTTTCCCGATTTATATATCGTGGTTATGGTGTACCCCTGTTATGTACACTATGATCTGCCTAGTTGTTGTGTGCTCTTGTTATCATGGTTTGGCAATAAACTCTCTATACAGTATATTATGAACCTGTCATCTGCCAGCTATCCTTACTTCTGGAGCCTATTTTTTGTGTACTTGTGCCAGACTATATAAATGCACGCACCATATTACAGCACACATGAGCTCTCTCATCAAAATCCAGTGATAGCACACAAGTGTTTATAGGGGCGCCCCTATATTAGAATTATCTGCATTACAAAGATAATCTCACAACTATTTATGTTTTCATGGTTCTCAGATATTATACGCAATTACAGTGAATATCAGAATCTGCGCATCAGAAGAATATTGTGGAACACTGCAATGACTTACAAAATTGGCACCAAGGCATTGAGTGCCATTCTGGAATCCATGAAACTCATACGCTCCCCACTTACTCCAGCAAGTCATGACTATTCTAACCTCAAGGAGTCAAAGGCAGATGGCATGTCCTGTTCACCCATCAAGGTGTTTGTTCTAATTTGGCAAGGTTTTATTGATTGCGTGTATCTTGCATATGTTGTGTTGCATTTCTTCTACTTTGTTGCACCGCCATCTGCTTAGTTTACTCATCATATAACTCGAGGTGCCATGCCCATCCATTATCAATACATATTCCATCTGTCATCATACCATGTTTTTCCACTCAAATGTTGTTCTTGTGCATCAGACATCAAAAAGGAAGAGGGTGATTGCCGAACACGAAGGAGCACCAGCAAAGTCCTTGAAAAACATGGTGGTGCCGGAGAAATCAGACAGCGCCCCACTTATATTGGCTGTACAACTAGTGACACAAAACGTAGGACTGACTCCAGCAGACTGTACACATACTTCACTGGCCACAACACTAGCCCCACCATACAGGATCTGCACTCCAACAAAAGGTATAACGATTTCATTTCCATAGCACCAGTCGTACCACAGAAAAATCCCACTCCAGCAAAAAGTACAGCAAGTCCACAGGCCGAAGACCTATCCCAACTACAGAGACGGCCAATTCCTGCAGATTGGAACCCCATTCCATTTATTCCCAGTTTAAAAGACAATGCTCTCAATGTTGTTAGGGACTACGTGCATATATTCCCATCATGGGAAGATCATAGTGAAGACAAACACCATTTTCACATCTTCGTGTCCAACTTACGTGTAAGTGCTATTATTCATGGTTATTATTTTCCTGTTTTCTGCTGATCGAGCACATCAATGATTTACTTTACATTGTTATAACTAGGCGAGGGTCAATCTGGATAGTCATGACGAGCAAAGCTTGCTTGCGCTTTTCAAGGAAGCATTGCAGCAGTATCGGTGTTACCTGAGGAAATCACACTTTGATGGCAAGTCTATAAACAAATTTCTGGTGAAGTCTCCTGTGCTAAATTTAGAAGACATTTAATGGAAAAACCTTGTTATGCACTGCTCTCGTTCCCAGGATGAGGTACTATCTATGAAATCACATGACCATTTGAACTTCTACTTTTCCGCATGTGCCTTATGGATCTTTTTTGCAGGAAATCTGCTCGAAGAAGAATTCTAGTTTGAAAAGAACGACAGGATATCGCAAATATGCTGCCTGCTGCTTTGCTCTTGTTAGTATCTGTTGTCCTGTATCACTGTACTTGCATACATACCTGGTTCATTATGTGACAGCAGTATGCATGATAGCTTGCTTATCAATTGTTCGCTCCAAATTATCTGATCTGTATGAATGGTTACATTAGTGTAGAATATATCCAATGCCAATGAATTTTTTTAGCTCTGCATTGTTCTTGTAAGTACATGCTGTCCTTTATCAGTGTACTTATATTGACAGGTAGTTGTTCATGTACCATCACTCTGCAGCTTATTTTCCTTTGCCCTCCATTTTCTACACATCAGATCTATATTTACTCTTACCATAAGGTTGGTACTGAAGAAGTTTAGTTATGCATTTCTCTTGGCTGTGCCTTTTGCCTGTATCGCTGCACATACATTTATAGCTACTTGGTTATGTAGCATCACTCTTCATCTTATCTTAAATATTCTCCATTTTTTCGTATATTATCACATCTATATATACTCTTAACAAAAGGTAGAATAAAGGCAATGCTTATGAAGAAGATTCTGTGGTAAACTTCTTGAATTGCCCCCCCCCCCATTAGCATGGACAAGGGCTTTATAGAGCATGTCTTCACCAGTAATGTAAGTTTGTCCTTCTCAAGCCTTCAAACTTTGTTGTGTATATTTGGTTAGGCATAACTGCAACAGCTGTTTATTTTTGGTGTTTGCATCAAATTGCATGTTTAAAGTTCATTATGTAGTTCATAAACAAAAGATTGTCCTTCTCAATTTAAGTTTTTAGTTGTACAACCAAGTTCCTTCGTCAAACCATGTAAATTAAACTATACAGAGCAAGTGATCTTCTTTTGCACTGCATGTATGCTTCTGTTCTTCATCCGTAATCCAGTGGTGTGGTGAACCTACCCACTACAGCACGATGTCATATTCTACAATGTCTTAACTATGGACAATGTCATATCATTCTACTATTATTTAAACCGTCTCTTTATTTGCCAATCTGAAATGGGATAAATTGACAGCAGACTAATCATTGATACTTATGAGTTCTTGATCTGTAATCCAGTGGAGTCGTGAAGCTGCCAAATCCTTCACAATGTCATTTCCTGCCATGTCTTGACCTGACAATACCATATTGTGTTAATGCATTTTTAAACTGTGTCACTTTATTCGTCAGTAAAAAATGTCATGAATTGTCAGCATTGCTACTTTTATGTACAAAACCGGTCATCTGTCTGCTTGTTTATCTTTCAGAGTGAGGAAGATATAAGTGTTGAACAAGCGCAGTCTCATCATGTTGCTCAGGTGCTTGCGCTGCAGCTCGCCAGCAGGGCTAACCTTTCTTGAACTCTATTGAAGTGTTGTCGGTTTTGTATATTATTTTGTCGGTGTGTTTATTTGCACTGGTGGCGATCTTTGATGCCCAGTGTATGTAATCTATTGTCTGCTTGTGCTTTATTATCATAGTGGCGAACTTTGACGCCAAGTGGATTTAATATGCCGTAATTTCTTTATTGTATAGTCTAGGTTTTTTCTTATTCACAATGTTGCAGTTATTTTACTATATATATATCCGGTCTTCATAGTAAAGCGGACAAACCGTAAAATTACGGTACATAATCAGGTCGTCATGTAATCACGATGTATGATCCGCATCATGGGCCCCATCAAATTGGCCCACTAGAAGATTCGGGACTTTAATAGGCCGAGTAACCCCCGGCCCACTTTTCGCAAGAAAACTCAATGGACTTTTAGGAGGCGGAGAAGGAGGATGGGCCTGAAACGTGCCGAACAGGTCATGGGCCGGCAGCAGCCCGAAATGGACCCCGGCCCATGATTGTGCGAATCAAATCACGGGCTTTTAACAGGCCAAAATTGTCTTGGTCCTTGTTTGGCCCAATCAGATATCGGCTGCGAGCAGGCCGGATGCAAACCGGGTCGTAGTTAGGCCCAACTATATGACGGGCATTTAACAGGCCGAAATTAATATAGGGCCGAAATGTTAAACGGGCCCTTAACAGGCCGAAACTAATATCAAGCCGAATTACTAAATGGGCCTTTTGCAAGTGGGCCCAAAAGCATCGTGTTCAGTTAATGGGCCGAATGTGATATGGGCTATAATTGAGGCCGAAGCCTCTTAAAGGGTCGGACCTGATCTGGGCCGTGATTTGGCCCACAACATGGGAGGCATTTAACGGGCCAGATCTCATATGGGCCATTATTAGGCCCAAAACATGGCAGGCCATTAATGGACTGGATCAAATATGGGTCGGCATTTGGCCCAAAACATGGCAGCCAGTTAATGGGCCGGCCTCCTAGGGTCCTCAAAATCTTGTGGGCCTATAGATGGGCCGGCCCATTAGTGTCGGCGAAATCTCATGGGCCTTTAGTCGGGCTGGCCCATTATAATCCAAAAGAATGTTGTGGGCCTTTACCTGGGCCGGCCCATTATGGCACACAAAAATCTTGTGGGCCTTTACCTGGGCCGTCCCATTATGGCCCGCGAAATGTTGTGGGCTATTAGCTGGGCCAGCCCATTATGGTCCACAAAATCTCGTGGGCCTTTAGATGGGCTGGCCCATTATGGTCCGCAAAATCTTGTGGGCCTTTAGTTGGGCTGGCCCATTTAAACTTGATGCGCCGTGCCATGTGTCGACGTATCATAGGCACCTTCTGTCCAATGAGTGGATGACATCTGTCCCAACGATGAGCCGACACGTGTTTCCTCCAGCCAATGATGATTTTACACGTGGAAAATCCCCATTGGTCGAGGCTGTTAACGGGTTATCGGATCCAAAACCCAACCCGATAGCTTAACAGCGTTCCGTTACGGTAGATGCCACGTGTCGGTTACCCTTGACGAAAGCACTTCTGTGACGCGCGATTTACCGTCATGGAAGTGGACACTTCCGAGATGATAATTTTGGTGATGTCATGGAACACTTCTACGACAGCACAGGTATGACTATCTTGATTCTGTCATAAATTTGTCATGGATGTACATTGAAAGTGCAACTATCCCTAGGAGGTTTTGGTAATTCATAACAACATATAGCTCCTTGAGCTAATGCTATTCCAAGACTATTGTTTCAGGAAAGCTCAATGAATGGCATGGCATGGATGATGAAAGTGGATCCCTCAAAATACTAAGGACAAAGGATTGGCTCAAGCTCAAAAGCTCAAGACTCTTCATTTTACATTTTAGTGATCCAAGATCACATTGAGTCTATAGGAAAAGCCAATACTATCAAGAAGGGATGAGGTGTTGCTTAATGAACCTCTTGCTTCATGTGCTTAGTGATATGCTCCAAAACACTCAACTACTTTCCCACATACACAAATGACCTAAACCTAAAGCCAAAATTGGTCACACTGATTCTTCCAATCCGGCGCCACCGATTCCAAAAGTCATAGCCACTGCCACAAACCCTAAGCAAATCAGTCTTACCGATAGGGATCTCGGTCTCACCGAGATGGGGTTGCAATCTCTCTGTTTCCCTTCGTAACATTTCGGTCTAACCGAAGAGAGCGATCGGTCCCACCGAGATTGCAATGTAAACTCTCTGTTTCCTTTTTGTAACATTTCGATCTCACCGAAAAGAGCAAATAGGTCCCACTGAGTTTACCTGACCAACTCTCTGGAAAGCTTATTACCAAATCGGTCTCACCGAGTTTGTGTAATCGGTCTCACCGAGATTACGTTATGCCCTAACCCTAACCGAATCGGTCTCACCGAGATGCATGTCAGTCCCACCGAAAATCACTAACGGTCACTAGGTTTACTAAATCGGTCTGACCGAGTTTAACTATTCGGTCCCACCGAGTTTGGTAAATTGTGTGTAACGGTTAGATTTTGTGTGGAGGCTATATATACCCCTCCACCTCCTCTTCATTCGTGGAGAGAGCCATCAGACTAAACCTACACTTCCAACTTACCATTTCTGAGACAGAACCACCTACTCATGTGTTGAGGCCAAGGTATTCCATTCCTACCATATGAATCTTGATCTCTAGCCTTCCCCAAGTTGCTTTCCACTCAAACCCTCTTTCCACCAGATCCAAATCCTATGAGAGAGAGTTGAGTGTTGGGGAGACTATCATTTGAAGCAATCAAGGAGTTCATCATCAACGCACCATTTGTTACTTCTTGGAGAGTGGTGTCTCCTAGATTGGCTAGGTGTCACTTGGGAGCCTCCGACAAGATTGTGGAGTTGAACCAAGGAGTTTTTAAGGGCAAGGAGATCGCCTACTTCGTGAGGATCTACCTCTAGTGAGGCAAGTAATTCGTGGGCGACGACCATGGTGGGATAGACAAGGTTGCTTCTTCGTGGCCCCTTCGTGGGTGGAGCCCTCCGTGGACTCGCACAGCTATTACCCTTCGTGGGTTGAAGTCTCCATCAACGTGGATGTACGATAGCACCACCTATCGGAACCACGCCAAAAACATCTGTGTCTCCAATTGCGTTTGAATCCTCCAAACCCTTCCCTTTACTTTCTTGCAAGTTGCATGCTTTAATTTCCGATGCCTATACACTCTTTGCATGCTTGCTTGAATTGTGTGATGATTGCTTGACTTGTCCTCAAATAGCTAAAATCTGCCAAACTCTAAAATTGGGAAAAGGTTAAGTTTTTATTGGTCAAGTAGTCTAATCACCCCCCTCTAGACATACTTCAAGGTCCTGCAAGTGGTATTAGAGCTTGGTCTTCATTTGCTTTGATTTCCATAGCTTTTGGTGGTCATAGCCTTGGTTTCACAACCTAGGAGAGTATGGCGTCTAGCGAGGGAAATTATCACCGTAGAGGTCCTTACTTTGATGGTACTAATTTTGCTAGTTGGAAGCATAAGATGAAAATGCATATTCTTGGACATAACCCCGCCGTTTGGGCAATTATTTGTATTGGCTTGCAAGGTGAATTCTTCGATGGGAGAGAACCGAACCATGAAGCCAATGCAGAAGAATTGAAGATGCTGCAATACAACGCTCAAGCATGTGACATCATCTTCAACGGATTGTGCCCCGAAGAATTCAACAAGATCAGCCGTCTTGAGAATGCAAAGGAAATTTGGGATGCTTTGATTGATATGCACGAAGGTACCGAGTCCGTTAAGGAATCCAAGTTGGATGTGCTCCAAAGTCAGCTTGACAAGTTCAAAATGAAGGATGGTGAAGGTGTCGCTGAAATGTACTCTAGGCTTGCTCTTATCACAAATGAGATTGCCGGCTTAGGGAGTGAAGAGATGACCGACAAATTCATCATCAAGAAGATCCTAAGAGCATTGGATGGAAAGTATGATACCATGTGCACATTGATCCAAATGATGCCAAACTACAAAAATCTCAAGCCAACGGAAGTCATTGGAAGGATTGTTGCTCATGAGATGTCACTCAAGGATAAGGAGGAACTTCACAACAAGTCAAGTGGTGCTTACAAAGCCACAAGTGAAGCCCCCACATCATCAAGTGAGAAACAAACCTTCAATGAAGAATTGAGGTTAATGGTGAAGAACTTCAACAAATTCTACAAGAGTAGAAGCAAAGAAAGAAGCTCCAAGTCAAGGTCTTATCATGACAAGAGATCTTCTAGTCGAGAGCGCAATTGCTACAATTGTGGGAAGCCTGGACACTACTCCAATGAGTGTACGGCACCCTACAAAAGAAGAGAAGATTCTCCAAGAAGAAGGAGCAAAAGAGAAGAATCACCACCAAGAGAGAGGAGGAGTAGAGATGATCGTTATGAACGAAGACCCTCACGGAGAAGTAAGGATTCGGAAAGGAAGGACAAGTCATCAAGGAGCTACACAAAACAAAGACATCAAGCTCATGTTGGTGAATGGGTTTCCGGCTCCAACTCCGACAAACACTCCGAGAGAAGCTATCACTCCGACTCCGAATATACTCAAGATGAAGGTGTTGCCGGTCTAGCACTTGTGTCAACCAACTCCTACGACACATTTGATTCACCAAATGAAGGTGTTGGAAGATTCTTCATGGCCAAAGGTCCAAAGCTAACACATCCCGAGTATGTTGATTTTAATAGTGATGAAGATGACTTGCTTGTGGATGATGATTTACTTGTTGACAACTCTAGTGATCAATACTATGATGAAACGTCAATTAATCATGCTAATCAAACGAATGACAATGATAAGGAGAAAATTGAGCTTCTAACTAAAGAACTAAACACTCTTAAGTTGGCTCATGAAACTATATTCGAAGATCATCGAGAACTTTTAAGGGCTCATGAGAAGTTACGCTTTGAAAAGCTCAATCTTGAGCAAGAGCATGAGTTCTTAAAGGCAATCAATGATGATCTCCGCAAGAAAAGTTCTTCTTACATTGCCAAGCGTTTACTCTTATCTACTTACATGCCTCAAGTCAAGTCTAGTAACAAGTACAAGAAAGATACTACCTCTAGTAGTAACAATAATAATGTCAAATCCAATATTATTGCTTCTAGCAGTTCTCTTCATTCCACTAATGATTCTCTTAGCCAAGTTACACTAGAGCAAGAAAGTAGTTTATTGAAGGGAATTATAGAGAAAGGTGTTTAGAAGAGCTTTGCCGGGAGTAAGCAATTCGAGGAAATTGTAAGCAAGCAAGGAAGACACCGGAAGAATCAAGGTGTTGGTTTTGAACGAAAGTTCAACGCCAATGGAGTTGAGTGGGAAGAAGATCAATACCCCAAGACAAAGTTTGTTCCTCAACAAGAGAAGTATGTTCCTACTTCCTTCAAGGGGACACAAGCTCAAGATGATCTTCCACCACAAGACCATAGGAACAAAGGCAAGGACAAGCTTCAAGAAGAGATTGATGCATTTCAAGAAGCACCTAAAGCCTCGTTCAAGTGGGTCCCCAAGACTATGTCGAGTTCTACTTCATCAAGTACAACTACAACTCCAAGGATTCCCATCAAGATGATGTGGATCCCGAAGAAGAAGAACTAGAGAGTTCTTGAGGGTGACTCCGTCAACATTCTTCACTCATATCATTTTGGCAAGAACAAGTGCAATCAACTTTCACATCTTGCACTAGTTCAAGGAGTCACAAACCCTCATGTTGGTAAGGCAAGGGACAAGGTAACCTAATGTTTTCATGGACATCATCTTGTGTGTGCATCACTCTATGTCTATTGATATTCTTGTTTGTTCCTTATGGGACTAACCCATGTGGGCAAGTTGAAAGTGCAACTCACTCCAAAGGATTGCTCCAAATGATCTACATCAACATTGAGCATCTACATCTTCAACACCTACATAAAGTCATCATCGACAAAACCCAAGGTTAGTTCATCCCTCTAAGGGGGGATCTCACATCTAGGGGGAGCTTAACTCTAAAGATTTGAGTCAAAGAAACTCTAATGGTGTGAACCCATTAATGCATTATGTAAAAGTGGTAGCCCCACTTGAGCTTAAACGATGAGTATGACCTATGATCAAATGTTCTCATTTGACTCCTAAGTCAATATACTCATATATAGATGACCTAGTCATCGCCAATTGCTTGATAGATGCTAGAATTGGTTGTGCATGCTTTGCCACATATTTCAATTGCCATTTTATTGTGTGAGCATGTTGGTGCATATTTTACTCATTCAAGGACATCCACTTGTTGTTTTGTTTGTTTGGATTCTTTTCTTTGTGCCAAGTGGATGGACAAGAATGCCTAAGAACCTTCTGTAGCTATCTATGATTTTCTCATCTCAAACTCTATTCATGCTACATCACAAAATTTGATCAAGTCAGATTCGAACCACTCTGTGTGAGGAGCACTCGGAGTCCCCGATTCGTCATAGACTTAAACTTCCAAAACCTCTTACTGATTCTCGGTCTGACCGATCCTTCCATTTTGGTCCTACCGAGATCATCAAGTTGATCTGAGTTTTCAATCACGGTGCAACCGATTTGAACTTTTCGGTCTCACCGATTTGCTGTAACTGAACACAGTTATGCATCTCGGTGCCACCGAGTTGTTCCACTTGGTCACACCGATAGGGTCGAGCTATATATATAGCCACGGGCAAAATTTTGGAAATTTCTCTGAAACCCTTCGCCCGCGCAACAGCTCGCTCTGCCATCGTGGTCTCCGGATCGTCTCCTCGTCGCCAGCAGCCTCATGTCGCTGGTCTCCGCCGCCGTTAACAGATTTCGTCCCCGCCGTTGCCGCCGTAGCAAGTCCACCGCCAAGTTAGTGTATGGACTTAATCTTTGTGCTATCCACGTCTGATTCCTGGCACATTGTTTTCATATTGATTCTTGCCACGATTGAAACTCTTCTATCCAGCTAAAGTAGTTCATAGATTAGACGTGATTCAAATTTTTAGGTTTAGGTTTCCGCCGAAACCATCTCGGACCCACCAAGTTGAAAAACTCGGTCTCACTGATTTTTCTTATGCCATTGCACTAGTGACTCTCGGTCTGACCGAGAATTACTAATCAGTGCAACCGATTTGAGGATTCTGTGAAACCCTAGCAGTCTCGGTACCACCGAACTGAAACTCGGTCCAACCGAGATCATCAGTTTAGGTTCCAAAACTGCTTCGGTATCACCGAGTTTGAAAATCGGTGGATCCGAAATGCTTTCTGTGGAAAACTAAGACTGAACTTTTGAGTCATTCTTTTGCAAAAACCTCTGCATTTTGTGATGCTCATCTTTTCTATCTCATCTATAACTCTTCACAGGGTCAGCAGTCAGCTTTTGCAGTATGTCTGATCAAAGTGACAGCCAGAACAGGTCAGAAGCGCAGATGGACTTGAGTGAGGGCACTAGTCCCTCAACTTCAGATAGAGGGAGCAGAAGTACTCCTAGCAATTTGCCTAAGGCTGCAACTAGGCAAAGGAGGAAAAGAACTTCAGATTCAGAGGATGAAGATTACAAAGCTGAGGAAGATGAGGCTACTTCCAAGAAAGTGGTGCTCAAGAAGGAATATGGCTCAGCAAAGGATATAAAGCCAGGCATGAAGATTAAAAGGCATGCAAGAAGGCAACCTATGCCCAAGGCCAGAGCATCAACTCAACTGCCTAAAAATCCTGTTCCCAAAGAGCCAGCTGATGAAAGCAAGAAGAGGAAGGAAAGGGTCAAGAAGACCATGGCTAGAGTTTTTGGTCAACCTTCCATGATGGAAGAGGAGGAGCTTTTTGCACCAGCACCAAAGGCACCAAAGCTTATGGGTGATGCTATTAAATCTGGGGCTACAACATCTAAGCCCAAGGAAGCACCCAAAGCTGCCCCCAAGGCCAAGTCTGCACCAAAGAGGAATACCAGGAGTATTCCAGCTGCTGAGAAGAACAAGGAGGAAGATGAAGAAGGACAGGTTCTAAGGAAGCTCAAGCCAAAGATACCAGACCACAATGATGCCCATCATGTGGCTGAGGACATGAGAATCAGGAAGGATTCAGGGCTGAGACTGTGGAGAATGGCAGATCCATATGCCACAAGGAGAAGAATTGTTGTTGATTATAGGTTCCATACAAAGGAACAACAGGACTTCTATGAGACAATCCTGTTGGACAAGAAGCCCATAGTCTGTGACATGAGGTGGGTTGACTGGAAATTCATCAAGGAGAATGAAGAGCACTATCCGGGAGTGCAAGACAGCTTTGTTGCTTGTGGAGTTGCAGATTTTGTTGGGCAAGAGCTCACAAATTGGAATGATGAACTTATCATGCAATTCTACTCCACAGCACATTTTTACCCAGATGGAAGAATAGTTTGGATGTCTGAAGGTACAAGGTACCAGTCCACTGTATAAGAATGGGCAAGTCTGATAAATGCCCCAAAGGAAAATGATGATGATCTGGATGTATATGCCAAGAAGAAAATGGGACACAATACCATGGCACACATGTACAAGGAGATCCCAGACAAAGCCCTAGAGACTTTCACTTTTGGATCAGTTCACTTTCTGCTGCCAGGGTTGCCAACCATAAATTGGATTCTGAGGCACACTTTGTTGCCCAAGTCTGGTGACCATAACATGATCAGAGGGCATGCCATCAATATGTTGCATTTATTTGATGTGCCACAAAAATTCAAAGTCATGAGCCTTATAGTTGAAACAATCAAGAGGACTGCAGCAGATCAGAAGAGGAGTTGTGGATATGCACCTCAGATTCAAGAATTGATAAACTCAAAGATGGGCATAGGAAAATATCAGTTGGATAAGGAACACTTTCTACTTTATCCAGACTTTGAGGACAATGAGGTTGTCATGAATGAGGATGATCCATCATCAGGTCAAGCTCAGGAGAAGAAGGAGAAGGCAAAGAGGGAGAAGGCTGCCAAGATGCCAACTCAAGAGGAGGCATCTGAATATTTCTTGAAAACCAAACAGGAGCAGCTTGGTTACTTGATAGCATCATCTCTGAGGATTGAGAAGGGGTTGGCCACCCTAACTCAAAACCAGGAGAGCCTGGAAAGAATCATGGAACAAAAATTCTATGATCTAGATGTCAAGGTAACTGAGATTCAGTCAGTTGTGGAGCAGCTGCAGGATGACATGCAGGAGAGGAAGGGCAAGACTACCACCAATGTGTTTGCCAGAGTGCCCAGAGCCCAGAGGTCAGTTGCAGTGCCACAGACAGACACTAGAGCAACAACTTCAGCACCAGCTACTGCCCCTTCAGCTCCAGTGCAACCAGCTTCAGCATCAACTCCAGCACCCTCTACATCAACTGAAGCCTTCGTCCTTGGAGTTATCAGGACACCACCACCAGAAGATCAAGCCTGAGAGTCGATCTAGCACTATGCATTTTCTATGAACTTTTTGGTAACTTGTTGCCAAAGGGGGAGAAAAATGTATAGATCATAGGCTTCGAGAGAGAGAGTGTTGCTTTTGTTCTCTCTTGCTTTATTTCGTGGTTTTTCAATCTTTGTTTGCTTTTGGTTGAGATACTATGCTTGTGAGACATTGATGATCATGTGTTTGATCATAAGCTACACTTATGCATGCTTGATATTATCCTATCTATCTTATGTGAACACTCACTATGCTTGGTGATGAGTGCATGTGTTCATTGTTTATTATTTTGAGCGCTCCACCAAGATGTATGTGACATGGAAGAGTAACCCATGAGCCTAATTCATTGTGCATTTGCAGTCCAAAGCAAATCTAAAACTATGCACAAGTTTAGGGGGAGCTCTTGCTTATCACATACTTCTCAAAGCGATGTTATTTAAATTTTATTATCATTTGTCGAAGCTTTGATCTATATGTTGTCATCAATTACCAAAAAGGGGGAGATTGAAAGTGCAACTATCCCTAGGTGGTTTTGGTAATTCATAACAACATATAGCTCATTGAGCTAATGCTATTCCAAGACTATTGTTTCAGGAAAGCTCAATGAATGGCATGGCATGGATGATGAAAGTGGATCCCTCAAAATACTAAGGACAAAGGATTGGCTCAAGCTCAAAAGCTCAAGACTCTTCATTTTACATTTTAGTGATCCAAGATCACATTGAGTCTATTGGAAAAGCCAATACTATCAAGAAGGGATGAGGTGTTGCTTAATGAGCCTCTTGCTTCATGTGCTTAGTGATATGCTCCAAAACCCTCAACTACTTTCCCACATCCACAAATGACCTAAACCTAAAGCCAAAATCGGTCACACCGATTCTTCCAATCCGGCGCCACCGATTCCAAAAGTCATAGCCACTGCCACAAACCCTAAGCAAATCGGTCTTACCGATAGGGATCTCGGTCTCACCGAGATGGGGTTGCAATCTCTCTGTTTCCCTTCGTAACGTTTCGGTCTAACCGAAGTGAGCGATCGGTCCCACCGAGATTGCAATGTAAACTCTCTGTTTCCTTTTTGTAACATTTCAATCTCACCGAAAAGAGCAAATCGGTCCCACCGAGTTTACCTGACCAACTCTCTGGAAAGCTTATTACCAAATCGGTCTCACCGAGTTTGTGTAATCGGTCTCACCGAGATTACGTTATGCCCTAACCCTAACCGAATCGGTCTCACCGAGATGCATGTCAGTCCCACCGAAAATCACGAACGGTCACTAGGTTTACTAAATCGGTCCGACCGAGTTTAACTATTCGGTCCCACCGAGTTTGGTAAATTGTGTGTAACGGTTAGATTTTGTGTGGAGGCTATATATACCCCTCCACCTCCTCTTCATTCGTGGAGAGAGCCATCAGACTAAACCTACACTTCCAACTTACCATTTCTGAGAGAGAACCACCTACTCATGTGTTGAGGCCAAGATATTCCATTCCTACCATATGAATCTTGATCTCTAGCCTTCCCCAAGTTGCTTTCCACTCAAACCCTCTTTCCACCAGATCCAAATCCTATGAGAGAGAGTTGAATGTTGAGGAGACTATCATTTGAAGCACAAGAGCCAGGAGTTCATCATCAACGCACCATTTGTTACTTCTTGAAGAGTGGTGTCTCCTAGATTGGCTAGGTGTCACTTGGGAGCCTCCGACAAGATTGTGGAGGTGAACCAAGGAGTTTGTAAGGGCAAGGAGATCGCCTACTTCGTGAAGATCTACCGCTAGTGAGGCAAGTCCTTCGTGGGCGACGGCCATGGTGGGATAGACAAGGTTGCTTCTTCGTGGACCCTTCGTGGGTGGAGCCCTCCGTGGACTTGCGCAGCCGTTACCCTTCGTGGGTTGAAGTCTCCATCAACGTGGATGTACGATAGCACCACCTATCGGAACCACGCCGAAAACATCCGTGTCTCCAATTGCGTTTGAATCCTCCAAACCCTTCCCTTTACTTTCTTGCAAGTTGCATGCTTTAATTTCCGCTGCCTATACACACTTTGCATGCTTGCTTGAATTGTGTGATGATTGCTTGACTTGTCCTAAAATAGCTAAAATCTGCCAAACTCTAAAATTGGGAAAAGGTTAAGTTTTTATTGGTCAAGTAGTCTAATCACCCCCCCCCTCTAGACATACTTCAAGGTCCTACATACATGCATGTCAAAAAAAGCGACCTACTGTGACAAACACGTATCATCACGGAAGTGTATTTTTTTTGTAGTGCGCGCTGGGCCGCAGGCAGGAAAGTCTGGTACCCCCGAACCCAGAACACCGACAATAGCCCCGGGCCCAAGGCGCACCCGAGATGGCTTCGAGGCTAATACAAGGACGAGGTCGAAGCACCGCGTGCCCCAATCTGCCTGCGGGCCAGGCTCGACGCATGGCGTGCGATAGACACCTCCACTCCCCATGTGGCCTCGGCAACCGCCCAGGCTGACAAAAGCCTGGCGCACATCACATAGCCATCATTACTCGCTCTTGCCTTGCTCCTGATCCCCTTCTGCAGCCTAGAGCATTTTCAGATCCAATCACAACTCTGCCTCCTTCCTTCTTCCTCAGCACCAGCAACCCCGCGAATGGCGCCCGGGAAGTCAAAGCCTACTGAAAGGATCGAGATGGACCTAGACGGGGTGAATAGGTACAATTACAAATTTTAATTGTTACTTAGCAATTTTTAGGCAATAATGCAGAATATGAAGGTGAGCCTAACAATTGCATGTATGATGCTAAGAGCTAAGCAAGCTTGACAAGTAACACAAGTGAGTAAGCAAGCACAATATGATACGAGTAAAGACTAAGAGACAAGTAACCACAAGTAGGAAGTTAGGGTTAGGGATAACCGCAACTCTGAGAGACGAGGATGTATGTCGATGTTCACTTCCTTGGAGGGAAGCTACGTCACCGTTAGAGAGGTGGATGTTGCCATGAAGGCACACCAACGCCACAAAGGCTCACCCTATTCTTCCTTTGAGACAACACCATGAAGGCGTTTCTCAACCACTAGTGGTAGACCTTGAGGTGGTCTCGAAGCCTTCACAAACTTTCTGGGAGAAATCACAATGGTCGATTCCTCGCCGGAGAACTCCTACCACCTAGGAGTCTCCAACCTCCAAGAGTAACAAGATGCACCATAAAAACAAGGAGGAATCAACTTTCGCTTTGGTGAATGTGTAGATCGAGCACTTCTTCTTTGCTTCCCAAAAGATCAAGAGCTTTGGGTGTCTAAGGAGGGAGAACTCCAAGAACTCGAGGTCTAGAAATGGAGGTGAGAGAAATGGAGTCATCAAGTTCTTCGTGAGGAAGAAGAAGACTATTTATAGGTGGGGATGGAATCTGGTCGTAGGATGCAGATTTCTGCGTAGCCCGAAAGTTCCAGCCACACATGGAAGTTCTGGACTCTGAAAGTTCCGGCCAAGTTTCGGGCTACACAGAGAGTTTGTATCGACTCTGTAGTACCCCGGAAGCTGTCAAAACAGGGGATGGAAGTTCCGGCGCCCGGAAGTTCCGGCCACCATGGAAGTTCCGGACGACGGAAGTTCCGGCCAAAGTCGGTTCCAGGCTACATAGAGAGATTGCACAAAAAGAGCAGTTTCTCTGGGTACCCTGGAAGCTTCCCGGACCCCTGCCGGACCTTCCGGTCCCTGGAAGTTCTAGCCGTCCCGGAAGTTCCGGCCTAAACAAAACCTTTTCTCTGTGATAATTTTCAGATCAATGTAAGAAGACAAGTTGATTCCCAGATGTTTTTGTGATGCACCCCCTCTTAATAGTGTGGCTGCCCTAATGACTCAAGAAACAAGAAAACACTATGGTACTCTGCTTTTCTTGGGCACTCCATTTTTCTTTTTTCCAATAAGAGAGGGAATAACCATCCATGCTCCATTTTAACTTAATCAGTGTTGCTTACACTAGAGCATGTGGTTAGAGACACAAATGAAGTTGTCATAGATGTCAAAAATAGTTTAGTGCAACAATGCTCTTTCAATCTCCCCCTTTTTGACATAGATGACAACAACGCTTGAGAGGGTAAACACATAAAGTATATAAGATATAAAGCAGTTTTAGTGAAAGGTAGGTACTCCCCCACAACCCACACCTTATTTTAGGATTGCAATTTAATTAAATGACATGGTTTAGAAGAAACTCCCCCTATCACTGTGCATACCCACACAAGAATGATATATCCATGGAACCTTTTACTAACCTTGTTTTTCATAGTGACGAGACAAATATGGATAGATCATTGCCTAATAGATGTCTCTCACAATATGAGAGTATAGAATATGACATGTAACCTACTTGCCATAAGATGCTCACACAAAGATATTTAGTTAACAAAACATAATGGGTTCGAATAACAAGATAAGATCCAAATACGAGCAAATAAGAGAAAAGGTTCAACATTCACCAAGCAACATAAAATAGGCAAGAGATAAAAATAAATGTTAAGCCCCGATAAACCCTATCAAGCACCACAACATCTCCCCCTGTTGTCACTAAGATGGCAAAAACGAAAGGTGGAGGCGACCACAAACAACCCCTAGGAAAGGGACGCAGAGGGGTCGTCAGACAACTCTCCAGAAGACTTGGGCTGTGAGGGCGGTGAGAAGAGGCTTCATCTCTAGCTGCAACATCAAACCGAGCAAACTAAGACTGGTATTTCTCAAAAGGAGTCACATTAGACACGGAACCATGAGCAATGTCCATACCAGATGCACGCATACCGTCCTTAAGAGCCTTCATGCCCTTCTTCCTAGACTTGTGCTCCTCCCACTGCTTCATGTGCATGTCTTGCTGCAGACAGAACATGTTCTTAGAAGACGCCAAAGTTTGTTGCTCTTCCTTGACCCAGAATCACTAGGCTCCCCACGGTGAAAAGCATGCGAGCGGGGGGAAAGCTCAAAGTTGTGTGGATCTCTAGCATGTAGTTCCTCTTCCTCATCATCATCTCCCTCATGGGCAGTCGCCTTTCCCTTCTTAACCAACAAGCTAACACTGGAGTGAACAGTCAGACGCCGACCCGCAAGTGCATTAGGAGCAATCTCAGCAATCAAGGCAGTAATATAGTGAGCATAGATAGGAACCTTGCGGTTCATCACCACAATGTACATTTCATGCCACATAATGTCCATCACATCAATGGGACCCTGCTCAGAGTTGTGACAAGTGTAGTGAAGAAGGTTGATGAGGTGGCCACGAATCTTGTTCTTGTCACCCACATTTACAGCAAGAGTTTCCCAAAAGATCTGGTACATGATGTCATAGAAAGGCAGAAGATCAGCAACATATCCAACCTTTCCAGATGGAGGATATAAATTGGCCAAGTGAAGAGCCTGATAGACCCCTTTGTCGTGGATCTTGTAGACACGGTCCACAACAGTGTCAGTATACTCATATCCCAAGAGCCCGACCAGCACTGAGAACAGAGCAGAACACTTCTCCTCACCACCCAATCAAGCAAGAGTGTGCTGCATATCAATCCCAAAATGCACAGTGGCATAGAAATGAGCCACAAGAGGTGGAGAGACATCATGTTGAAAGCGCATAAGTGAAAGGAGGTTGAGCTTGACACACATGCTCTGAATCCCATCAAAGTAGGCCGAATTTTTGGGAGTTTTGTCAAAGTGAGCAATGTTGATGCACTTTTGAATGACACACTTGTTGACAAACTGAGTAAAGATCTCCTCATAGTTGTGTCGCTGGAATAATGTCCAAAACTTGGAAACAACCACATGCTCACGGTCCTGGCGATAGGGATTGACTCGGTAAAGAGAAATCTAGTCAGGAGCGGGCATTTCCCTCACTGTGACCAGCTCGGGAGGAGGAGGTTGAACATTTGGTGCCTTGGCCTTCTTGGAAGTAGTCTTCTGCTTCTTGGAGTGAACGAGTGCAGCAGGAGGAGATGCACTACCTTCAGCCTCAACATCTTACTCAAGATGGCAGTCAAACATGTTCTCACGCCCCAAAAACAACAACCTTTGTCTTCTTGACCTGTCCTTTAGATTTCCATTCATACACCTTGGATGGGTGAGCACGCGAGCCAGACCCTCCTACTGACAAAGATAATAGAAATAGCATGGGGATAGAATAAGTACACAAGCTTCAAAACAGAAAATCAAAGAATCTCATTATACGAAAAATATGATAGAACTCTGCTTAGGCTGGAAGTTCCGGCCGACCGAAGTACCGGCCCTGGCCCAGACGTGGAAACCCTAGCGAGGCTGGAAATTCCGGCCTGCCCGGAAGTTCCGGGCACCGGCATGGTCGCAGGGCTCCTTCCGAAGCTGAGGAGGGG
This sequence comes from Triticum dicoccoides, assembly GCF_002162155.2. Classification (NCBI taxonomy): domain Eukaryota; kingdom Viridiplantae; phylum Streptophyta; class Magnoliopsida; order Poales; family Poaceae; genus Triticum; species Triticum dicoccoides. Next base: position 503,126,917 of record NC_041383.1, read on the forward strand.
ACAGTCACATATCGTATAATGGATGATAGAGAGGGAGTATTGCAGATCTAAAATGGATGCAGGACTTTGGGATGTGATGCTTGTGCGTATCCTACTACCATAAGTGTGATCTACAATCCCTAGGAGAGTAGAGGAATGCTTAGGTAACCTTCCTCCATGGAGATAATGGAGAGCAGAGATGCCCTCCAAATACGATGAAGGGGAGAAGGGGCCGGAGGTTCCGGGGGCCTGCATCTTGCCCGGAAGTCATCGATGGATGAGGGGTGCCGCAGGGAGGGAGTAGAGGGAGGAACTGAGGAAAGGGGGAAATACCCCTTTTATCATCCCCTGGCCATGTTATGTGCCCCAAACCTGCGATGCCCGGAAGTTCCGGGCACAACCCCGGAAGTTCCGGGATATCCAGAGAGAAACGATCTCTCCGAACTCGTGAGAGCGGGAGGGAGGGAGTCTAAAAGCTCCCAAGACCACCACACACCCAATCAACATTTATGTGGTTGGATTGAAGCTTGTGAACCAAAAAAATATCATAAGGATGCGAGATGAGAGAGGCTTGGGTTCAACCTATACTATGGTCAAAACAATAGACAACAAACGAGAGCAAATACGAGAAAACTCAATCAGAGATGAAGAATAAGTCTAACCTCTTGCGGAGAGGGTGGTGGACGAGTCCACCATGTTTGAGTATATGTGACTTGGAACTGTGAAGATTTTAACCTTGAGCCCAACATCACAACTCCATCATTTAAAGTACTAAGTCACAAAAGTGAAAACATAGTAACTTTGAGAGTGTTTGGTTTGTTTATGCATCATATAGGGTGAGATAACTCATGAGTTGAATGCCTCCCCCTAAACAGATGCCTACATCTAGACACGACATAAAGTAAATGCATGCATGGGTACTAGATTTCACATAATGTTGTCGAGCTCCAAGATACCAAGTTCACGCCTAAGTTGACAAAACCTTGCTTCATCAATTGGTTTGGCGAAAATGTCTGCAAGTTGCATATCAGTACCAACATGAGAAATATTAATGTCACCCTTTTCCACATGACCTCTCAATAAATGATACCTAATATCAATGTGCTTGGTGCGAGTATGATCTTTGGGATTCTCAGCAATATTGATGGCACTTTCATTATCACATAGAAGAGGCACATGTCTATAGGTGATACTGTAATCCTTCAAAGTTTGCCTCATCCTTAGTAATAGAGTTGCGCAATTGGCGGTTGCAATGTATTCAGCTTCGATGGTGGAGAGGACGACACAATTTTGATTCTTCGAGGACCAACTTACCAAGGAGCGTCCAAGAAATTGACATGCATCGGAGGTGGACTTCCATCCCACTTTGTCTCCAGCCCAATCCGCATCCGTGTACCCAATGAGATCAAACTTAGCAACCTTAGGGTACCATAGACCCAACTTTGGGGTGTGAACAAGGTATCTAAGAATATGCTTAACCGCCTTATGATGACTTTCCCTAGGGGAAGCTTGAAATCTAGCACACATGCATACACTGAAAATGATGTCTGGTCTAGATGCACAAAGATAAAGCAATGAACCAATCATAGAGAGGTAAATAGATGGGTCAAAAGGGATACTGTTTGTGTCTTCAGTGAGTACAATCTTTGTTGGCATGGGTGTCTTACATGGGTTAGCATTTGTCATGTCAAACTTCTCTAGAATATCCTTGAGGTATTATGTTTGAGATAAGAAAATTCCTTCTTGAAATTGTTGTATTTGAAATCCGAGAAAGAACTTCAAATCCATGTTGAGTGACATCTCAAAGTTCTTGGTCATGGAAGCCGCAAATTTCTTGCACAAATGAATGTTAGGACAACCAAAAATGATATCATCTACATAGATTTGGCATAAGATCAAATCACCCTTGTTCCCCTTAGTAAAAAGAGTGGGATCGATAACCCCTCTCACAAAACCATCATCAAGTAAAAACTTCTTGAGATGATCATACCAAGCATGAGGTACTTGTTTGAGGCCTTACAAAGCCTTATGAAGTTTATACACATAGTCTTTGTGATCGGGATCAACGAACCCAGGTGGTTGTGATACATATACTTTTTCTTGTAGAGGACCGTTAAGGAAAGCACACTTCACATCCATTTGATGTAATGTAAAACCATTGAAAGCGGCATGAGCAAGTAAGATGTGAATAGATTCAAGACAGGCAACGGGAGCAAAGGTCTCACCAAAGTCCAAACCTTCAACTTGTGAGTACCCTTGTGCCACTAACCTTACCTTCTTGCGGATAATTGCACCATTCTCATCTTGCTTGTTCTTGAAAATCCATTTTGTTCCAATTCCATTGTGTTCCATAGTTGGCCTCTTGACTAATGACCACACTTGGTTGCCTTCAAAATTGTTCAACTCTTCTTGCATAGCAATGAGCCAATCATTGTCCATCAATGCATCTTGTACCTTAAGTGGCTCAACACTAGAGACAAACAAGAAGTGAGCACATAACTTTGTCAAATGTTTACGAGTGACTCTACCTTTCAATATGCCGATAAGAATTTGATCAACATCAACATGACCGGCCACTCGGGGAATGATGGAGGTAAGAGTTTCACGAGGTTCAACTTCATGTCCATCATCCACATCCTCAACATATGGATCATTAATGTGAGGTGGAAGATCTTCTTCTTCATATTTCATTTGTTGAGGTTCATCATCAATGATTGCACTTTCTTGTTCTTGCTCTTGGTATGATCTTGCTCTTGAAGATGATCATGGTGAGGGACTTGATCATCTTGTTGAACTTGAACTACGGGCATCGGTTGATAAATAGGAGCTTGTGGTGGTATGGGTGTTCGAGAGGTTTGATGATGTGTGAAACTTCCATCATCTTCTTCATCATCATGAGGTTCTTGTTCCATGGGAAGAAGAGCACCAACACATATGGTCAAAATATCTTGAGAAGAATCTTCTTCACCTACATCACTTAGATCAACTTGCTCCCCATGGGAGCCATTAAATTCATCAAACACCATGTCACAAGTTTCTACAACACATCCATTGGATTTTTTGTGGACTCTATAGGCGTGAGAGTTTGATCCATAGCCAACAAATATGCCCTCAATTGTTTTGGATTGAAATTTTTCTAACTGTTCTCTTTTGTTGAGGATGAAACATTTGCATCCAAATACACAAAAGTACTTGAAATTTGGCTTGTTCCTGGTTAGGAGCTCATATGGAGTCTTTTCCAATATAGTGCCGAGGAAGAGCCGGTTTGATGCATGACATGCGGTGTTGACAGCCTCAGTCCAAAAACTGTGTGGTAACTTGTACTCATCCAACATGGAACTTGCCATTTCCACAAGTGTACGGTTCTTCCTTTCGGCTACACCATTTTGTTGAGTGTATGGTGCGGAATATTGATTCTCAATCCCTTCATTACTAAGAAATTCTTCCAAGGTGTAGTTCTTGAACTCGGAGCCATTATCACTTCTTATTGCCAAGATTTCTTTGTCAAACTTGCATTGTGCTTGCTTGGCAAAATCAATGAAGGTGGTCTTGGTCTTGTCCCTGGACTTGAGGAAAAACACCCATGTATATCTTGAGTGATCATCAACAATGACAAGTCCATACTTTTTCCCACCAAGACTATCCCATGGAGGCCCAAAAAGATCCACATGAAGGAGCTCCAAAGGCCTTGAAGTGGATACAATATTCTTGGGTGGGTGCTTTGATTGATGTTGCTTCCCGGCTATGCATGCACTACACACACGATCTTTCTCAAATGAGACATTGGTTAGTCTAAGGATGTGATTACCCTTTAAGAGATCTTGAAGATTTCTCATGCAGTCATGGGCTAGCCAGCGATGCCATAGCCACCCCTTGTTGGCCTTGACCATTAGACAAGTTGCATGGAATGTCATCTCTTTAGAGAAATCAACCGTTTAAAGGTTTCCATACAACTCTCCAACAAAGGAAACTTTGAGAGTATCTCTCTTAAAGACTTCCACATCAGTTAGTCCAAATAGTGTACCATAACCAAAAGAAGCCAATTGACGAACATAAAGCAAATGGTATTTAAGGGATTGGACAAGCATGGCATTTACAAGAGACATGTAATTTGTGATAACCACCTTGCTCAACCCAAGTACCTGTCCTTTTGATCCTCCAACAAACATAATGCTCATAAATGGTTGAATAGCTTCCATGAAATCATAGAGCAATTTGCTATCTCCGGTCATATGATTGGTACATCCACTATCGACCACCCATTTGACTCCACCAGAGAAAGCCACCTACACACAATTATTACTTGGTCAGAGGCACCCATTTTGAAATGGGACCTCTCAAGTTAGTCACAAGGGTCTTAGGGACCCAATAGCATAAAAATGGAATGCATTTTGAGGACCAACAAATTTTGCATAAACTTCTCCATCCTTAGTTTTACGAAGTACATAGGATGAAGGCATGAACTCTTTTGGCTTGTTGAGAGTGGGCATGCCCCTGGTGGCCTTCCCACTCACAACCTTACATTTCTCCTAGTGCCCTTCTTGTACAAATGTTTCTTTAAGAGGGGTGGTGCACTTTTGAGAAGATGTCTTCTTCTTGCTTGTGCTTGGGTCAAACCCGAGCCCTTCCTTGGCAAACACCTCATTGTGTTGGCTCAATACCTCATTAAGATTATTTTGTCCTTGAGCACATGTGATGAGTCCTTTCTCAAGTTGAGCCTTGAGAAAATGATTCTCCTCAAGAATAGATGCTAGGTCATCACTAGAGTTAGTAGTACAAGCATCAACATTGATAGTAGGAGAAGAGTAAGCCTTGGCTAGAGTTTCAAGATTAGTAAGCTTGTGCGTCTCAAAACTCTTTGTAAGAAGAGTGAGATCTTCTTCCTTAGTCTTGAGGGACATGGATAGAAGCTCACAATCCTTAGAGAGAGAAGCATGAGACTTCACAAGCCTACTTTTATCATTCATCAACTCCTCACAGGAGTCCTTAGCCTTTTTCAAGGAGGCAAGTTCTTTAGCATGAATATTAATGTCTGCACCAATTTTTAAGCATAGTTCATCATTTCGTGCTTCCTCATATTGGACTTTCCGCTCAAGGATTTCATATTATTTTCTTTTCCTTGGTGACGAGGGTTTCGAGTTCCTTAATGGTGATGGTGTGCTAACTCACCATCTCCATCAGCATACAAAACATAGTGAGCTTCCTTCCTTTGAGGGAGCACATGAACTTATTTAGTTTAGCAAGCATAGGATCATCTATATCATCATCATCATCATCATCATCATCATCATCATCATCATAATTATCCTCTGCATCAAGATACTCATCACAAGGAGTAGAAGGAGTGAAAAGAGGAGGGTTTGACCGTGGGGTTACCTTGACCTTGTCAGGAGAGTTTTGGTCCTCTTCATCTTGTACCATGGCCTTTGCCATTAGGCATTTGTGAGCGTTGCCCTTGTAGTCTTTCATATAGTTCTAGGTGAAAACATCACCACTCTTATTGACTAGCCTCAAAGTGTTTTGAGAATCTTGAGCTACTTCGGCAACACCACTAACATCATCCGAATCGTATTCTTCATGAGTAACCACTCCTTTCCCATCTCTCTTCTTGAGCTCGGAGTTTAAAGGATTTGGCAACTTTTTCTTGGGAAAGGTCTTGGGAAACCTTGCCCAATCTCCTCTCTTCTCATAAGGGCAATCATTGGAGAAGTGGTTGGTTTCTTCATAGTTGTAGCATTTTCTCACTTTCTTCTTCTGGAATCTTCCCTTGAATTTTCCCGTGCTAAACTTCTTGACAAAGATGGAAATGTCTTCATATGAAGGGCTCTCATTAGAGTCAATCTCATCACCATATTCATCATCATTATATTCTTCTTCTTCACTTTGCTCTTCTTCACATACATGCTTGGCGTTCAATGCAAGATTGATCTTTGATGTTGAGGTACCATGCATAGCAAGATGTTTTGTAGAATTTTCCTTTGACTCTTCAAATAGTTGGAAAGTGGATATGATGTCATCCAGAGTCATTTCCTTGAATCCATGGTGTTGTCTTATGTCCCCCGCCATTTGGTGATAATATGGAGCAAGAGCATGAAGCAACTTTTCCACGAGAAATCGCTTAGTAAATTTGAATCCATCTTGTGTCTTGTCACACTCACAAGACTCGATATCAACGATGAGAGTCATGAGACGCTTAAGGAGCTACTTTTGAGATTTACCTTTCTTCATACAAAAGTTTTGTAATTGGCCCTTGGCAATTTCATATTGAGCAAGCCGGAGAGTGGAGGTACCGGTCATGGTCCTCACAATGCTATCCCATAATTCTTTGGCACTTGTGATGTGTATGTATGGTCTCCTTTGCTTGTCAGTCATACCTCTCCTTATGCACATGGTTGTTGTGTCATTGAGATTCTTGTCGTATATCTCTCTTGGTGTAAGATTCTTTGGGTCAACAGCTTGGTAACCATACTCCAAGATCTCCAACATCTCATCATTCCCATATCAAAGATGATCCTGCATACCAACTCTCCACAAAGCAAAATTGATAGTATCACAAACTAAAGGAGGTTTGCCTTGGGGGCTATACTTTGGTTTCTCTATTTGAGGTCTTGCATAAAGCCAAGGAACACTAGAGTGTTCATTACTAGGAGGTTGTTGGCCAAGTGAAGGAGTAGGCACAGTTGGCCTCGAGGCCGCACCACTAGAAAGTGGTGCAAGCATCGTGGTCAATGTGGCTAGTCTCATTTGGAACAAGGCCTCAAGAGAGGCATCATGCTCCTCCTTTTGCTTAGCAAGCGCCCGTTCCAGATCCTCATAAGTGAAGGACTTGACTTCCATGGAAGCCGCGCCCTTATCCCTCGGATCCGCAACAAGGGGAGTCCCATCGGGGTTCATCTCGCTCTAGGGTGGTTAAGCCACAAGAATAGAGCATGAGGCTTTGATACCAATTGAAAGGATCGAGATGGACCTAGAGGGGGGTGAATAGGTACAATTACAAATTGTATTTGTTACTTAGCAATTTTTAGTCAATAATGCGGAATGTGTAGGTGAGCCTAACAATTGCAAGTATGATGCTAAGATCTAAGCAAGGTAAACAAGTAACACAAGTAAGTGAGTAAGCAAGCACAATATGATATGAGTAAAGACTAAGAGACAAGTAACCACAAGTAGGAAGTTAGGGTCAGGGATAACCGCAACTTCGAGAGACGAGGATGTATGCCAATGTTCACTTCCTTGGAGGGAAGCTACGTCACCGTTAGAGAGGTGGATGTTACTACGAAGTCACACCAACGGCATGAAGGCTCACCCTATTTTCCCTTTGAGACAACACCACAAATGTGTTTCTCAACCACTAGTGGTAGACCTTGAGGTGGTCTCCAAACCTTCACAAACTTTCCAGGGGAAATCACAATGGTCGATTCCTCGCCGGAGCACTCCTACTACCTAGGAGTCTCCAACCTCCAAGAGTAACAAGATGCACCACAAAAACAAGGAGGAATCAACTTTTGCTTTGTTGAATGTGTAGATCGAGCACTTCTCCTTCGCTTCCCAAAAGATCAAGGGCTTTGGGTGGCTAAGGAGGGAGATCTCAAAGAAGTCAAGGTCTGGAAATGGAGGTGAGAGAAATGGAGTCGTCAAGTTCTTTATGAGGAAGAAGAAGACTATTTATAGGTGGGGATGGAATTTGGCCGTTGGAGGCGGATTTCTGCGTAGCCCGGAAGTTCCGGCCATGCACGGAAGTTCCGGACCCCGGAAGTTCCTGCCAGGTTCTAGGCTACACAGAGAATTTGCATCGACTCTGTAGTACCCCAGAAGTTGTCAAAACAGGGGACGGAAGTTCCGGCCGCCCGGAAGTTCTGGAGGACGGAAGTTCCGGCCAGGGTCCGGCAAGGTTCCGGGCTATACATAGAGATTGGACAAAAAGAGCAGTTTCTCTGGGTACCCCGGAAGCTTCCCGGACCAGTGTCAGACCTTCCGTTCGCCACAAGTTTCGGCTGTCCCAGAAGTTCCTGCCTGAACCGAAGCTTTTCTCTATGATAATTTTTAGATCAATGTGAGAAGACAAGTTAATTCCCAGATGTTTTTGTGATGCACCCCCTCTTAATAGTGCTGCTGCTGAGGGAGTCCTAGATTAGGGGGTATCCGGATAGCCAGACTATATACTTTGGCTGGACTGTTGGACTATGAAGATACAAGATTGAAGACTTCGTCTCGTGTCCGGATGGGACTCTCCTTTGCGTGGAAGGCAAGCTTGGCGATTTGGATATGTAAATCTCCTTCTCTGTAACCGACTTTGTGTAACCCTAGCCCCCTCTGGTGTCTATATAAACCAGAGGGTTTAGTCTGTAGGACAAGAACAATCAGAATCATAGGCTAGCTTCTAGGGTTTAGCCTCTACGATCTCGTGGTAGATCAACTCTTGTAATACTCATATCATCAAGATCAATCAAGCAGGAAGTAGGGTATTACCTCAATCAAGAGGGCTCGAACCTGGGTAAACATCGTGACCCCAGCCTCCTGTTACCATTAGCCTTAGATGCACAGTTCGGGACCCCCTACCCGAGATCTGCCGGTTTTGACACCGACATTGGTGCTTTCATTGAGAGTTCCACCGTGTCGTCACTATAAGGCTCGATGGCTTCTTCAATCATCAGCAACGATGCGATCCAGGGTGAGACCTTTCTCCCCAGATAGATCTTCGTATTCGGCGGCTTCGCACTGCAGGCCAACTTGCTTGGCCATCTGGAGCAGATCGACAGCTACGCCCCTGTCCATCAGGTCAGATTTGGAAACTTAAAATACACGGCTGATATTTGCGGAGACTTGATCTTCGACGGATTCGAGCCTGTACCAGGAGCGCCGAACAGTCACGACGTACATGACTTAGATCTCCCCTCAGATGGTATTCATACTATCGCACCTGCAGCTGCCCCGGCCTTTAACCTGGAGCGGATCCCGCCATCCGAGGATGGGTGGATGGACCCCGCCATAGAGACTGCACACTCATTGGCGTTGGAGCCGAACACAGGTGATAATCCCCAAGTGCAGGGAATCATCATAGCAATTCCCAAAGGTGGAAGTGATAAGTATGAAGTGTCGAACCCACAAGGAGCTAAAGGTAAGATCAATATTCTCTCAAGCCCTATCTGCCACTGATGTGACTCTACGTGCACCGAACGTTTGCTTCCAACTAGAAACAAGAAATAAAACTGTGTTGTGGGTATGAAGAGGATAACTTTGTACGACATTGGAGAGCTAAAATATAAAAGTAGGTGCTGTTATCATAAAGTTAGAATATAATACTAAATAATATAAATAGCGAGTGTGGAATAATGGTGGATCGGTGTGCGGAATTGTCCTAAGCAATTGTTAGAAAGATCGATAGTCGTCATTGCAATTTCATATGAGGGAGAGGCATAAACTAGCATACTTTTCCTACTTGGATCATATGCTCTTATGATTGGAAACTCTAGCAAGCATCCGCAAATACTAAAAGAATCATTAAGGTAAAACCCAAACATAGCATTAAAGCATCAAGTCCTCTTTTATCCCATACGCAACAATCTACTTACTCGGGCTTAAGCTTCTGTCACTCTAGAAACCCACTATAAGCGAACCATGAACGTATTGCAACACCCTACAGCGCGAATCCCTCACGCTTGCGCGACACGGAGGACACCATAGGACAGCACCAATAATAAAACATACAACTCGTACCAATCTAGATCATCAATCAACTCAAGGACAAAAGATATATACTCAAAACATCATAAGATGGCAACACATCATTGGATCATAATATGTAGCATAAAGCACCATGTTCAAGTTGGGATTACAGCGGGATGTGGGAGAGTGGACCGCGTAAAAGAGATGAGGTTCATGATGATGATGGTGATGTTGATGAAGACGATCACCGCGGCGATGATTCCCCTCCCGATGGCACTCCGGTGCCACCAAGAGAGAGGAGGAGAGGTTCTGCCCCTTGTGCTTCCTCCTCCATGGCTTTCCCCCTCTGGTCCATGGCCTTCATGGAGATGATGGCCCCTCCAAGATCTTCCTCCATGGCCTCCGGTGATGATGGCCCCCTCCGGCAGAGTGCCAAAGAAGGCCTAGATTGATTTCTCGTGGCTACAGAGGCTTGCGGCGGCGGAACTTCCGATCTAGGTTAATTCCCGAAAGTTTCAGTATTTATAGGAATTATTGGCGTTGGTTTCACGTCAGGGGGGTCTCCGGGCCGTCCACGAGACAGGGGGGCGCCCCCCCCCCCTCTAGGGGCGCACCCTCCTATCTCGTGGGCAGCCCGGAGCTCTTCTGGCCCAACTCCGATGCTCCATGGTCTTCTTTTGGTCCATAAAAAATCCTCAAAAAATTGGCACGTCATTTGGACTCCGTTTGGTATCCCTTTTCTGCAAAACACAAAAAGAAGGAGAAAACAGAAACTGGCACTGGGCTCTAGGTCAATAGGTTAGTCCCAAAAATCATATAAAATGATATATAAATGCATATAAAACATCATAGACGAGTAATATAATAGCATGAATACTTCATAAATTATAGATGCGTTGGAGACGTATCAGCATCCCCAAGCTTAATTCATGCTCGTCCTCGAGTAGGTAAATGATAAAAGAAATAATTTATGAAGTGTGAATGCTAGTAGGTGCACAAGTTTGATCAATGATAATTTCAATCACCTTTTCTAGCATCAATATGTGTCATAATAGTAGCTTATCTCATAAGACTTTTCATGATCAAGTAACAATCTATTCAAAATGTCAAGTATGGTTCAGAAACTTCATTGAGAACTAACAAACTATAATTTCAGTCATTGAAGCAATTGCAATTTATCATAACATTAGAAAGAGTCAAGAATAAAGCTTTTCAGCAAGTCCACATACTCAACTATCATATAGTCTCCTACAATTGCTAACACTCACGCAATACTTGTGGTTATGGAGGTTCAGCCGGACACCGAGAAAGATAGGGGCTTATTGTGTTGCCTCCCAACATATTGACCTTTAGGTGATGTCAACAATAATAGCCCATGCTAACTTACATCTAATTGGATATATATCTTATGATCTTTCAAACACGAGGAGCTTGCCAAAGGATAAAATGAAAAAGGTAAAGGTGAGGATCACCTTGACTCAAGCATAAAGTAAAAACATGAAGTAAAAGATAGGCCCTTCGCAGAGGGAAGCAGAGGTTGTCATGCGCGTTTAGAGTTGATGCACAAAATCTTAATGCAAAAGAACGTCACTTTATATTGCCCCTTGTATGTGGACCTTTATTATGCAGTCCGTCGCTTTTATTACTTCCACAACAAGATCGTACAAAGCTTATTTTCTCTACACTAATAAGTCATACATATTTAGAGAGCAATTTTTATTGCTTGCACCGATGACAACTTACTTGAAGGATCTTACTCAATCCATAGGTAGATATGGTGAACTCTCATGGCAAAACTGGTTTTAAGGATATTTGGAAGCACAAGTAGTATCTCCACTTGGTCCTAGGAATTTTGTTTGCTAGCATGAGGGGAAAGGCAAGCTCAACATGTTTGGAAGGTCAATGACAATATACTTTAACTGAGATGTCGGAAAAGATAAACCATTACGTTGTCTTCCTTGTCCAACGTCAACTCTTTTAGCATGTCATACTTAATGAGTGCTTCACAATCATAAAAGATGTACAAGATAATATATTTGTATGTGAACCTCTCTTTCCTTATTACTTCCTATTAATTGCAACGATGACCAAAACTACGTTTGCCAACTCTCAACAACTTATATGCCTCATACTTTCTATGTGTGAAGTCATCACTAACCATGTTATAAGCATATGAAACATATAAAAATTCAGATTTATGACATTCAACGTATTCAACAATTTTCTCAAAGGATATACATGAAGCACATGAGTAAATGACAAACTACTCCAAAAGATATGAGTGAAGGACACTGAGTAGTCAAATAACTAACTAGCCATGGAAGGGTTACCCTTTTTTTTATTCAATAATTCATATCCAAAGATTTTATTCAAACAGCGAGTAAAATTGAAATAAAATGACATTGCAAGTATAGCACAATTCATGTGAAGAAGCAAAAACTTAGGCTCAACCGATACTAATCGATAGTTGTTGAACAAGAGAGGTGGGATGCCTACCGGGGCAACCCCAAGCTTAGATGCTTGAGACTTCTTGAAATATTATCTTGGGATGCCTTGGACATCCCCAAGCTTGATCTTTTATGTCTCCTTAATTCCTCTCATATCACGGTTTCTCTTTTTATCAAAAGCTTCATTCACAACAAACTCAACAAGAACTCGTGAGATGGGTTACGATAAACCAATACAAAACCTTATCATTTTATACTGTAACAAATCACTAGAATTATTATTCAGCATTGAATACTAAATTCCTCTGCATATTTAATACTCCTATCCTCAAATAGAATCATTAAACAAGCAAGCATACGCAAACAATGCAAACATAACAGCAATCTGCCAAAACAGTACAGTCTGTAAAGAATGCAAGGGTATCAATACTTCCCTAACTCCAAAAATTATGAACTTAAATTCTCACTGTGATAAATTTATCAGAGCTTAACATGAAAAAATATTAAACGTTATACCATTCTCTGACTTTTCTAGGGAATTTGTGCAACAGCGGTAAACTTTCTGTTTTCAAACAGCAACATGCATACTAGCAAAATAAACATGGCAAAGGCTTATCCTTGACTTTTTTATTGAAAATAAAGATGCAAAACATTAATCTAAATACCAGCAAGCAAATACTAACAAAAGAAAATGACGCTCCAAGCAAAACACATATCATGTGGTGAATAAAAATATAGCTCCAACTAAAGTTACCGATGAATGAAGACGAAAGAGGGGAAGCCTTCCGGGGCATCCCCGAGCTTAGGCTCTTCGTTGTCCTTGAATATTACCTTGGGGTGCCTTAGGCATCCCCAATATTAGGCTCTTTCCACTCCTTATTCCATAGTCCATCGAATCTTTACCCAAAACTTAAAAACTTCAACCACACAAAACTCAACCAAACTTCGTGAGATAGGTTAGTATGATAAAGAGTAAACCATGCACTTCGGTACTGAAAAAGACAAGGTTCATAATTGTTTTCACACAGTTCCTACTGTACCATATTATTTCTACAATTTATATTGAGGAATATAAGCCATAGAAACTAGGAAACAAGCAAACTATGCAATGAAAACAGAATCTGTCAGAAACAGAACAGTCTGTAATGATCTGAACAATAACCATACTTCTGCTACTCTAAAAATTATGAAATAAATAGGTGGACGTGAGTAACTTGTCTATTAATCTTCTGCAAAAAGAATCAACTCAAAATCACTCTTCTTTAAAAAATCGTGAGCGCAAAGTTTCTGCTTTTTACAGCAAGATCACATTAACTTTCACCCAAGTCTTCCCAAAGGTCTTACTTGGCACTTTATTAAAACAAAAGCTATAAAACATGATTACTACAGTAGCTTAATCATGTTGACACACAAAAATAGTAAGGATATATATTGGGTTGTCTCCCAACAAGCGATTTTCTTTAATGCCTTTTAGCTAGGCATTATGATTTCAATGATGCTCACACAAAATATAAGAGTTGAAACACACAAGGAGAGCATCATGAAGAATATGACTAGCATATTTAAATCTAACCCACTTCCTATACCTAGGGATTTTGTGAGCACACAATTTATAGGAACAAGAATCAACTAGCATAGGAAGGCAAAACAAGTATAACTTCAAAATTTTAAGCACATAAAGAGGAAACTTGATATTATTGCAACTCCTACAAGCACATATTCCTCCCTCATAATAATTTTTTCAGTAGCAGCATGATAACAACTTTGTTCTCATACACAATTGGAACCTCTTCCAAAATAGTGGAATACTAACTAAAGTTGACACTCTTCCAAATCCACTTTCATAAATATCGTACACAGATTCAACACCCTCCAAGATAGCGGGATCACTAATTCCTAAAGTTGACACTCTTCCAAACCCACTTTAAACTATAGCATTATTCATACTTCAAAAGATATAAGTGAAGTTACTGGAGTATTCTATAAATCAATGAAGAGCTATCTCATACTAGCATTAACATTAAAGGAAAATACAAACACAAAGGACACAAGTCATGTGAACAAAACAAAAACCGAGGCATACCGATATTTGTCGAAGAAGAAAGATGGGATGCCAACCGGTGCATCCCCAAGATTAGATGCTTGAGTATCCTTTGAAATATTTACTTGGGGTTCCTTGGGCATCCCCAAGCTTAAACTCTTATCTCTCTTTATTCTTCTCACATCGGTAACTCCTCGTTCTTCAAACACTTCATTCACAAAAACTTAAACAAAAACTTTGTGAGATCCGTTAGTGTAATAAAGCAAACTACCACTTTAAGGTACTGTAATTAACTCATTATTTGTTTATATTGGTGTTAAACCTACTGTATTCCAACTTATCTATGGTTCA
>NC_041383.1:503141617-503156580 GCF_002162155.2 Triticum dicoccoides
ATGCATCAAAATAAGCAAACAACACACGAAAAACAGAATCTGTTAAGAACAGGACAGTCTGTAGTAATCTGGAAGTTTAATAAACTTCTGTAACTCCAAACATTATGAAATAAATTTTACAATTTGAACAATTTGTACAGAAGTAATGTGCAAAACGTTTCATACCCATTTGACTTTCCAGTAAAACATGTAAATTCATGCACTACAGCCAAAGTTTCTGTTTTTGTTCTGCACTTAGTAAACAAGCAATCTTATCATGCTAAAACCCAAGCTTGGCACATTATTTTTATAATACAAAGGATATATACAAGGGGATAATTATTTACAGAGAAACATCCATGAAAATTTCTACATTGTTTCCGTGAGCATGAACACAAGTGCTCAAGGTCAACCCTCACTTCTTCAATGCATAACTTTCCAATCACTTCTCTTTTTGAAAAACTTTTTTAGGCCTGAGAGGCAAGCAATTCTTTTTTGGTATTTTCATTCTTTTAAAAAAATTGTATGTTTCACCCACAACTAAACAGGAACAAAAATGGAAAAACAAAATCTACTAAGTAAATAAAGCAAACAAGCACACACGAGAATATCAACCCTACGCTATTGCTCCCCGGCAATAGCGCCAGAAAAGAGCTTGATAATCCCCAAGTGCAGGGAATCATCGTAGCAATTCCCAAAGGTGGAAGTGATAAGTATGAAGTGTCGAACCCACAAGGAGCTAAAGGTAAGATAAATATTCTCTCAAGCCCTATCTGCCACTGATATGACTCTACGTGCACCGAACGTTTGCTTCCAACTAGAAACAAGAAATAACACTGTGTTGTGGGTATGAAGAGGATAACTTTGTATGACATCGGAGAGCTAAAATATAAGAGTAGGTGTTGTTATCATAAAGTTAGAATATAATACTAAATAAAATAAATAGCAAGTGTAGAATAATGGTGGATCGGTGTGCGGAATTGTCCTAAGCAATTGTTAACAAGATCGATAGTCGTCATTGCAATTTCATATGAGGGAGAGGCATAAACTAGCATACCTTTCCTACTTGGATAATATGCTCTTATGATTGGAAACTCTAGCAAGCATCCGCAAATACTAAAAGAATCATTAAGGTAAAACCCAACCATAGCATTAAAGCATCAAGTCCTCTTTTATCCCATACGCAACAATCTACTTACTCGGGCTTAAGCTTCTGTCACTCTAGCAACCCACTATAAGCGAATCATGAACGTATTGCAACACCCTACAGCGGGAATCCCTCACACTTGCGCGACACGGAGGGCACCATAGGACAGCACCAATAATAAAACATACAACTCATACCAATCTAGATCATCAATCAACTCAAGGACAAAAGATATCTACTCAAAACATCATAAGATGGAAACACGTCATTGGATCATAATATGTAGCATAAAGCACCATGTTCAAGTAGGGATTACAGAGGGGTGTGGGAGAGTGGACCGCGTAAAAGAGATGAGGATGGTGATGATGATGGTGATGTTGATGAAGACGATCACCGCGGTGATGATTCCCCTCCCGATGGCACTCCGGTGCCACCAAGAGAGAGGAGGAGAGGTTCTCCCCCTTGTGCTTCCTCCTCCATGGCTTTCCCCCTCTGGTCCTTGGCCTTCATGGAGATGATGGCCCCTCCGAGATCTTCCTCCATGGCCTCCGGTGATGATGGCCCCCTCCGGCAGGGTGCCAGAGAGGGCCTAGATTGATTTCTCATGGCTACAGAGGCTTGCGGCGGCGGAACTTCTGATCTAGGTTAATTCCCAAAAGTTTCAGTATTTATAGGAATTATTGGAGTTGGTTTCACGTCAGGGGGGTCACTGGGCCGTCCACGAGACAGGGGGGCGCCCCCCCCCCCCTAGGGGCGCACCCTCCTATCTCGTGGGCAGCCCGGAGCTCTTCTAGCCCAACTCCGATGTTCCGTGGTCTTCTTTTGGTCCATAAAAATCCTCAAAAATTGGCACGTCATTTGGACTTCGTTTGGTATCCTTTTTCTGTAAAACACAAAAACAAGGAGAAAACAGAAACTAGCACTGGGCTCTAGGTCAATAGGTTAGTCCCAAAAATCATATAAAATGATATATAAATGCATATAAAACACCATAGATGGGTAATATAATAGCATGAATACTTCATAAATTATAGATACGTTGGAGACGTATCAACAGACTCCACCTCTAAGGAAACCTGTGTCACCGGACCCCCAGACTTGTCTCCGGTCTTAGCTTCCGGACCGCATGCATCCGTGCCTATCGAATCAGATTGGGCGCCGATCATGGAGTTTACCTCCGCGGATATCTTTCAACACTCACCCTTGGGTGACGTGCTAGATTCATTAAGGTCTCTCTCTTTATCAGCAGACTCTTAGTCGAACTATGTCCGGCTCGAGTGGGATACAGACGACAAAGAAATTCGCTACCCACCCACCACCCACTTAATAGCCACTGCCGATGACTTAACCGACATGCTTGACTTCGACTCCGAAGACATCGACGGTATGGACGTCGATGCGGGAGATGATCCAGAACCACCGCCCACGGGGCGCTGGACAGCCACCTCATCATATGATATATACATGGTGGACACACCCAAGGAGAACAATGGCGACAAAAAGGACGCCACAGAGGATAATCCCCCCGGACAGAAACCAAAGCGACAGCGCAGGCGCCGCTCTAAGTCCAGCCACAATAAAAATAGCGATAACAGCGCAAGAAAAATTGATATCCCAGTCGACTCCAAAGGAAACGACGACCCCATGGACCCAGCGATGGAGCAGGAAGAGCCAAGGAACACCAAACATAGCCCGGAGCAGACGCCTGATCACGGCGATCCCGAGGGTAAGACTCATCAACCTGCCTCCAGAGAGGAGGACAGTCCGGACGACGACGCATTCATCATCCCGGAAAAACATTTGGAACAAGAGAACCTCCACAGAAGGCTTATGGCCACCGCAAGGAGCCTGAAGAAGCAGAAGCAAAGGCATAAAGCCGCGCAGGATACCCTCAACCGCAGACGGAACAAAGTGCTAGACACTGAAGAAAAATATGGCGAT
Organism: Triticum dicoccoides; assembly: GCF_002162155.2. Taxonomy (NCBI): domain Eukaryota; kingdom Viridiplantae; phylum Streptophyta; class Magnoliopsida; order Poales; family Poaceae; genus Triticum; species Triticum dicoccoides. The sequence goes on from NC_041383.1 coordinate 503,144,685, forward strand.
GATCGCCACACAAAGAGCTACCCAAAGCAAAAGCTGCTGCCTGAATTCGACAACGAGGCCATAGAGACCAACCCACCGAAGAATAATACGGTCGATCAGCCGGACCGACCACCTCGTGGCCGCGACAGAGCAGCTACTGAGGCCGCACACAAGCCAGCACACGATTTACGTGAGCTCCTGGACAAAAAGGCTGGTGCGACCAGGTCCATCTATGGATCTAGAGGACATTCTCCAGCGCAAGATCATAGCCACCAAAATGATCATACTGATCGAATACCAGTTCGGAGTCAACCCCGAACACAACAACCATCGACAGCATGCCACGACACATCCAATTACAGGGGTGTTGCACACCCCCTGTGCTTCACTGATGAAGTGCTGGATCATGAATTTCCATAGGGATTCAAACCCGTAAATATAGAGGCATATGATGGAACGACAGACCCTGGGGTCTGGATTGAGGACTTTATCCTTCATATCCACATGGCTCACGGAGATGATCTCCACACCATGAAATACTTGCCCCTCAAGTTGAAAGGACCAGCTCAGCATTGGTTGAAAAGCCTCCCTGAAAACTCAATTGGAAGTTGGGAGGAACATGAGGATGCTTTCAGGGCCAATTTTTAAGGGACCTATGTCCGACCTCCGGATGCGGACGACTTAAGTCACATAATCCAACAACCCGGAGAGTCAGCCTGTAAGCTTTGGAACAGGTTTCTCACTAAGAAGAATCAAATCGTCGATTGTCCGGATGACGAAGCCTTAGCGTCCATCAAGCACAGTATCCGAGACGAATGGCTTGCCAGACACCTCGGCCAAGAAAAGCCAAGGACAATGGCAGCCCTAACAAGCCTTATGACCCACTTTTGTGTAGGAGAAGACAGTTGGTTGGCCCATAGAGGTACCAGCGACCCAGGTACATCCAAACTCAGGGATGGCAACAGGAAGCCGTGACGCAATAAACACAAGCGTCAAAGCAATGAAGACAACCTAGATAACATGGCGGTCAACGCAGGATTCATGGGCTCTCGACCCGGTCAACGAAAAAATCCATTTAAAGGTAGCGGGGATGGACTGTCCAGCCTAAATAAGGTTCTGGACAGATTATGCCAAATTCATGGCACCCCCAAAAAACCTGCAAACCATACCCACAGAGAATGTTGGGTCTTCAAGCAGGCCGGCAAGCTAAACGCCGAACACAAAGGAAGGGAGACACCAAGTGAGGACGAGGATGAGCCTCGCCAGCCGAACACTGGGGGACAGGAAAAAATCCCACCAAAAGTCAAAACAGTGAATATGATCTACGCAACTCATATACCGAAGAGAAGGCGCAAACGCAAACTCAGAGATGTATATGTTGTAGAGCCTATCGCCCCCAAATTCAACCTTTGGTCGGCCTGTCTGATCACTTTTGATCGCAGGGATCATCCCACTAGTATCCGGCATGAAGGATCGGCTGCCTTGGTGCTCGACCCAATAATTGACGGATACCATCACACTCGAGTCCTTATGGACGGCGACAATAGTCTTAATCTGATATATCAGGACACTGTCCGCAAGATGGGGATAGACCCGTCAAGAATAAGCCAAAGTAACACTACCTTTAAAGGAGTGATACCAGGCATTGAGGCCCACTGCACGGGCTCCCTCGTATTAGAGGTTATATTTGGATCTCCCGACAACTTCAGAAGCGAAGAATCTTCGACATAGCTCCATTCCGAAGCGGCTATCACGCACTACTCAGAAGAGCGGCCTTCGCTCGCTTCAACACGGTACCGCACTACGCCTACCTTAAACTCAAGATGCCCGGTCCATGCAGCGTCATCACAGTTAGTGGAAACACATAGCATTCCTTATGTGCGGAAGAATATGTGGCGGCTCTAGCAGCCGAACACTAAGCGGCCTCTTCAACCAGAATACATGATCGGTCGTCAAGACCACAGACACGGTTAGACGAGTCCGACTCACCACCGGTGGTAATAGCCCAGATAAACCTGAGCTAGGGCCTATATATATACCCCCATAGGTGGTACTAGGGGTTGCAAACATGTAACAAAGCCCACAGTTCGGCTTGACCCTATTAATATAACAATATATTGCATTTTCATGATTCATTGAGAATAACCAACTTCTCGCACGATTACACAAGACTCTTTTACCTGAGTTTTCCTTTTTACAGATACCAATTGTGCGACACCCTTCCAGGATATGGCACAACGGAGACAAAGGTGCAGATGTGCAGCAGGGCCCCGCTCAAAGGTTTCTCTTTAGATTAAGCCCCTGCGTAGACCTTCTTTAATGTCTCTTGTTGCTTAACATCCCATGGGTACTTAATACACTCACAAGGGATATTGGCGTTATTGGCATTTCGCCATGACAGATTAATGCATGTACCTGGAAATTATGGGTTCATTATCGAGGGTGTTACTTAGCCCAGTGTATGTTACAAAGTCCGAATACCTTTGGGAGTGTTCGGCATCGCGAGTTTAGCCTTATATGCATCAGCTCTAAATCATGTCTTCGGCAAAATGTTGGGTTTGCCCGGCTCCTGGGTTTGCTACCTTGCGTTTTGTTTTATCGGCTAAGGCGGACAAAGGAGAACTACTGCGATTATGCCCTGGTTATTCCGGATGAGCACCTCAGTAGAGAAAGCCGAAAACTGACTGTCATGATACAGGAGAGACTGGTCAACCACTCGATGACTTATCGTAATCTTCGAGATTCCTCCACATTAACGAAGGACTGGTTTCCCGGTCATGTACGTACGCACACTGAATTCGGATGAACGCGGAAGTACCAGGGGCTATATAGTAGCCCCGCTGTCAAACTCCTATGGCTAAGTGAAAGTGTTAAAGCAATATAGTCTGATTGGCTAGTTCAACGCGCGATCACCTCCTTAATGGACCAAGACGTTGGATCAAGTGTGATTACGTGCCATTTCGAACACCCCCGCATTGTATGCGTGGGGGCTGAAGCCGACGACTGCAAACTTTCAGGTTATGTACATACATAAACGGCCGCACAGGAGGCACTACAATACTTTCGGGCAAAAGTATAAATACAGCCTTTATAATCAAAATAACATTGTTTTTACAATTGAGATATTTTTCACTCGAACATAATACTCTTAGAGCACTGAGCCTCTATTAAATGGACGCCTTCTAGGACTTGCTCAAAAAAGTGCTCGGCCGGGTCCTAGCCACCCGCCGGACCCCGGGTTCAATACCAGTGGCCTCCATATCCGCCCAATATGTTTTAACACGGGCAAGAGCCATCCGTGCACCCTCTATGCACACCGACCTCTTCACAGCGTCAATACGTGACACGGCGCCAAGGAATTGTTGCACTAAACCAAAATAATTGTCCGGCCTTGGTCCCTTCGGCCAGAGATGGTCTACGATTGACCTCATGGCAAGTCCGGACAACCTATGGAGCTCAGCCCATGCGGCCATCCTTTCATTCAATGGCAGCAGACACGTCGGGGAACTGAACTGCGACCAGAATAACCTTTCCACCTCATCATATTTTTGGTCTTTGAAAAACTTGGTCGCATCAGCAGTACTTTTTGCCAGGTCTGTATACGCGTCTGCAGCACTCCATAGCTGATCCGGAGGGGCATACTTCGGATCTCCAAAATTCATCCGCAACAAGAAGGGCCTCCCAGTCGTGATATCTCCGGCTTGTCGAAGCTCCTCCTGAGTAGCTCTGATTTTAGAGCGCGTTTCCTTGGCTGCGTCCAAGGCCTTCTTCAAGTTAGCCGCTTTCGATTGCCTCTCCTTTTCAAGGAGCTCATATCGGCCGGCGGCATCTTTTAGCTCCATAGTCATCTCGGCTATTTTATCTTCGCTTCGGTGATGAGCAGCCTGTTCGTCTCTCAACTCTTCTGCCGCCTTTAGAGCGGCCGCATTGCTTATCCTAGATTGTTCTTTGGCTAGGGCAAGTTCCGCCCTTAGAGCCTCCATGGCAGCAAATTCATCTACAGCCATAGCATATTATATTAGCGTCATGCTCCTCCTAATATTTGCTGACAAAAAAGATAAGCAGCACATACCCTGTGCCTCGTTAAGCCGCTTGTTCACAAGCGCGGTGTCGGCATCCGCCACATCAAGCTGTCGCCTTAGTTCGGAGAACTCAGCAGTCCGGTCAACCGCCGGACACTTAGCCATCTGCACATAATGCAGCATGATCATTACTTGGGAATATGATCCTCCATTTGCCACCCGGGTGCTGGCAACCAGAGTCTTAGGGGCTACTATCTATATGGAGCACACCTAGCGTGTGCGGTACAGCCGAAAGATTGTGTATTTCTTTACGTACCTCAAAGCCTTTGAGCAGGCTCGTAAAAGCTTCATTCAACCCGCTTTTGGTGGATGAAATCTTCTCGAATACCGTACCCATTAAAGTACGGTGAGCCTCTGAGAAAGCAGCTTGCTCCAGAAGGCCCGTCAGTGTGTCCATCTGAGTGCCGGACAGTCTCGGACTCTTCCTACTGACCTCCTTGGGAGCCGGACACTCCGGGCTTCGGGTGGCCGAAGCATTGACTTCTGGCCTTGACAGACCAGGAATCCTCCATGACGACACCTCAGGGTCGCCCGCCCCGTGGGGCGGGGAGGCAAGTGGAGTTTCACTCTCCATCATCTCCGGAAGAAGGTCCCCCGAAGACGAACTCTGTTGAGAAGGGCTACAAGCCGGACTGCAAAAGATAGGTCCTGGTTATCATTCTCAGAGGAAAAATAGTGTATATTTATTAAAATACTTTTAATTAACTTACAACTCGGTGGAGGGCTGGCCCGTTTGCGGGCATTGTGCAACGAGGACGCCCTCTGGGGCGGGGATCCCTGGCGAAGGCTTCTTCCCTAGTTTGGACGCATCAGCTTCCAGGTATTCGGAGGCAGCCCTTTTCTTCCCACGGGGGGAGGGAACCTTAGATTCACCTCCCCGATTATCCTCCTTCGTGGAGACATTAATCCCCTCGGTTTGGATGTACAATGTATGAAGCTCGTTTTCGGCTTCTCTACTTTTCCCTTCATCCCTCCCTGATCGCACTTGATTCAGCACGCGTTTAAGCATCCTGGTTAACGCAGGATTCGGTGAGCCTTCGGGAAGCGGGGCCGGACACCTGATCCTCTCCGCCTTGCTGAGCCAGTCCTGACCACGGATAGTTTTTCAGAAAAATGTTGTGATAAATATGAACAGAGTCTTCGGTTGCAGAGTTACTTACTTGGGTATCTAGACGATTGCAGTTCAAGCCCACATCCTCGGTGGTGTCCGGACACTTTATGTCTGGTCCGAAGAATAACCGATACATCCCTTTGGGCGTCATGCCAAAGAAGTGTTGAATAGTTCGTGGTCCTTCTGGGTCGAACTCCCACATCCGGAGAGGTCGACGTTTGCACGGCACGACCCAACGAACTAGCATTACCTGAATTATTTTAATGAGGCTGACATCCCTCTCAAGAAGATCCCAAATACGGCTCTGCAATATCAGTACGTCATTAGCAGGCCCCCAGTCCAGTCCCACATTGGCCCACGACGCCAGTTGAGGCGGAGGGCCCGAGTGGAATGCAGGGGAAGCCGCCCACTTTGTGCCTCGGGGAAACCACCTTTGTTGCCATAAATCGGACACCTCTGGGAAGGAACCTTCTGGCCATGGGGCATCGGTGCTTTTGCTTATTACAGCGCCTCCGCACTCCGCGTGTCGCCCATCAATCACCTTCCGCTTTACATTGAAGGTCTTGAGCATAGACCGAAGTGTGAGGTGATGTGGAGGAAGGCTTCGCACATGACGATAAAGGACGAGATGTGAAGAATGGAATCCGGAGCTAGATCGTGAAAATCTAACCCGTAATAAAACATGAGCCCCCTCACAAAGGGATCAAGACTAAAGCCTAAGCCTCGGAGGAAGTGGGAAACAAATACAACGCTCTCGTTAGGTTCGGGAGTGGGGATGACTTGCCCTTGGGCAGGAAGCCTATGCTGGATATCGGCGGTCAGATAACTGGCCTCCCTGAGCTTCTTAATGTCCTCCTCTGTGACAGAGGAGGCCATCCACCGACCTTGAAGGTTGGATCCGGACATGATTGAAGGTAACCTGAGCTTTGGGTGTTGGAACTCGAGGTGGGGGAAGGAGCAAGCGTGGGAAGAAATGGCAGGCATCGGTCCCTCTACAAAGGGGGTGAATATCAAGCGTCCTCAGCGTGACCGTTTGGGACTTGCCTAAAATTGACGAATCATACCAACAGGTGTAGTTGGGTTACCCACGCCCGTATTGATGAGATCCCGTGATAAGGGGAACACAATCTCTGCTTCGACAAGACGTGCCAATAAAACCGCCTCGCAACATGCGTGGTGGCAGGCTGGGAAAAACAGTTTGTAGTGACCCGGCCACGGCGTGATGTCACGCTAGGAAAAGTTGTCAGTAGTTTGGATTTGTGGAATATTATGCTCTCTACGATGTTATGTGGAATTTATTTTGCAGAGCCGGACATGATTCATGTGTTCGAAGTTTATCATGGAGTATTCGGGGATGGAACCCGCATTGCAATGCCGAAGACAATCTGCGCGCCGGACTCATCGTCATTGAAGCCTAGTTCAGGGGCTACTAAGGGAGTCCTGGATTAGGGGGTATCCGGACAGCCGGACTATATACTTTGGCCGGACTGTTGGACTATGAAGATACAAGATTGAAGACTTCATCCCATGTCCGGATGGGACTCTCCTTTGCGTGGAAGGCAAGCTTGGCGATTCGGATATGTAGATATCCTTCTCTGTAACCGACTTTGAACCCTAGCCCCCTCTGTTGTCTATATAAACCGGAGGATTTAGTCCGTAGGACAAGAACAATCAGAATCATAGGCTAGCTTCTAGGGTTTAGCCTCTACAACTCGTGGTAGATCAACTCTTGTAATACTCATATCATCAAGATCAATCAAGTAGGAAGTAGGGTATTACCTCCATCGAGAGGGCCCGAACCTGGGTAAACATCGTGTCCCCAGCCTCCTATTACCATTAGCCTTAGACGCACAGTTCGGGACCCCCTACCCGAGATCCGCCGGTTTTAACACCGACAGCTGCCCTAATGACTCAAGAAACAAGAAAACACTATGGTACTCCACTTTTCTTGGGCACTCCATTTTTTCATTTTCCAATAAGATAGGGAATAACCATCCATGCTCCATTTTAACTTAATCAGTGTTGTTTACACTAGAGCATGTGGTTAGAGACACAAATGAAGTTGTCATAGATGTAAAAAATAGTTTAGTGCAACAATGCACTTTCACCTGCGGTCCAAGTTGTGAGCTCCTCCTCCCCCGCATCAGCACTTGGCGTGTCCTCCACTCCCGAGGTGAGGTACCTCGATGTCGTGCTCCCCCAAACAGAGAGCGAAGACAATGACTAGGTCAACACTATGATCTGGGCAGGATCTGCCGAGTAGAGGACCTTGATGCGGACGGTCTACCCCTTCTTCCTCCACAACGTCTTCGCGGGGCTCGTCACGCCCCTTTCAGGGTTCTTCTGTGTCGTCTCCACCCACTACAACATTCAGGCCCTTTGTTGGGGATATAACTATTAGGCATGACCCGCCAAGGAGGGGCCGGCTCATACCTATGGCGATTCATCATTATGAAGCCCACGAAGATACTTGAAGATGGCGGTTCAGCTAAGGGCCCAAGGCCCAAAGTCGACTTAAGGCCCGTAGGGATAAACCGCCATGTATGTATGACTTGTATTGTAAGGCAAGAATAGATAGTCACCGAGCCGGACACTGTTTATGAGTCGGCCGGGACTCTATGAGCCGCTGGGCATCGACCTCTATATATAAAGGGATGACCCAGCGGTAGTTCAGGGCAAGAAACAACCGACTGAAAGCTAGGTCAAGCGGATTCGCTCCCTGGTAAACGAGACATAAGCAATACCACCCAAAACTGGATCGTAGGCTTTTACCTTCACCGCAAGGGGTCAAACCAGTATAAACTCATGTGTCATTTGTCCCGTTTAACCCCTTTAAGCTTCCTAGTTGCGATGGCTCCACAACTAAGTCCTTCTGCTAGGAGATCTGTCGTGACCTTTCCACAATAGTTGGCACCCACCATGGGGCCAGCGCATGGTGGATTTGAGTTCTTAAAGGGCAGCTTCGAAGGGCTCAAGGGATACGCTGTGGGCCGGATGACCAAGAGTTGTCGCGGCAAGCTCTACATCGACAATGCAGGATGGGGCCCCGACACCGGCTCAATTGAGTATGGGTATCGGGTCCCCTTTGGTGGAATTCACGTCTTCATCGGCAAGATCGGCGTGCCGGGCCCTGAGCCGGACATCTGCACTGATATCATCGAGACGGCTCAGCGTGCGAGACCCGCCTAAGCTCAGCCCAACGTGAGGCGTGCCTTCGTGGGATGCATCCATGGAGGGTAATTTTCTAAGGGTTCTGTGTCTAGCGGTGATATGGCCATCTGCTCTGACGGTGAGTTGTCCATGGGTGAGACGGATTCATTGTATCAACTGCAAGGTGGCGGGCTTGGGGGCTATTCCGATGGCAACAGTATTCTGGACCCCTTTGAGCCACCGAACAGAGTCAGGATCTTCATGGCTGGTACCCAGCCTGGCCTAAATTCTTCAACTGCGGCAGCGATGACTTCCCGGTCAGCAATGGTGATGGTAGCCGGGGCAGGAGGCTCTGTGCGCCCACTAACTCAGGTTTTGATGACTCTAATGGATAAGCTGACGGCTCTGTTAACCGCCGTGGTTAACCCGGCGAATCAAGCTCAGCATGATACGGAGGTGGCATAGTTACGTGAGGAGATCACACAAGCTAAAGAAGACCTGGCGGTAGAGGACGTTTGGATGGCCGTAGAACGGGCAGCTTTGGATGCTCAGGCCCAACGGATTCAATCCGAGGCTTTTGAGCTTACGATGGATTAGAACACGTCAAATGAGATCATGAGGAGAAGGCACCAATCCCGTCTGCCTATGGTGTATGAGCCTAGAAACCTCTTCCGCACACCCGGTGCAGGACCCAGTAACCCGCCGGAGGTGAACCGGACTACGGCACCCGGGGCAGGAACACCGGTTCAGCCACCTATGATGGAACCCCCTCGTCCGAATATCGTTCCGCCTCAACATGTACCAACGCCACCGGGTCATTACTCTAATCCATTGGAGAACATGATTGCTGCGACAGCATGATTGGCGACTCTCCCAGTCGATGGCGACTCTCCGACAGTGGTTGAAACACGAAGGGTCAAAGAACTTCTTCAGACGGCCTTAGCACAGTAGGAGGCGTATTCTTACAGTCGAGACAGGATTCATTCAACCCCACGTCCAAGCCGGAGCCGGAGTTATAGTAGGCACATGGACTCACCGGCCATTTCAAGCAATGTCTGGTGCCATGATCAGCCATGTCGGCACGACCCGGCACGTGATGGAGCTTTTAACTTGCATGATCAGGACAGAGTGTGTCAACAAATTGAGCAGGCGGCTCAGCAGGCCCTTTCGGTTTATCTGACGACTTCAATTGAGGCAGGCGTGTCCTCTAGGTCTGCGGGTGTACCCTGTTTGGTGCCGGCTCTGCGTAATGAGCGTTTGCCCAAGGATTTCAAAGGACCTTGAAAGGTGCCTAATCATACAGTCGACTTACCCCCTGAGGCGTGGATTGATAGTTATGAGATGGCCATGGAGCTACTGGAGGTCGGTGACGCTGCATATGCTAAGTATTTTACCATGATGCTCGATGGAACGGCCCATACTTGGTTAAAGGGGCTGCCTGCCAACTCCATCGGGTCATGGGCAGAGTTGAAGGCCAGGTTTATTCAGAATTTTAAAGACACATGCAAACAGCCCATGTCGATTGTGGACTTGACTAGTTGCAAGCAAGAGGAGGGTGAATCCACAACCCATTGGGTGTGTCGGGTCAAATAAATCATACATTCATCCGATAAGATGGATGTCGGCTCTGCGGTCTTAATGTTGGAGAGAAATTGCCATTTTGAACCTCTCAAACAGAAGCTGGGGTGGCTCAAGCGCGATTGTAATGACATGGCTAGCTGATGGCGGCTCTAGTCAAATACTCCAACTCTGATAGTACCAAGGACCCCAAGTCTAATGAAGAGAAGGCAGGGAAGGGAAATAAGAATGGCAACGCTAAGGGTCCGCAGCATAACCCGGCGAATCAAGGGGGCAATGGTAAACGCAAGGCTGATGGTAGCTCGGAGTTTGTGGCTAACACCAATGCACAGGGCAACAATCAATGTCGTAAGGGGAGGCCTCCTCCTCAGAACAACGGGTCAGGTCCTACTCTTGAGAAATTGCTTAATGAGCCCTGTCCAAGGCATGGCTCAAACGGGAAACCAGCCACTCACCTTTGGAAAGATTGTACGATTATGAAGTCTTTCAAAAATTCCAACGCGTTTTACAGCGATCAGGGGCCGGGTGGCGGCTCAGGTGGTGGCGGCTCTCATGGCCTGGGTTATGGAGGTGGCGGTTTTAATTCCGGCTTCCAGGGCCATCAGAATAATTAGGGCAGTTTTAATCAAGGTAACCAAGGTGGTTACAATCAACAATCTTGCCAGGGGGGTCAGCAGCAGCAATCTGGATATCAGAGTCATCCAAAGCAGTTGAACAGTGGGCAGTATCATGTTTTCACCATAAGTTTGTGCAAGCTGGACCAGAAGCTTGACAAGAGGGCAGTAAATGCCATTGAGCCGGCAGTTCCCCAGTACTTGCGATGGTCTGAGCAACCCATTATGTGGTTGGGTGGATCACCCGCCCTGGGTTGAAAACCCGAGTCACTTTGCTTTGGTGGTGCCACCTCAAGTTGGTGGATACAAGTTTACTAAGGTGCTCATGGATGGAGGTAGCAGTATTAATTGATAAGAGTCTTAAGCAGTCCAATACTGTTTTCCATGGTGTGGTTCCTGGTAAGTCGGCATATCCAGTCGGCAAGATTGAATTGGAGGTAGACATTGGAGATGAGCACGATTCCAGGGCTGAGAAGTTAACTTTTGAAGTGGTCAAAATCAGAAGCCCGTATCATGCTCTGTTTGGACGGCCGGCTTATGCCAAGTTCATGGCGCGGCCGTGTTACGTTTATCAGTAGCTTAAGATGCCGGGTTACAAGGGGACCATCACGGTTCATGGCAGTCGGGAGGTAGCCTTGGAATGTGAAGAAGGTGACGTGGCTTATGCTGAGTCGGTTTGTGCAGCGGAAGAGTTGAAGTTTTACAAGGATAATGTTGATCCGGCTGATATGAAGTCTTTGAAAACGCCAACTATGGAGGATGACCCAGTAATGAAGTTTAAATCGTTCGATGACACCAAGCTTGTTGATTTTGTTCCTGGCGACTCATCCAAGCAGTTCAGTATTAGTGCCAATCTGGATCCGAAATAGGTAGGCGCGCTCATCTAGTTCATCCGTGAGAACCGGGACATCTTTGCATGGAAACCTTATGACATGCCGGGTGTACCGAGGGAACTCGCTAAGCACACTCTCAATATTGATCCAAAATTTAAGTCGATCAAGCAATTCCTTCGTCGCTACAATGAGGAGAGGCGTAAGGCCATTGGTGAGGAGGTGGCTGATACGTCTCCAACGTATCTATAATTTATGAAGCATTCATGCTATTTTATTATCTGTTTTGAATGATTACGGGCTTCATTATACACTTTTATATTACTTTTGGGACTAACCTATTAACCGGAGGCCCAACCCATATTGCTGTTTTATTGCCTGTTTCAGTATTTCAAAGAAAAGGAATATCAAACGGAGTCCAAATGGAATGAAACCTTCGGCAGCGTTATTTTTGGGAAGAATATCACCCAGGAAACATGGAGTTCACGTCAGAAGAGCCTCGAGGAGGCCACGAGATAGGAGGCCCCCCCCCTACTGGGCGCGCCCCCTGTC
>NC_041383.1:503156994-503174368 GCF_002162155.2 Triticum dicoccoides
GACCGACTTCTTTCACCTATATAAGCCTACGTACCCTAAAACCATCGAATATCAAGATAGATCGGGAGTTCCGCTGCCGCAAGCCTCTGTAGCCACCAAAAACCTCTTGGGAGCCCTTCCCCGCACCCTGCCGGAGGGGGAATCCTTCACCGGCGGCCATCTTCATCATCCCGGTGCTCTCCATGACGACGAGGGAGTATTTCACCCTCAGGGCTGAGGGTATGTACCAGTAGCTATGTGTTTGATCTCTCTATCTCGTGTTCTCTCTCGTGTTCCCTCTATGGCACGATCTTGATGTATCCCAAGCTTTGCTATTGTAGTTGGATCTTATGATGTTTCTCCCTCTCTACTCTCTTGTGATGAATTGAGTTTTCCCTTTGAAGTTATCTTATCGGACTGAGTCTTTTATGAGAACACTTGATGTATGTCTTGCCGTGCTTATTTGTGGTGACAATGGGATATCATGTGCCACTTAATGTATGTTTTGGTGACCAACTTGCGGGTTCCGCCCATGAACCTATGCATAGGGGTTGGCACACGTTCTTCACTCTCCGATAGAAACTTTGGGGCACTCTTTGAAGTACTTTGTGTTGGTTGGATGAATCTGAGATTGTGTGATGCATATCGTATAATCATGCCCACGGATACTTGAGGTGACAATGGAGTATCTAGGTGACATTAGGGTTTTGGTTTATTTGTGTCTTAAGGTGTTATTCTACTACGAACTCTTTAATAGATCGATCCTGAAGAATAACTTTGAGGTGGTTTCGTACCCTACCATAATCTCTGCATTTGTTCTCTGCTATTAGTGGCTTTGGAGTGGCTCTTTGTTGCATGTTGAGGGCTTGTTATATGATCTATCTATGTTATTATTGTTGAGAGAACTTGCACTAGTGAAAGTATGAACCCTAGGCCTTGTTTCCTACCATTGCAATACCGTTTGTGCTCACTTTTATCATTAGTTACCTTGCTGTTTTTATAATTTCAGATTACAAATACCTTTATCTACCATCTATTTTTCACTTGTATCACCATCTCTTCGCCGAACTAGTGCACCTATACAAATTACCATTGTATTGGGTGTGTTGGGGACACAAGAGACTCTTTGTTATTTGGTTGCAGGGTTGTTTGAGAGAGACCATCTTCATCCTACGCCTCCTACGGATTGATAAACCTTAGGTCATCCACTTGAGGGAAATTTGCTACTGTCCTACAAACCTGTGCACATGCAGGCCCAACAATGTCTACAAGAAGAAGGTTGTGTAGTTGACATCAAGCTCTTTTCTAGCGCCGTTGCCGGGGAGGTGAGTGCTTGAAGGTATATCTTTAGATCTTGCAATCAAATCTTTTTGTTTCTTGTTTTATCACTAGTTTAGTTTATAAAAGAAAACTACAAAAAATGGAGTTTAGTTTGTCTCATACGCTTCATCTTTTTAATATGTTTCGTGAGAATGATGGTAAGGAAAATTGTGCTCAAGTGCTAGAAGAAGAAATCTATAAAATGTTTGTCACTAAATCTTTGAATGATGAGCATGATTGCAATGTTGTTAGTATGAACTCTTTGAATATCCATAGTACTAATGATGATTGCACTAGTCATGATGAAAATATCTCTTATGAGCATGTCAACTTTTGTGGAGTTCATGTTTGCATGAACACACCGAATAGAGAAGATATATATTGCAAGAGGCATAAGTATTTAGAAACTAAAAGGTTGCAAGAAAGTCTTGATTATTGTGCTGAAAAATTCAATATTTTTCGCGCTCCTTGTGAACTTTGCAATGAACATGGTCATTTAAATCTCCAATGCACATTATTTCATGACCAAATCGTATCCAAAAATTGTGATAATTTGATTACCCTTGAGCGTCATAAATAGCTTAGTCTTCTTTTGGGGTATGAAGAAATGAAACGTATAACTGAGGGTATTCCAAAGTTTAATCTTGATAGATTTCTTGATTTTGATCTAGAAAAGATTTATTTCTATTGTGCGGTAATTTGCATTGAAAATCCTTATATTGCCAATTACATGAAGAAAAGAAAGCAAATAGAAGATGATGAGAATACTAATGAAAGGGAAGAGACTTTCCAATCTCCTCCTATTATCTCTTATGATGAATCAGGTAACGAGGAGGAGCTTTCTATTCAACCAATCCCATCAATAATGAAGGTTGAACCCACACATAATGTGAAAAAGAAAAGGAAGAGGAGGAGCAGCAAAGGTAAAAAGGTATCCCTCCCAAATGATGTTGCTCCTAGTACTCATTGTGATGATGATAATTGATATACTATTGGTGCTATCCATACTATTGATGATGATTACGCTTATGATATGAAAAGGCCCAAGCTTGGGGAAGCTATGTTTGATTAGTATGAAATATTTGAGAATATATTTGCTGAAATTAATGATTGTCCCAAGCTTGGGGATGCTATGTTTAATGAAGATGATATTTCTAGCATCCCAAGTTTTGATATGCAAAGTTGTTATGATGATAGCATGCCTCCTACTTATGATGATTATATTGATGAAAGTGGGTTTGGAAGTGTGTCAACTTTAGGTAGTATTGATCACACTGTTTTGGAGGATGTTGAATCTTATTGTGATAAATATGAAAGTGGATTTGGAAGAGTGTCAACTTTATTTAGTGATTCCACTATCTTGGGAGAGGTTTCAATCGATTATGATGAGAACGAAGTTGATACTTATGATGATTATTGTGATGAAACTTATGCTATAAAAAGTAGTAATGGTTATATTTATAAAACTTGTCATGATTATGATTACCCTTTTTCTGGACATTACTCTTTTAATGTGGAAACAATTTATAGTGTTCAAGTCTCTTATGATACTCCCACTATTCCGAATGAGAAGAATTTTGCTTATGTGGAGAGTAGTAAATTTTCTATGCTTGTAGATCATGAAAACAATGCTTTATGTGCTGGTTATATTGTTGATTTCATTCATGATGCTACTGAAAATTATTATGAGGGAGGAACATATACTTGTAGGAATTGCAATAATATCAAGTTTCCTCTCTATGTGCTTAAAATTTTGAAGTTATGCTTGTTTTACCTTCCTATGCTAGTTGATTATTGTTCCCATAAGTTGTTTGCTCACAAAATCCCTATGCATAGGAAGTGGGTTAGACTTAAATGTGCTAGTCATATTCTTCATGACGCTCTCTTTATGTTTCAATTCTTATCTTTTATGTGAGCATCATTGTCATCATCAAGCCTAGCTAGAAAGGCATTAAAGAAAAGCGCTTGTTGGGAGACAACCCAATATTTAACCTTACTGTTTTTGTGTGTCCACATTATTATTCTACTGTAGTAATCATGTTTTATAGCTTTTGTTTCAATAAAGTGCCAAGTAGAACCTTTGGGAAGACTTGGGTGAAATCTATATGATCTTGCTGTACAAAACAGAAACTTTAGCGCTCACAAGAGTTGCTGCCATGTTTTACTGGAGAGTGATTTTAGGTTGATTTTTTTGAAGATGATTAATAGAAAAATTCCTCAGGTCCACCAATTTATTTCATAATTTTTGGGGTTCCAGAAGTATATATTTGATACAGATTACTACAGACTGTTCTGTTTTTGACAGATTCTGTTTTCATTGTGTTGTTTGCTTATTTTGATTAATGTATGAGTAGTATTGGAGGGTATGAACCATAGAGAAGTTAGAATACAGTAGATATTAAACCAATATGAATTTAGAATGAGTTCATTACACTACCTAAGTGGTGGTTTGTTTTCTTGTACTAACGGAGCTTACGAGTTTTGTTTTGGGTTTTGTGTGGTTGAAGTTTTCAAGTTTTGGGTAAGGATTCGATGGACTATGGAATAACGAGTGGCAAGAGCCTAATCTTGGGGATGCCCAAGGCACCCCAAGGTAATATTCAAGGACAACCAAGAAACTAAGCTTGGGTATGCCCCGGATGGCATCCCCTCTTTCGTCTTCGTTCATCGGTAACTTTACTTGGAGCTATATTTTTATTCGCCACATGATATGTGTTTTGCTTGGAGCGTCATTTTCTTTTGTTAGTTTTTGCTTGCTGTTACTTAGGATAATGTTTTGCATCTCTAGTTTCAATAAAAATGTCAAGGATAGGCTTTACCATGCTTATTTTGCAAGTATGCATGTTGCTGTTTGAAAACAGAAAGTTTACCGCTGTTGCAAAATTTCCCTAGAAAATTCAGAGAGTGATATAATGTTGAATCCTTTTGCATAATGAGATATGATAAATATTATATAGCTTAGTATTTTTCTCATAATTTGTGGAGTTAGGGAAGTATGATGAATCTTGCATTCTTTACAGACTGTACTGTTTTGGCAGATTGCTGTTATGGTTGCATTGTTTGCATATGTTTGCTTGCTTAATGATTCTATTTGAGGGTAGGAGTATTGAATATGCAGAGGCATTTAGTATGCAATGTTGAATAATAATTTTAGTGAATTGTTACAGTAGAAAATGATATGGTTTTGCATTGGTTTATACTAACCTATCTCACGAGTTCTTGTTGAGTTTGTTGTGAATGAAGCTTTTGATAAAAAAGAGAAACCATGATATGAGAGGAATTCAGGAGACACAAAAGTTCAAGCTTGGGGATGCCCAAGGCACCCCAAGAAAATATTTCAAGAAGTCTCAAGCATCTAAGCTTGGGGATGCCCCAGTAGGCATCCCACCTTTCTTCTTCAAACAACTATCGGTTAGTATCGGTTGAGCCTAAGTTTTTGCTTCTTCACATGAGTGTGCTATCCTTGCAATGTCATTTTATTTTGTTTTGATTGCTGTTTGAATACAATACCAAGATCTGAAATTCATTAATGAGAGAGAGTCTTCACATAGTTACATAATTATTTAGCTACTCATTGATCTTCACTTATATCTTTTTGGAGTAGTTTTTCGTTTACTCGTGTGCTTCACTTATATCCTATGAGTAAATTGTTGAATGAGTTGAATGTCATAATCTGAAATTATATATGTCTCTTTTGCTTATCCCACGGGGAGTAATGACTTCACATCTAAGAAGTAGAGGTTGTAAATTTATTGAAGGTTAGCAAGCATTGTATTAGTCATTTGAACAATTCATGAAAGAATATTGAAGGAAGAGAGATTTCACATATAAATATATTATCATAGACATATTTTATAACTGTGAGCCCTCATTATGTATGACATGCTAAAGAGTTGATGTTGGACAAGGAATACAACATAATGGGTTATGTTTTCTCACATCTCAGTTAAAGTATATTGTCATGGATCATTCAAACATGTTGAGCTTACCTTTCCCCCTCATTGCTAGCCAAACATTCCTAGCACCAAGTAGAGATACTACTTGTGCTTCCAAATATCCTTAAACCCAGTTTTGCCATGAGAGTCCACCATATCTACCTATGGATTTAGTAAGATCCTTCAAGTAAGTTGTCATCGGTGCAAGCAATAAAAATTGCTCTCTAAATATGCATGACTTATTAGTGTGGAGAAAATAAGCTTTGTACGATCTTGTTATGGAAGCAATAAAAGCGACGGACTGCATAGTAAAGGTCCATATACAAGGGGCAATATAAAGTGACGTTCTTTCGCATTAAGATTTTGTGTATCCAACCCTAAAAGCGCATGACAACCTCTGCTTCCCTTTGTGAAGGGCCTATATTTTACTTTTTGTCTTTTACTTTATGCAAGAGTCAAGGTGATCTTCACCTTTCCCTTTTTCATTTTATCCTTTGGCAAGCACTTTGTGGTGGGGTGATCCTGATATATATATCCAATTGGATGTACGTTAGCATGAACTATTATTGTTGACATCATCCAAAGGTGAATATGTTTGGAGGCAACATTATAAGCCCCAATCTTTCTCTGTGTCTGATTAAAACTTCATAACCACAAGTATTGCATGAGTGTTAGCAATTGTAGAAGACTATATGATAGTTGAGTATGTGAAGTCTGCTAAATCAAAGCTCCGACATAGACTCTTCCTGAAAATAGGATGAATTGCAATTGTTTGATGACTAAGAATGAAGTTTGCTAGTTTTCAAGAAAGTTTATGGTCTATGCTTTAACATGTGAATACCTTGCTACTTGATTATGAATAGTTTTATGAGATGAACTACTATTATGACAAATTATCATGCTAGAAAAGCTGATTGAAATTATCATTGATCAAACTTGTGCACCTCTAGCATTCACACTTCATAAATCCTTTCTTTTATCATTTACCTACTCGAGGACGAGTAGGAATTAAGCTTGGGGATGTTGATACGTCTCCAACGTATCTATAATTTATGAAGCATAAATGCTATTTTATTATCTGTTTTGAATGATTACGGGCTTTATTATACACTTCTATATTACTTTCGGGACTAACCTATTAACTGGAGGCCCAGCCCATATTGCTTTTTTATTGCTTGTTTCGGTATTTCAAAGAAAAGGAATATCAAATGGAGTCCAAATGGAATGAAACCTTTGGCAGCATTATTTTTTGGAAGAATATCACCCAGGAAACTTGGAGTTCACGTCAGAAGAGCCTCGAGGAGGCCATGAGATAGGAGGGCGCCCCCCCCCCTACTAGGTGCGCCCCCTGTCTTGTGGGCCCCTCGAGCACCCCCCGACCGACTTCTTTCGCCTATATAAGCCTACGCACCCTAAAACCATCGAATATCAAGATAGATCGGGAGTTCCGCCGCCGCAAGCCTCTGTAGCCACCAGAAACCTCTCGGTAGCCCTTCCCGGCACCCTGTTGGAGGGGGAATCCTTCACCAGTGGCCATCTTCATCATCCCGGTGCTCTCCATGAAGAGGAGGGAGTAGTTCACCCTCGGGGCTGAGGGTATGTACCAGTAGCTATGTGTTTGATCTCTCTCTCGTGTTCTCTCTCGTGTTCCCTCTATGGCACGATCTTGATGTATCCCGAGCTTTGCTATTGTAGTTGGGTCTTATGATGTTTCTCCCCCTCTACTCTCTTGTGATGAATTGAGTTTTCCCTTTGAAGTTATCTTATTGGATTGAGTCTTTTATGAGAACACTTGATGTATGTCTTGCCGTGCTTATCTGTGGTGACAATGGGATATCATGTGCCACTTGATGTATGTTTTGGTGACCAACTTGCGGGTTCCGCCCATGAACCTATGCATAGGGGTTGGCACACATTCTTGACTCTCCGGTAGAAACTTTGGGGCACTCTTTGAAGTACTTTGTGTTGGTTGGATGAATCTGAGATTGTCTGATGCATATCGTATAATCATGCCCACAGATACTTGAGGTGACAATGGAGTATCTAGGTGACATTAGGGTTTTGGTTGATTTGTGTCTTAAGGTGTTGTTCTAGTACGAACTCTTTAATAGATCGATCCGAAAGAATAACTTTGAGGTGGTTTCGTACCCTACCATAATCTCTAGGTTTGTTCTCCGCTATTAGTGGCTTTGGAGTGACTCTTTGTTGCATGTTGAGGGCTTGTTATATGATCTATCTATGTTATTATTGTTGAGGGAACTTACACTAGTGAAAGTATGAACCCTAGGCCTTGTTTCCTACCATTGCAATACCGTTTGTGCTCACTTTTATCATTAGTTACCTTGCTGTTTTATAATTTCAGATTACAAATACCTTTATCTACCATCTATTTTTGCACTTGTATCACCATCTCTTCGCTGAACTAGTGCACCTATACAAATTACCATTGCATTGGGTGTGTTGGGGACACAAGAGACTCTTTGTTATTTGGTTGCAAGGTTGTTTGAGAGAGACCATCTTCATCCTACGCCTCCTACGGATTGATAAACCTTAGGTCATCCACTTGAGGGAAATTTGCTACTGTCCTACAAACCTGTGCACTTGCAGGCCCAACAACGTCTACAAGAAGAAGGTTGTGTAGTAGACATCAGTGGCCCGGCTCTTGGCAGCTGGGTTCATTATTGAAGTGTTTCATACTGAGTGGTTGGCTAACCCGGTGCTAGTGCTCAAGAAGAATGGCACTTGGCGTATGTGTGTGGATTACACGGACTTAAACAAGGCTTGTCCGGCTGATCCCTTTGCTCTCCCTCGTATTGATTAAATCATTGATGCTATGGCGGGTTGTGAGCGTTTGAGTTTTTTGGATGCTTACTCTAGTTATCATCAGATCAAGATGGCAGTTAAGGACCAGGAGAAGACAGCTTTTATTACTCCCTTTGGAGCCTTCTGCTATGTATCTGTGCCTTTTGGGCTCAAGAGTGCCCAGGAGACTTATTAGCGATGTGTGCAGAATTGTCTTCACACTCAGATTAGACGTAATGTTCACGCTTATGTAGATGACATTGTGGTGAAGTTGAGAGAAAAGGAGACCTTGATAGATGACTTAAGGGAGACCTTTGATAATCTCTGGGTCTATAATATGATGCTTAACCCCGCCAAGTGTGTATTTGGAGTGCCGTCAGGCAAGCTTTTGGGATTTCTGGTTTCAAACAGAGGCATCGAGGCTAACCCGGAGAAGATCAAGGCCATTACCTCTTTGGCAAAACCAAAGTGTAACAATGATGCTCAGCGTCTGGCGGGTTGTATTGCTGCTTTAAGATGGTTCATAAGCCGGTTAGGTGAGAAGGCCATACCGCTGTATCAGATGATGAAGAAAATGGATGACTTCGTCTGGAGTGATGCTGCTAATGACGCATTTGAAGACTTGAAGAGGCAGCTTGTTGAACCGCCAGTCCTTGCTGCTCCCATTGATAAGGAGTCGTTGTTGCTCTATGTGGCTGCTAATGCCCGTGCTATCAGTGTGGTTGTTGTGGTGGAATGGAAGGAGGTAGGCAAGAAATATCTGATTCAACGGCCGGTTTACTATATCAGCGAGGTGCTCATTGAATCCAAGCAGAGGTATCCTCATTGGTAGAAACTAGTTTATGGGGTGTTCATAGCTAGCCGGAAGCTTAAGCAATATTTCATGGGTCATCCCACCACTGTAGTCATTTCTGCTCCCTTGGGGGATATCATTCAAAACAGAGAAGCCACAGGGCGAGTTGCCAAGTGGGCCATTGAGCTTGGGCCTCATGGTTTAAAGTACGTGCCTCGTACTGCCATCAAGTCTCAAGAGCTGGTGGATTTCATCAATGGCTGGACAGAACTACAGGTGCCTGAAGAGAAGCCAGATAACACATATTGCACTATCCACTTTGATGGATCCAGGCAATTGGAGGGCTCGGGGGCTGGAGTGGTTTTAGCTTCCCCTCAAGGTGATAAGTTCCATTATGTTTTAAGGTTGATGTTTCCCTATACTAACAATGCAGCCGAGTATGAAGCCTTGCTCCATGGTCTTCGGATGGCTAAGGATATGAACTTAAGCCGGGTGAGGTGCTTTGGCGACTCGGACTTGGTAGCTCAGCAAGTTTCAAGCAAATGGGATTCCAAAGACCCGCTCATGGCGTCTTATCGCTGGGAGGTTGATGTTATTGCTGGGCACTTCAAGGGTTATCAGGTGGAGCACATTGATCGCAGGAAGAATGAGCCAGCTGATGCTTTGAGCCGTTTGGGATCTCAGTGTAAGACGGTGCCACCTAACACTTTCTTGGATGTTCTGCATAACCCCTCGATTAAATTGCCTATAGAGGAAGATTTGGCTATTCCTGACGCATAGGCACAGTTGGTGGTGGCTCTTCACGCTATTCCAGATTGGACGCTGCCATATTTGGCTTACATGACCCGGGGTGAGTTGCCTGAAGATGAAACTTTGGCCAGGCAGATAACCCGGTGATCTAAGTCAATGAAAATTGTCAATGGCGAGTTACACCATCGCAGTGTCACTGGGGCGTTTCAGCGTTGTGTTGCTCCAGAGGAAGGTCATGAGATTCTTTGTGAAATTCACGAAGGAGATTGTGGTCACCATGCCAGTTCAAAGTCCCTTGTAGCCAAAGCTTTTCGTCATGGATTTTATTGGCTGACGGCTCACGCTGATGCAGAGGATCTGGTCATGAGATGTGACGGTTGTTAGAAATTCTCATGTCGAGCTCATGTGCCGGCTCAAGAATTGAGGATGATTCCAATTACTTGGCCGTTTACAGTCTGGGGGCTTGATATGGTTGGGCCTTTCAAAAGGTCCAAAGATAAAAATACACACCTTTTGGTGGCGGCTGATAAATTCACAAAGTGGGTTGAGGCAGAGCCAGTTAGTAAGTGTGACGTAGCCACGGCGGTTCAATTCCTACAAAGGTGATTTTTCACTTTGGTTTTCCACACATCATTATAACTGACAATGGCACTAATCTGTCCAAGGGTGCCATGGGGGAGTTTTGTCAACGTGAGCATATTCGACTTGATGTTTCATCAGTAGCTCATCCCCAGTCCAATGGTCAAGCTGAAAGAGCCAATCAAGCAATTTTGCAAGGCATCAAGCCCCGGCTTATGGTTCCCTTGCAACGGACGTCGGGTTGTTGGGTGGAGGAGTTACCATCAGTGCTATGGAGCATCAATACTACCCCCAACTGATCTACGGGTTACACGCCTTTCTTCATGGTTTATGGAGCAGAGGCGGTTCTTCCTAGTGATATCTGTCATGACTCGCCCCGCGTGGCGGCTTACATCGAAACTGATAATGAACAAGCGTGTCAGGATGTGCTTGACCTATTGGATGAGGAGTGTGACCTGGCGGCAGCCTGCTCGGCGATTTACCAACAGGACCTGCACTATTATCACAGTCGCCGGGTTAAGTCCAGAACCTTTCAAGAAGGTGATTTGGTGCTCCGGCTCATCCAGGATCAAACTAATGCACACAAGTTATCCCCGCCTTGGGAAGGGCCCTTTCTGGTCAGCAAGAACTTGAACAATGGGTCATACTACCTTATCGATGTTCGAGAGTGCAAAGACTCACGAAAGTCGGAGGAGGAGACCCGTCGGCCGTGGAATATTGCTCATCTTCGGCCTTACTACACATGAGCCACAGGCTCTTATGATGTACATATTTTTATCATGTATATATTATGATGATTATAATAAATCAGGGTCTCTGATGTTTTATCTTCAAAAGGATCATGTGTCTTCATCATCATAAATGACCATTGGGGGCTGATCGTATCCGAATCAAGCTTAACTCCTTTGGCATAGCTTCCTGATCGTATTTGAATCATAGCTGTTCAAACAAACTTGATCATTTGGGTGCTGGGTTGTATTCGAATCATATCTTAACCCCTTTTGGTCCGACTCTGGTCGTATTCGAATCAGAGCCGTTAAAAATTGTCTCAAGGTCATTTGGGGGCTTCCTATTCAAACATAGGTGTATTCACCAAAGAGAACATAGATGCCGGTACCCTCTTGATCGGTGCAATTCCAATGTCTCAAGGTCATTTGGGGGCTTCCTGTTCCAACATAGGTGTCACTCACCAAAGAGAATATAGCTGTCGGTACCTAGTTGATCGGCACAATGCCAATGTCTCAAGGTCACTTGGGGGCTTCCTGTTCAAACATAGGTGTCACTCACCAAAGAGAACATAGCTGTCGGTATCCAATTGATCGGCGCAATGCCAAAATCCACTTGGGGGCTTCCTGTTCAAACATGGGTGTCGTTCACCAAAGAGAACATAGCTATTAACCCTTTTGGTCCGGCTTCCTGTTCAAACATAGGTGTCGTTCACCAAAGAGAACATAGCCTCGTGTTTTTTCTCTCTTTGCTAATTTTAAATCTTTTTGAAACGATTTTCCGGTTTTCTCTTGATACTTTTTGCTTATGTGTGAAGCATATAAGTCGTTTCGATTAACTCGGCTTGACTTTGAGCGATAAGTCGCTAGCACATGAGAGACATAAAACACTTGGAGGTTTTGGCTTCTAAAAGATTGGGATTATCACCCATACTATGCAGGTCACATAAACCGGTAGTGCAAGTTAAATATCATAGGTATGATATTATTATTATTATTATTATGTTTCAAAGATACGATAACAGGCTTATCTGTGACTCCTTTTTTACACATCGGTGATTATATGTGAGATATTATGACCCGCCCTACGGTAAACCACCAAGGGTTCTTGTGATCTATTTCTGTGTGCAGGATAGTTCAAGGACTTTCTTATGCACAAGGAAAACAGATGATAAGTATAACAAGGGTAAATATAAGAGGGTGGCTTAACAGTGTTGAGCACCAAAACGTGCATGATGGCACGATAGAGCAAAGTTATTTCTACCCTATTACATGACTCCCCGAGTCTAAAGATCAACTGTTTTTTTTTTCAAAGCCATGAATATGAACCACCCGGCGGATCACTTTTCTTGTTGGCTTGATGCTTCTAGATCAACCCTCTCCACTTCTTTGTCCTGTTCCACGTCCTGGAAGGTTGATGACGACCAGTCAATGCCATTCAAAGCTTCAAACTCAGCTTCATCCTCAATTAGCTTGGACGGGTCAACTTAAGGGGCAAAGGTGTGCTTATGGATTGGGGGGATCAGGCTTGTCACTTTATAAGTCGGCGTTGATATCCTCTGATTTCCCACGTTGTAAGACAGATGGTACTTGGTGAGGTCCGTATCATTGGCAATCAGGCTGGCCACGGACGTATCTCCTTCACGCAAGCAGCAAAGTCCGTCTGTTCAAACGGAGTGCCATCTTCCTTGAGACTTGGATATCCAATAGAGATGTCGGCCGGGTCTAGTTCCGGCAGCCATGCTTTGGCCCATCTTAAGGCAGATACAGCTTCGGCTCTCGTATAAGATCGCTTTAATTCACTTATCCATTGGGATAGTACAGAAAGCCTCTTTAGCACCTCGACCAAGAGTGTGGGGGCTTCATTGGACAGGGCAACTATGGCCAAGGCACGCTGAGCTCCACTGTAAATTTGTTCTACGAGCGTGTAAACCGCCTTCAGTTTCACCAGCATGTCCTGGTTGAGGTTGGTGCTCTGGGGGCCTGCATAACAGCAACAGGTGAGTTCAAGATAGTTTATATGATCAAGAGAGATATTCAACACTTGACACTCGGAAGGCGGCTTACCAAAGATAGCTGAGACCATCTGAGACACATGGCGTTTTAAGCCGGATAATTCAGTTGTCACTTCTTCAAGAGTCGCCTCTGCTTTTTTAGCTTGATGGGTCAAGGCAGTCTTTTCTACATCCTAGGCATTTTTCTCGACTTTAAAGTCGGTCCTCAGTTTTTATTGTTCAGATACGCTGAACTCAAATTTTTGTCCTCTAGGTCTCAAGCTCCTGCAGCTCCAGACGGGTCTTCAGCTCAGACAGCTTAGTTTGAAGTTGAGCAGTGGTGGTCTGTTCATAAGTCAGATCAACATCATAATTCAAGAGTTAATTCAACATATCAAGTCCCAAGCCTTTTTGCATGCAATAACACTTGGCACTTGGGGGCTAATGTCTATCGAAAGTTGTATTTAAGTGGCGGCTCATGAGAATAAGTCCCAAGCACTTTGCAAGCAAGGGTACTTGGCACTTGGGGACTAATGCATATTGCTATTGAAAATTAAACAAGTATCATCTTCCATATGTGAATATAAAGGACCGGCTCATTCATGCTGATTAAAACGGCCCTTGGGGACTATAGATTAAATCGTATGATCAAAGGATCCTACCAAAGGATATGACTTATGCTCATGGTTCATTTAAGTCTACAGCATATTTACCATAAACAATAGACTTGCGGGCTGGCATAGTGAGTATAACTCAGTAAAGGAAGAATTTGTACCTCAAACTTCTGGTGCATTTGGGTCACCATGTCTACTTCAATATTGTGGATGCTATGCACTTGGCTAAGATAACCAGAAAAAACCTAGCCAATGCTCAAGTGGGAGTAATCAGCCATCTCAAATCTGACTTTACGCTCCTCCTTGGCAAAACACTTGGCTAGCACAGTAGGTCTCCCCGGCTTAGTATAGCTGGTCTTGGTGATTTCCACATCAGCATCTTGTGGGTTGGCTGTCTTAACCGGGCTTGAAGCCTCAGGGTTTAAAGATCCATCGGCGGCTTGATTGACAGGCGGGTCGGCAGTCATTGTTGGCATGTCATGAACCGGCTCAAGCGGCGGTTCAGGAACAGAGGCCTCAAGCACTGCGGTCTGGAGCTCTGGTTCATTGATTGTAACACCCACGATGCGGCTATATCTCCCACATGTCGAAGCACGACTTAGAGGCATAACCGCATAGTAGTTTTGTCGCAAGAAGGGTCATCTTCACACAATCCCATGTAATGAACAAGAATGGGATAAAGAGAGTTGGCTTACAATCGCCACTTCACACAATACATAATTTAAGATCATACATCATTCAAATACACTCATAGACCGGCTACGGTCAAGTACAAATGAAAAGAAGACAACCCCAAATGCTAGATCCCCGATCGTCCCGACTGGGCTCCTCTACTGATCATCTGGAAACGATACATAGTAACGACCAAGGGCCTCATCAAATTCCCAGTTCAGCTCAGTTGCACCATCTGCGCCAGTATCCTCGGCACCTGCATCTGTTTTGGTAGAATTTGTGAGTCACGAGGACTTAGCAATCTCACACCCGTGAGATCGGGACTATTTAAGCTCATAGGTAGGTAATGGGTAACATGGTGGAGCTGCAGCAAGCACTAAGCATATATGGTGGCTAACATATGCAAGTGAGAGCGAGAAGAGAAGCAACGCATCGGTCGAGAAGCTAGAAGTGGTCAAGAAGTGATCCTGAAACTACTTGCGTCAAGCATAACACAAACCGTGTTCACTTCCCGGACTCCGCCGAGAAGAGACCATCACGGCTACACACACTGTTGATGCATTTTAAAGAGGTCAAGTGTCAAGTTATCTACAACCGGACATTAACAAATTCCCATCTGCCTCATAACCGTGGGCACGGCTTTCGAAAGATTATATACCCTGCAGGGGTGTCCCAACTCAGCCCATCACAAGCTCTCACGGTCAACGAAGGAATAGACCTTCTCCCGGGAAGACCCGATCAGTCTCGGAATCCTGGTTCGCAAAACATTTCGATAATGGTAAAACAAGACCAGCAAAGCCGCCCGAAGTGCCGACAAATCCCGATAGGAGCTGCACATATCTCGTTCTCAGGGCACACCAGATGAGCCAGACGTCGGGTTGGTATAGACCCTGGTTTCCCAGGGGACGCCGGACATCGCTCAGGTTGGACCAACACTCGAAGGAGCACTGGCCCGGGGGGGTAAATAAAGATGACCCTTGGGCTCGCAAAAACCCAAGGGAGAAGGGCTTAGGTGGCAAATGGTAAAACCAAGTTTGGGCCTTGCTGGAGGAGTTTTATTCAAAGCGAACTGTTAAGGGGGTCCCATAAATCACCCAACCGTGTAAGGAACGCAAAATCCAGGAACATAACACCGGTATGACGGAAACTAGGGCGGCAAGAGTGGAACAAGTCACCGGGCATAAGGCCAGGCCTTCGACCCTTTACCAAGTATATAAGGTGCATTAATTTAAACAGGATATATTGTGATATCCCAAAATATCCGTGTTCCGACCAGGAACAAACTTCATCTTCACCTGCAACTAACAACGCTATAAGAGGGGCTGAGCAAAAGCGGTGACATAGCCAATCAATGGTTGCTAGGACAGGTTGGTTAGAGGTTTGTCATGGCAATAGGTAGGCATGGTAAACAAAGGCAGGCAGGGCTAACATAGCGAAAGAGCGAGTACTAGCAAGCAAAGATAGAAATGATTTCGAAGGTATGGTCATCTTGCCTGCAAGGTTCTCAGAGTTGTCGAAGGCTGGATCCTCGTTAGCGTACTCAATAGGTTCCTCGTGCACGTACTCGTATCCCGGCTCTACCCAAAGCAAGAACACAAGCAAGGAACCACAATAAATCACGGTGCAATGCACAAGCAACATGATGCAAAACATGACATGATATGCGAGATGTGGTATGAGATGCATATGCGTGCTACGGAAGGAAATATGATGAACAAAGCATCCACTTGGCAAACCAAGTATGCCGCTGGAAAGAAGAGATGATTTCGGATGAAATCGATATAAAGATCACCGGATTCGGATGCACGGTTTGCAAATGGCAAGCAAGACAAGTATGGCACAAAGCTGCGATTAACAGCATGATGCTACTTAGCATGCAACAAGAAACTATGCTACAGCACCCCAACGTGAAAACAAAGCATATGGAGATCATCTAAAGGAGATGCTTTACAAAAGAGGAACACTGAGCTACGGCTAATTCACATCATAACAGGTTCAAACAAGCATGGAGAAAGTGCATAAAAATATCAGGTTGGACATGGCATAAACAACATCACGAAGCAATGTTCAGAGCAGGTTATCAACATGCTACAGGAACATATAATAGCAAAGCAAGGCATGGCATGAATCTACTCAAAGCATAGATCAAAAGTCCCTTACTGACCATAAGTCAAAAAGGATCAAAAAATATGATGGCACCCACGTGAACATAGCAAGTTTCGTTAACAGATTTCAGCAAACAAAGCATGGCATAGACATAATTACGAAGGCACCTTCGTGAGCTCGATGCACTCACTACAGAGCACCTCATGATAAACTAAGAATACATCCATTAAGAAGAGATGTCATAGAAGCTATACATGGCAAGAAACAACATCATAGCATATCCGGACCAACTACAACAACCTCGGCCAAATTGATCAACATGTAAACAATCTGCCAGGAAACATTTTGAAGCAAAAGTAGAGCTCGAAAATGATATGCTAGACTACTCCATAATTGCAACCAGGACCATGGATGGATAGAGCATAATCATGTTTTCAAAACACCCTCACTGAAGTATCTCAAATTATCCATGGATCTCTCTGTAGCAACATGTTTACATGGCATCAAAATTACAGCAGAACAGGAACTAAAATCAGCATTATCACGAAGCCTAGTTTGCATGCTTGTGCTAGTCACCACATTGATCACAAAAATACATGGTAAGCACCTCTGTAAAGAAGACATAGCCTAGTTCAAAACACATTTAGGGTCCAAGTTCATAGGATGCACACATCAATCATGGCAAAAATGACAAAAGAGCTCGTTCTGATAAGAATCTGAAACTAACATTATAAAGCTCTCTTCCAACAGCATTTCGGGCATCAAGATGAGCTCAAATGTAAATTATGCAATGGAATGAAATGATGTACTCTTTGAGGCGAACAATTTGACATATTACACGCCCAAAACGGAGCTACGGATGCGAAGATGTGATGCGATGAAGATGCAACAAATAATCTGCAGAAAAAATGACTTGGACGATTTCGGGGCTCGGGGAAAGTCAACCTCGGGTCTCTCCCAGATCGGATCTGGCTGGACGAGGCTCGCCGGAGCTCGGGGAGCTCGCCGGAGTGGAGGCGGCCGGGGCGGCGGCCGGAGGAGGACGCCGGGGTGAGGAGGGCGGCGGCCGGAGGGCGCCGGAGCGGGCGGCCGGGCGGCGGAGCGC
>NC_041383.1:503174906-503226345 GCF_002162155.2 Triticum dicoccoides
CTCGGGGGCCCGGGGCGGGCTCCGCGGGCCGACGGTGCGCGCGGTGGCCGGAGTGCCATGTGGCGCGTCGCGGTTCGTCCGGGGCAGAGGGGCGGACGTGTCCGTCGCCGGTGGACGATGTCCGGCGCGCGGAGAGGGAATTTCTAGGGTTTTGCCCGTGAATTTCGGGGGAGAGGCTATATTTATAGGTAGATGGAGCTAGGAGTGTCCAAATGAGGTGCGGTTTTCGCCCACACGATCGTGATCGAACGACCGAGAGCATGGAGGGGAGTTAGATGGGTTATTGGGCTGTTTTGGAGGGGTGTTGGGCTGCAACTTAAAAGAGGCCTTTGCGGGAGTGCTGTTAACCGTTGGAGTATCAAACGAGCTCCAAATGACCCGAAACTTGACAGGTGGTCTACCGGTGCTATACTAGGGCCACTTGGCCAGGCTCGGTCCATTCCGAGAAGGTTCAACACCCGAACACGAAAAGGAGACAAAAGGGGTGCGCCGGTGTATGTGGGAGTGTCGGATTGCGAAACGGACAACGGGGAAAATGCTCGGATGCATGAGACAAACATGTATACGAATGAGATGCACATGATGACATGATATGAGATGCATGAAATGAATAAAAGAAAAACAAAAGACAAAACCCAACCACGGAGGGAATATCATATCACATCGCCGAAAATGGCAAGAGTTGGAGATACAAATATGGAAAGTTACATCCGGGGTGTTACACACTCCACCACTACAAGAGGATCTCGTCCCGAGATCTAGGACTGAAAGAACTCCGGATATTCAGAACGGAGGTGATCCTCGCGCTCCCAGGTGGCTTCTCGATCGGAATGGTGTGACCACTTCACTTTCAGGAATTTGATAGACTTGTTGCGAGTCTTGCGCTCGGTTTCTTCAAGAATAGCAACGGGATGCTCATGATAAGAGAGATATTCTTGGAGGTCGATCTCTTCGAAGTTGATAGTGCGCTCAGGAGTCTTGAAGCACTTGCGAAGCTGTGACACGTGAAACACATCGTGCACATTTGCAAAGTTGGATGGAAGCTCAAGTTGATAGGCGAGGTCGCCTCTTTTGCCAATGATCTTGAAGGGACCCACGTATCTAGGGGCAAGCTTCCCTTTGATACCGAAACAATGAGTGCCTTTCATTGGAGAGACGTGGAGGTAGACATGGTCTCCGATTTCAAAAGCCAAGTCACGGTGCTTGCTACCATAGTAACTCTTCTGTCGCGATTGCGCGGCTTTGAGATTCTCACGAATGACTTTGCACATTTCTTTGGCTTCTGTGATCAAGTCGTTGCCAAGAAGTTGGCGTTCACCTGTCTCAGACCAATTGAGAGGAGTACGGCACTTTCTGCCATAGAGAATTTCGAATGGGGCCTTGCCCGAACTCGCTTGGAAGCTGTTGTTGTAGGAAAACTCGGCATATGGAAGACAATCTTCCCACTTCATACCGAAAGAGATGACACAAGCCCTGAGCATATCTTCAAGGATTTGATTGACTCGCTCGACTTGGCCACTTGTTTGAGGATGGAAAGCTGTGCTGAAACGAATGTTGGTGCCCATGGCCGTCTGAAAGGAGTCCCAGAACTTAGAAGTGAAGATGCTTCCACGATCTGAAGATATCAATTGTGGAATGCCGTGCAAGGAGACAATTCTGGAGGTGTATAGCTCTGCCAGCTGAGCTGCTGTGATAGATTCTTTGATAGGAAGAAAATGATCCACTTTGGTAAGCTTGTCAATGACAACGAAGATAGCATCATTTCCACGCTTGGACTTAGGAAAACCAGTCACGAAGTCCATCTCGATATGGTCAAACTTCCATTTCGGAATAGCAAGAGGTTGGAGGAGACCCGCTGGTCGTTGGTGTTCTGCTTTCACTCTTCTGCAGACATCACATTCATTCACGAATTGAGCAATCTCTCGCTTCATTCGAGTCCACCAATATGACTGCTTGAGGTCATGGTACATCTTTGTACTTCCAGGATGAATGGATAGGAGGGAATTGTGTGCCTCATTCATGATGACTTTTCTCAGGTCACCTTTTGGAACCACAATTCGATCCTCGAAGAAAAGAGTATCTTTTTCATCCAAGTGACAGCACTTGTACTTAGGAATGCCCTTGTCAATACCACGTTTCACCTTCTTCACCATGGTATCTAGGAGTTGTGCCTCATGAATTTGATCTTCCAAAGTAGGAGAGACTATGAGGTTGGCAAGAAAGCCTTGAGGAACAACTTGAAGATTCAGCTTGCGGAAGGCTTCACAAAGATCCGGTTGAAACGGCTTGAGAATTAGACTATTGCAATAAGCCTTTCTGCTCAAAGCATCTGCAATCACATTCGCCTTGCCATGAGTATATTCGATACTCGGATTGTACTCCTGAATCATTTTGACCCATCGAGTTTGCCTGAGGTTAAGGTTGGGTTGAGTGAAGATATACTTGAGACTCTTGTGATCGGTGAAAATGTCCACTTGCCTTCCCAATAAGAGATGTCTCCATGTTATCAATGCATGGACAACTGCCGCCAACTCAAGATCGTGAGTGGGGTAGTTCTTTTCGTTGGGCTTCAACTGACGAGAGGTATAGGCCACAACTTTCTTCTCTTGCATCAACACAGCACCGAGACCTTGAAGGGAAGCATCACAGAATACTTCGAATGGCTTGGATTCGTCAGGAGGAGTCAAAACAGGAGCTGTGACTAGCTTCTCTTTGAGGGTGTTGAAAGCGACGTCACACTCAGGCGTCCAGACATACTTGACATGCTTCTGGAGGAGGTTGGAAAGAGGCTTTGCAATCTTAGAGAAGTTCTCAATGAATCTTCAGCAATAGCTTGCAAGACTGAGAAAACTACGGAGCTGCTTGACATTCTGAGGAGGTTCCCAATTCACAACTGCAGAAACCTTCGCCAGATTAATAGCAATTCCCTTGGCGGAGATGATGTGACCAAGATAAAGAACTTCATCAAGCCAGAACTCACACTTGGAAAACTTCGCATAGAATTGATGCTCTCTGAGCTTGTCGAGCACCAATCGCAAATGTTTGGCATGATCCTTCTTATTCTTGGAGAAGACCAAAATATCATCAAGATACACCAGAACAAATTCATTGGTGTAGGGGTTGAAGATAAAGTTCATCATGCGAGAGAACGTTGGAGGAGCATTGACAAGGCCGAAAGACATGACAATATATTCATCAGAACCAAAGCTTGTTCTGAATGCTGTCTTGGGGATGTCTTCTTCACGAATGTGAATCTGATGATACCCCATACGAAGGTCAAGCTTGGAGAAAACTTTAGCACCTTTGAGTTGCTCGAAAAGCTCATTGATGTTGGGAAGTGGGTACTTGTTCTTGATTGTCTTCTTGTTCAATGGACGGTAATCGATGTAAAGTCGGTCCGTACCATCCTTCTTCTGGACAAAAAGAACTCCACAACCCCATGGGGAAGAACTCGGTCTGATCAAACCCAGAGGCTCTTGTTCATCGAGCTGCTTCTTCAATTCCTTCAGCTCCTTTGGTCCAAGCTTGTATGGACGCTTGCAAACGGGTTCTGTTCCAGGCTCAAGATCAATAACGAACTCGACTGGCCGATGAGGAGGCATACCCGGAAGCTCTTCTGGAAAGACATCTTGATACTCACAAACGACGGGAATCTGAGAAATAGCATCCAATTCGCCCTTCTCATTGAGAGAAAACAATCGAATGGTTTCATCACGAGCAGCATAGATGATAACATCCTCAGAAGGGTGTGTCAATTGAATTTGCCTGGCAGCACAATCAAGCTGAGCCTTGTGCTTAGAAAGCCAGTCCATCCCAAGAATAAGATCAATATTAGAATCGCCAAGAACAACTGGAGAAGACAGAAATTTATAGTCGCCCATCTTGATGGAAACATCTGGAACCATGGAGCTTGCGTTCATGAATTTACCCGGAGAGACAACTGATAACGGTCTAGGCAAATCTTGAAAAACCATCTCATGCTTAGATGAAAAAGGTCTTGAGATGAAACTATGTGATGCACCAGTATCAAATAAGACTTTTGCAGGAATATCATTAACAGGAAGATTACCGATTATCACATCAGAAGAATCCTCTGCTTGCGCTGCATTCATCATGTTCACCTTTGCAGACTTTGGATTATGCTTGACCACTGCATTGCTTGAAGATCTCACAGGAGGAGGAGGAGGAAGGCGCCTTTGATTCAAGCATTTGTTCGTGTAGTGGCCTTTCTGCTGGCACTTGTTGCAAGTCACTTCTGAGAGCGGACGGTGATAAGGAGCACTTGACCTTGGAGCTTGAGGCTGAGACTTGTTCTGATAGCTTGGGTTGGGTGGGTGGGAAGATCCACGAGCACCTGAGTTCTTCTGTTGGTAAGGCTAACGAAACGGAGGAGGAGGAAGATAAAACTTCTGCTGCTTAGCTTCCACTTGTGAGGAAGAAGAAGATTGCACTGCATCTCTGATTCTCTTCTTAGAAGCCTCACACTTGAGCTGAGCACCTTCTTGCTTGAGTGCCATATTGTAGAATTGATCAAACTGAGTAGGCTCAATAAGAACGAGAGCTAACTGCAGATCCTCTCTAAGGCCACCTCTGAACTGATAGATCATACTTTTCTCATCAGGAACATCCTGCTTAGCAAAGCGAGCAAGTTTCTGAAACTGCTTGTTGTATCCATACACTGACATGTTGCCTTGCTTGAGATTGCGGAACTCCTCACGCTTGCTCTCAACAATACTGGTAGGAATATGGTGAGCTTTAAAGTCCCGACAGAAATCAGTCCAAGTAATCACTCGACCACCTCTGGAATCCTTGTATTGCTGGAACCAATCAGCTGCCTGATCCTTGAGCTGAAAAGAAGCGAACTTGACATAATCCTCAGGCCTGACATTGCTGCATTCAAAATGCTTATTGATATCCACGAGCCAATCATCGGCGTCCGTGGCCTCGACACAATAGCTGAAAGACTTCGGCTGATTTGCAAGGAATTGGTTGAGGGTTGGAAACTGAGGCTGATGATTGAACTGCCCTTGACCTTGATTCCCTTGGTTGCCTTGGCCTTGGTTGCGCTCTTGCATGAGCTGGATCATCATCTGAGCATGGGCGTTAGAGGCTGCCATCAAAGCTTGCCATGCCTCCGGAGGCGGAGGTGGTGGTGGAGGGTTCGCCTGACTCCCATCATTGCGATCCGGATTCTGACGCGTTGGCGGAGCCATCCTGAAGAGGGTGACATCCGTTAGCATCTTGATAAACAGATAGACAAGTTGAATCATTGGATAGAAAATGCAACATATAGTCTTCACAATAAACATTCGAACAAAGATGAACGAATGAATTCCAAAGTAAACATGACACGTCCATTAAGGTGAGAAGCCACTTGAATAGATATTGATGAATGAAATAAACAAGGTACAACTGGAACAAATAAGTGGTAAGGATTACCCAATCACAAACCAAATATCTGCGGAAGAAATGCTAGAGCTACTTGAATCCCACTTATAAACTCCTGAAACTTTCTGGTTATGCAATCTGGTGTTGGGGATACAGGGGAAGCACAATATCTCACCCAAACTAACAATCCCTACATCCAGCTATATCCATCCGTCAACACATAACCAAGAAACCTTCGGAATCGTGTACCTCAACCTTCAAAAAGCATCCGTTATACGAGTTATGGCAATACTCCCGAGCTCGCCCCAGTACTGGGTTATCGGGGTTATCTCACCAACAACTGCATAAAAGAGATTTTCGATGTCGGCAAATCTCAGGTATTCCAGAACTGCAATGATAAAATTGTGACGACAATACCTCAGAGCTCAACTCCCCGGGACACTGCCACAACCCCTAAATGTCAGGAGGCACCAAGAACAATGTTGTCGTCACAAAACCATCGGAACGATTCCAAGATACCCGCGTGATCCTAAAAAAATTTAATGAAAAATTTGAGAAGAGGATAGTCAAAACATCTACGTCAGGAGACCTCACCAGAGCGGCGAAGGGATCGAGGAGTAAAAAGAATCCTACTCTCCGATATATATAATCCTAAGACTCAAAACATTTTTGTTCTAGACTCAACATCACCACCAAACAATCAAGCAGGGGGCTCCTAAGTTGGGGATGGCTCTGATTACCAACTTGTAACACCCACGATGCGGCTATATCTCCCACGTGTCGAAGCACGACTTAGAGGCATAACCGCATAGTAGTTTTGTCGCAAGAAGGGTCATCTTCACACAATCCCATGTAATGAACAAGAATGGGATAAAGAGAGTTGGCTTACAATCGCCACTTCACACAATACATATTTAAGATCATACATCATTCAAATACACTCATAGACCGGCTACGGTCAAGTACAAATGAAAAGAAGACAACCCCAAATGCTAGATCCCCGATCGTCCCGACTGGGCTCCTCTACTGATCATCTGGAAACGATACATAGTAACGACCAAGGGCCTCATCAAATTCCCACTTTAGCTCAGTTGCGCCATCTGCGCCAGTATCCTCGGCACCTGCATCTGTTTTGGTAGAATTTGTGAGTCACGAGGACTCAGCAATCTCACACCTGCGAGATCAGGACTATTTAAGCTCGTAGGTAGGTAATGGGTAACATGGTGGAGCTGCAGCAAGCACTAAGCATATATGGTGGCTAACATACGCAAGTGAGAGCGAGAAGAGAAGCAACGCATCGGTCGAGAAGCTAGAAGTGATCAAGAAGTGATCCTGAAACTACTTACATCAAGCATAACACAAACCGTGTTCACTTCCCGGACTCCGCCGAGAAGAGACCATCACGGCTACACACACAGTTGATGCATTTTAAAGAGGTCAAGTGTCAAGTTATCTACAACCGGACATTAACAAATTCCCATCTGCCTCATAACCGAGGGAACGGCTTTTGAAAGATTATATACCCTGCAGGGGTGTCCCAACTCAGCCCATCACAAGCTCTCACGGTCAACGAAGGAATAGACCTTCTCCCGGGAAGACCCGATCAGTCTCGGAATCCCAGTTCGCAAAACATTTCGACAATGGTAAAACAAGACCAGCAAAGCCGCCCGAAGTGCCCACAAATCCCGATAGGAGCTGCACATATCTCGTTCTCAGGGCACACCGGATGAGCCAGACGTTGGGTTGGTATAGACCCTGGTTGCCCAGGGGACGCCGGACATCGCTTAGGTTGGACCAACACTCGAAGGAGCACTGGCCCGGGGGGGTAAATAAAGATGACCCTTGGGCTCGCGAAAACCCAAGGGAAAAGGGCTTAGGTGGCAAATGGTAAAACCAAGTTTGGGCCTTGCTGGAGGAGTTTTATTCAAAGCGAACTGTTAAGGGGGTCCCATAAATCACCCAACCGTGTAAGGAACGCAAAATCCAGGAACATAACACCGGTATGACGGAAACTAGGGCGGCAAGAGTGGAACAAGTCACCGGGCATAAGGCCAGGCCTTCCACCCTTTACCAAGTATATAAGGTGCATTAATTTAAACAGGAGATATTGTGATATCCCAAAATATCCGTGTTCCGACCAGGAACAAACTTCATCTTCACCTGCAACTAACAACGCTTTAAGAGGGGCTGAGCAAAAGCGGTGACATAGCCAATTAATGGTTGCTAGGACAGGTTGGTTAGAGGTTTGTCATGGAAATAGGTAGGCATGGTAAACAAAGGCAGGCAGGGCTAACTTAGCGAAAGAGCGAGTACTAGCAAGCAAAGATAGAAATGATTTCGAAGGTATGGTCATCTTGCCTGCAAGGTACTCAGAGTTGTCGAAGGCTGGATCCTCGTTAGCGTACTCAAGAGGTTCCTCGTGCACGTACTCGTATCCCAGCTCTACCCAAAGCAAGAACACAAGCAAGGAACCACAATAAATCACGGTGCAATGCACAAGCAACATGATGCAAAACATGACATGATATGCGAGATGTGGTATGAGATGCATATGCGTGCTACGGAAGGAAAGATGATGAACAAAGCATCCACTTGGCAAACCAAGTATGCCGTTGGAAAGAAGAGATGATTTCGGATGAAATCGATATAAAGATCACCGGATTCGGATGCACGGTTTGCAAATGGCAAGCAAGACAAGTATGGCACAAAGCTGCGATTAACAGCACGATGCTACTTAGCATGCAACAAGAAACTATGCTACAACACCCCAACGTGAAAACAAAGCATATGGAGATCATCTACAGGAGATACTTTACAAAATAGGAACACTGAGCTACGGCTAATTCACATCATAACAGGTTACAAGCATGGAGAAAGTGCATGAAAATATCAGGTTGGACATGGCATAAACAACATCACGAAGCAATGTTCAGAGCAGGTTATCCACATGCTACAGGAACTTATAATAGCAAAGCAAGGCATGGAATGAATCTACTCAAAGCATAGATCAAAAGTCCCTTACTGACCATAAGTCAAAAAGGATCAGAAAATATGATGGCACCCATGTGAACATAGCAAGTTTCGTTAACAGATTTCAGCAAACAAAGCATGGCATTGACATAATTACGAAGGCACCTTCGTGAGCTCGATGCACTCACTACAAAGCACCTCATGATAAACTAAGCATACATCCATCAAGAAGACATGTCATAGAAGCTATACATGGCAAGAAACAACATCATAGCATATCCGGACCAACTACAACAACCTCGGCCAAATTGATTAACATGTAAACAATCTGCCAGGAAACATTTTAAAGCAAAAGTAGAGCACGAAAATGACATGCTATACTACTCCATAATTGCAAACAGGACCATGGATGGATGGAGCATAACCATGTTTCAAAACACCCTTACTGAAGTATCTCAAATTATGCATGGATCTCTCTGTAGAAACATGTTTACATGGCATCAAAATTACAGCAGAACAGGAACTAAAATCAGCATTATCACGAAGCCTAGTTTGCATGCTTGTGCTAGTCACCATATTGATCACAAAAATACATGGTAAGTGCCTCTGTAAAGAAGACATAGCCTAGTTCAAAACACATTTAGGGGCCAAGTTCATAGGATGCACACATCAATCATGGCAAAAATGAAAAAAGAGCTCGTTCTGATAAGAATTTGAAACTAACATTATGAAGCCCTCTTCCAACAGCATTTAGGGCATCAAGATGAGCTCAAATGTAAATGATGCAATGGAATGAAATGATGTACTCTTCGAGGCGAACAATTTGACATATTACACGCCCAAAACGGATCTACGGATGAAAAGAAGTGATGCGATGAAGATGCAACAAATAATCTGCAGAAAAGATGACTTGGACGATTTCGGGGCTCGGGGAAAGTCAACCTCGGGTCTCTCCCAGATCGGATCTGGCCGGACGAGGCTCGCCGGAGCTCGGGGAGCTCGCCGGAGCGGAGGCGGCCGGGGCGGCGGCCGGAGGAGGACGCCGGGGTGAGGAGGGCGGCGGCCGGAGGGCGCCGGAGCGGGCGGCCGGGGGACGGAGCGCGCGGCTCCGGCCAGATCCCGCGGCGGAGGGCGCGGCGGAGGCGGCGGCGGCTGGCGCGGGAGCGGTCGGCGGCGGCGGGATCGCGGGAGGCGGCGTGCGGGGCGCCAGGCGGCGGGGCGACGGCGATGGGCCTCGGGGGCCCGGGGCAGGCTCCGCGGGCCGGCGGCGCGCGCGGTGGCCGGAGTGCCACGTGGCGCGTCGCGGTTCGTCCGGGGCGGAGGGGCGGACGTGTACGGCGCCGGCGGACGATGTCCGGCGCACGGAGAGGGAATTTCTAGGGTTTTGCCCGTGAATTTCGGGGGAGAGGCTATATTTATAGGTAGAGGGAGCTA
Source organism: Triticum dicoccoides (assembly GCF_002162155.2). Lineage (NCBI taxonomy): Eukaryota > Viridiplantae > Streptophyta > Magnoliopsida > Poales > Poaceae > Triticum > Triticum dicoccoides. The sequence continues at coordinate 503,184,699 of NC_041383.1, forward strand.
GGAGTGTCCAAATGAGGTGCAGTTTTCGCCCACACGATCGTGATCGAACGACCGAGAGCATGGAGGGGAGTTAGATGGGTTATTGGGCTGTTTTGGAGGGGTGTTGGGCTGCAACTTAAAAGAGGCCTTTGCGGGAGTGCGGTTAACCGTTGGAGTATCAAACGAGCTCCAAATGACCCGAAACTTGACAGGTGGTCTACCGGTGCTATACCAGGGCCACTTGGCAAGGCTCGGTCCATTCCGAGAACATTCAACACCCGCACACGAAAAGGAGACAAAAGAGGTGCGTCGGTGTATGTGGGAGTGTCGGATTGCGAAACGGACAATGAGGAAAATGCTCGGATGCATGAGACGAACACGTATACGAATGAGATGCACATGATGACATGATATGAGAAGCATGACATGAATAAAATAAAAACAAAAGACAAAACCCAACCATGGAGGGAATATCATATCACATCGCCGAAAATGGGAAGAGTTGGAGATACAAATATGGAAAGTTACATCCGGGGTGTTACATTGATGGTCGGTTCTTCGAGCAACTTGTTTTTCTTCACCCTCTTGCTAGTTTTTGCTTTTCCACCGCACGAAATAAAAGGTCAGTATAAGTATAAAGGATAGTAATGATTAAAGGATAAGTAAACTATCATTACCCAGGAGCGGTTTTGAAAGCCGACAGGTTGGACTGAATTGAATCACCGGAAGAGGAATGAGATGTATCCTGATAATTTGAGTCGCAAGAATTGAGTGCCTGACGAGTAAGACCCTCCAAAGGATAAAAAGAGTTTAAGTCAGGGGTGACCTTATTTCAACGTTTCCTTGGTGTGTTCGGCAAGCCAGTAGAAGGTTCCGCATCCTTACTTGTCCGAGTTTGCCTCCGGCTCTCGAGCAGCTGTTGCTTCAAAATAAAGTGAGGATCCATATGAGCTAAAGGGTGTGAAAACCTTACTTTTCGGGTTACTCTTCGAATTCTTTGTCCTGGCAAAGGCTCGGAGTCGGAGGAAATAATAGTTACCTCTTCTTCTACTCCCTGACTTGTTCCCGTGTCATCCTGATGATAGTCAGTGTCAATAAGATGGTTGAAAAAGGAGCCAAGAGAGTCGAGGGCTACCTCCGACTCAGAGGAGTGCTCCAGTTGAAGCAATTCAGAAGCGCTGGGTTTCTTTCCTCTTTTCTTGACGGTGGCTCTCCTGGCGGCTTTCTTGGCCTTCATGGCTCTCTTTGCAGCCTCATGGTCATATTTTTTCTTCCAAAACTCATCATCAGCCTGTGAAAATCAGCAAAGGTTTGAGTTAAGACAAAAACATCAAAGATAAAGGTGAAATAACTAAGTTTGGCGGCTTACCCCTGGAGCCGGGTTAGCTTTGCAGAAATGGCTTAGGCCTACCCTGCCACAGTCTGCTAGGCTTTCATTCAAAAGCGACTTCATCATATCATTAACAACATCATCAGGTAAATCGTCAAGACTGTGGCGCAGAGGATCCTTTTTGTCACATGTGTAAGTGCACATTAACCCAGAGCGACGACTCAATGGGATGATCTGCCATGCGACCCAGCACCGGACCAAATCAATGCCATTTAAGCCATTCCCCAGCAGAGCTTTGATCTTTGCAAGGGTAGGGGCGAGCTTCTGGCGTTCAACGGCTGACAACTTGTCGGGGAGCAGGTGATTGGCTTCGAGATGTATGGCGTGGAAGCCGGGCAGAGGGTTCTCATCAGCCGGAGAAGTATCTTAGCAGTAGAACCATGTCTGGTTCCAGTCCTTGGGGTGATTCGGCGGTTGCGCATAAGTAAAATGGCGTCTCTCCGTCGTTGGATTGAGACCCCGCCAAGTTCCAAACTAGGTCCGTTGGAGTATTCATTCTGGCGGTTCAAGTAAAACAATTCTCTAAAAAGAAGTAAACTGGGCTCTTCTCCAAGGTACACCTCACAGAACACTTGAAATTTGCAAATATTAGACACAGAATTGGGTCTGATGTCTTGAGGATGGAGATTGATAAAGCGCAGAATGTCTCTAAAGAATTTAGAGCCGGGCGGTGAGAAGCCCCGGTTCATGTGATCAGTGAAAACGATGACCTCCCCATCTTTGGGTTCAGGCTTCTCTTCTATCGGTTAGGCGGGCGATAAAGACATGACATCCTTTCTGGGCAGATATACGGTTTTCACAAAGTCATCAAGTGTACTCTCCATGATGATGGATTTGACCCAGTTGCAAGAAGTGGTTGTTTTGGCGGCATTGTGAAGAAGGAAGCCTGAGAAAAGATTAAATTGGCCGGTTCAGTTTTAAGTCAGAGGGAAAAGTATTACAAGCACAAATTCAGACTAGCGGCTTATAAAGGGGCCTAATGGTATATGACTAATTACGTCAGGTTATTTAAGCCGCCATGAGTAGTTTGATGTTATCTATTGAGCATTACCATTAAAAGCCAGTCGTATGAGCCTCCATGGCAAGGTGGATCTATCAAAGTACAGTTTTTGGCTAAGTGCTACACAAACAGATTTCACATATTGCAATCATTATTTTGGATCAGCGGCAGTTCAGAAAAATAAAATAAATCAAGACCTAAAAAACTAGTATGAATAAGTTCATGAGTTCTAAGGGATCTTTCTTCAACAAAAAACAATCCGCTGGTATGGAAAGCAGAGGCAAAACTACTGCCGCGGAAGTTCTACGCTATTTCTAGATCTAAGAGGGTCACAGTGCGAGCACTAACGATGAACTTCGATGAACTATGAAGAACACAGAGAAGTGCAGAAACCCTAATGCGGATCTAGGGTACAAGAAGGTGAGTACTTATAGTTGCAGATCGATGGCGGAGGGGCGCCACTGTTCTCTGGTTCGTTCAAGGTGATGCAGTGGCCAACGACAAGGACGACGAGGTGCTCTGTGATGGCGGCGGAGTTCGAGCGGCAGAGGGTCGTGAGAGGAAGAAGATGCTGGAAAGGGGGAGAATGAGGAAAGACCAGTTGTCGCTATTTATAAGGAAGGGTCGATAAGTGGGCGCAAAAAACGAGGAGACCAGAACGTGGTTATCCAGCAGCCCCGGTGGCGGTGCAAAACCGGCGGATCTCGAGTAGGGGGTCCCGAACTGTGCGTCTAAGGCTAATGGTAACAGGAGGCGGGGGACATGATGTTTACCCAGGTTAGGGCCCTCCCTATGGAGGTAATACCCTACTTCTTGCTTGATTGATCTTGATGATATGAGTATTACAAGAGTTGATCTACCACGAGATCGTGGAGGCTAACCCTAGAAGCTAGGCTATGATTATGATCGTTATTCTTGTCCTACGAACTAAACCCTCCGGTTTATATAGACACCGAAGGGGGCTAGGATTACATAGAGTCAGTTACAGAGAAGGAAATCTACATATCCGAATCGCCAAGATTGCCTTCCACGCAAAGGAGAGTCCCACCCGGACACGGGACAAAGTATTCTATCTTCTATCTTCATAGTCCAACAGTCCGGCTAAAGTATATAGTCCGTCTATCCGAGGACCCCTTAATCCAGGACTCCCTCAGTAGCCCCTAAACCAGGCTTCAATGACGATGAGTCCGGCGCGCAGATTGTCTTCGGCATTGCAAGGCGGGTTCCTTCTCCGAATACTCCAAAGTAGATCTTTGAACACAAGAATCGTGTTCGGCTCTGCAAAACAAATTCCACATACCACCGTACAGAGAACAATATTCCACGATTCCAATCTGCTGACAATTCTTCCATAGCGTGCATCACGCTGCGGCCCGGTCATTATTCGAACCATTTTTCTAACCTGCTACTACATGTTTCGCAAGGCAGTTTTATTGGCACGTCTTGTTGAAGCAGAGATCGTGTCCCCTTATCACGGGATTCTCATCAATACGGGCGTGGGTAACCCAACCGTTCCATGGGTAGGATTCCTTGGGAATAGGCAAGTTTCAAAGGCCACGCAGGGGACGTTTGATATTCATCCTCTTTATAAAGAGACCAAGGCCTGTCTTTTTCTTCCACGCTTAATCCTCTCCTTCTCCCACCTCGAGCTCTAACACCCAAGGCTTCGCCCATACACTCCAATCTCCCGAACATGTCCGGATCCAGCCTTCAAGGTCGGTGGATGGCCTCCCCTGTCATAGAGGAGGGCATCAAGAAGCTTAGGGAGGAAAGATACTTAACTGCGAAAATCCTCCACAGGCTCCCTGCTCAAGGGCAGGTCATCCCTACTCCCAAATCCAACGAGAGTGTCGTGTTTATCTCCCACTTCCTCCGAGGGCGAGGGCTCGGTCTTCATCCCTTTGTTAGGGGGCTCATGTTCTATTACGGACTAGATTTTCATGATCTAGCTCTGGATTCCTTCCTCCGCATCTCGTCATTCATCGTCGTGTGCGAGGCCTTCCTCAGCATTACTCCACACTTCGGCTTATGGCTCAAGACCTTTAATGTGATGCCGAAGATGATCGATGGGTAACACACGGAGTGCGGAGGGGCTAAAATAAGAAAATGTGATAATGCTTTATGGCCAAAGGGTTCCTTCCCGGAAGCTTCTGACCTATGGCAGCGGGAGTGGTTTTATCTTATAGCACCCCGAGGTAGAAAGTGGGCGGCCGCCCCTGCCTTTCGATCCGGTCCCCTGCCATAGCTTGCATGGTGGGTTAACAAGGGGATGGATTGGTGATCACCCGATGATGTGCGGAGACTGCAGAGCCGCATTCAAGATCCTATCGGCAAGGACATCAGTCTCGTCAAAGTAATCCAAGTAATGCTAGTTCGTCGGGTCCTGCCATGCCAGCGACAACCTCTCCGTATGTGGGAGTTCAATCCGGAAGGACCGTGAACCATTCAGCACTTCTTCGGCATGACGCTCGAAGGGATGTATAAATCATTCTTCGGATCACGAATAAAGTGTCCGGACACTACAGAGGACGCAGGCCTCAATTTCAACCATCCAGATACTCCGGTAAGCGCCCCACCACCGAACATGTTGCCATTGTATTTATAGTAACATTATTCTGAAAAACTGTCCTCGGCCAGGGGTGGATAAAAAAGGCGGAGAGGATCAAGTGCTCGGCCCCTCTTCCCGAAGACTCAGCGGATCCGGTATTAACTAGGATGCTGCCTCGTGCACCTTATCAAGTGCCATCAGGGGAAGACAAGGAGAAGAGTGGGGAGGTCAAAAGTGGCCTACTTATCGGAGGTACAGTACGCACCGTATCCGGGGTGATTAGAACTCCCGTGTCGGAGTTTGAACAGGGAGGAGAAACCACTATTCCCTCCCCCCATGGGAAGAGAAGGGCCGTCCCCGAGGACTTGAAGGCAGAGGCCTCCAAGCGAGGGAAGAAATCCCTATCAGGGGGTCCCGACTCGGGGGGGCAATGTTGCCGCACACCGCCCTCAAGGGGGGCAGCCTTTAGCCGATATGTAAGTGAACAAAGGTGATATGTAATCATACCCGTTCTTTTCCTATTTTATGATAGTAACATCTGAAACGTATGTTTTGCAGTTCGGCCTATAGCCTTCCGCCACAATATTCGTCCTCGGGGGATCTTCTTCCGGAGATGATGGAGAGCGAGACGCCTCCTCATACTTCCCCGCCTCATAAGGCGGACGACCCCGAGGTGTCGTCCCGGAGGATCTCTCCTGATCCGCAAAGGAGGACGAGGCTAGAAGGTGACTCTTAGGTCGCCCGAGGTCCGGGGTATTCGGCTCCTAGAGAGACTGAAACAAAAGCCCCGGACTATCCGACACACAGCCAGATACTTTGATGGGTCTTCTGTGGCAAGCGCCTATTTCAGAGGAGCACCGTACCTTAATGGGTACGGTGATTAAGAGAATCTCGTCCGCAAAAAGCGGACTAACTGAAGCCTTCATGAGCCTGCTGAGAGGCTTTGAGGTACGTAATGCAGCATTTGTTTGTACCGCAAACGCAAAGTGTACTTTGTATAGATAGTAGCCCCTGAGACTCTGGTTTCCACCCAAACGGGGCGATCAGAGGATCAAAATAGAGATAATCTCAGGTAATAATTTTGCCAATTTTTGTACACAGGCGGTTGCAGCCCCGGCAGCTGCCCGGGCTGCCGAATTTGCCGAACTGAAGCGACAACTTGATGTGGCGGATCACGCTCATGAATAAGCATCTTGAGGAGGTGCAAGGTATGTTTTTTGGGCGGTCAGTGAATATAAATGAAAGCATGATGCTAGGATTTATAATATGCTTTAACTGCAGAAGGTGCTGCCGCCATGGAGACTCTTCGGGTTGAGCTTGTGCGTGCTAGGGAACAAGCCAAGATAAACAACGCAGCTGCCGCGAAGGCGGCATGGGAATTAGAAGCCGAACAGGCTGCTCATCACCGAAGTGAGGAGAAAATAGCCAACATGGCTCTTGACCTAAAGGATGCCGCTGGCCGATGTGAACTTCTCGAAAGAGAGAACCAAACAAAAATGGCGGACCTGGAGAAGGCCTTGCAAGCGGCAAAGGAAACTCGATCTGAGATCAGAGCGGCTCGGGAGGAGGTCCGGCAAGCTGGTGAGATCGTGGCTGGAAGGCCCTTTTTATTGCGAACTAAATTCGGCGATCCGAAGTATGCCCCTCTTGATCAAGCGTGGAGCTCTCCGGACGCATACTTGGACTTGTTGAAGAGTGATGCTAATGTGATGCAATTTTTCCAAGACCAAGAAGATCATGAAGCAGAAACACTATTCTGGTCGCAGTTCAGCATGCCAAGGCATCGGCTGCTGTTGAATGAGCATATGGCCGAATGGGCAGAGCTCCACAAGATATCCGGGCTTGCCACGAAGGCTACCGTGGATCGGCTGTGGCCTGGGGAACCAAGTCCGGATAGTTATTTTGGTTTAGTGCAGCAACTTGTTCGTGCGGTGACGCATATCGATGCCGTCAAGCAGTTGTCGTGCATAGAAGGTGCGCGGATGGCCCTTGCCCGTGTGATGAAATATTGGGCGAAGATGGAGGCCACCCATATTGCAACTAGGGGTCCACCCGAGGGGCGGGACCTGCACGAGCACTATTTTGACGAAGTCTTAGAGGGCGCCCGCTTGATAGAGGGTTAGTGCTTGAAGAGTATCATCTTCGAATAGCATGCATGCGGATTGTAAAAACAATGCTTATGATACGAAAGGCTTTATTTATACTTTTGCCCACAAAGTATTTTAGTGCCTCATGTGCGGCCGTTTATGTATACATGTGTATAACCTAAAAGTTTGCGGTCGTCGGCTTCAGCCCCTTCGCGTATAACATGGGGGTGTTCAGAGAAGCATGTAATCACACTTTTAATCCAACGTCTTGGTCCGTTAAGGAGGTGATAGTGCGGCGAACTAGGCAATCGGACTATAGAGCTTTAACACTTTCACTTAGCCATAGGAGTTTGATAGTGGGGCTACTATATAGCCCCTGGTATGTCCGTGTTTGTCCGAATACGGTGCGTTTACATACTTGACCGTGTTTGTCCTTCGTTAATGCGGAGGAATCGCGAAGATTCCACTGAGTCATCGAGTGGTTGATCAGCTCTCGCCTTATCATGACAGTCAGTTTTCAGCTTTCTCTACTGAGGTGCTCATCCGGATGAACCAGGGCACAATTGCAGTAGTTCTCCCTGTGCCACCTTAGCCGATAGAGCGGAACGTAAGGTAGCAAAACATGGGAGCCGGGCAAACCCAACATTTGACCAAATACATGATTCGGAGCTGATGCATATAAGGCCAAACTCGCAATGCCGAACACTCCCGAAGGTATTCGGACTTTACAATATATACCGGGCTGAATACAGCCCCTGGTAATGCACCCTTCGTTTCAAAGTACGTGCGGCAATCCGGCGTGATGGAAGAGCACCTGTGGTGAGAGGATAAATCTCAAAAAAACACCGGTTGCTGCTTTTGTAACGTCTATGAAAGTACGGCGAATCATAAGTTTGCCAGTAACGCCGGTATCCCTCTTGGTCATTTTAAATGCCATGAGGGTATGAAACAACAAGAGATAACAAAAAAGGTTTACACAGGGTCTTAATCTAAAAAGAAATCTTTGAACGGGGCCTTGCTGCACGTCTGCGCCTTTATCTCCGTTGTGTCGTATCCTTGAGGGGTATAGTATGGTGGCCATCTGTAAAAATATAAAACCAGGTGAAGGAATCTGGTGTGACCATAAGTAAAGTTAGTTTGTTTGAATGAACCGCTAAATGTAGTTTCCTGAGTCCGAACAGGGTCCAGCTGAACTTTGGACTTCTTACATGTGGGTAGCCACCAGCGCCATACAGGGGACTTTGAGTGTATATTTATATATACGGGGAGACAAGTACAGTCTTCTTATGGGCTGTTCTTATGGGGGCAGAGCCGCTAATTAAGCTCAGGTTTATCTGGGCTGCCACAACTAGGTGTGTGCTGAATATGTTTAGCCGTGTCCGCGGTCTTGAAGACCAATGAGTTGCTCCAGTTGAAAAGGCCACTTTGTGCTCCGGCTGCTAGAGTCGCCACATATTCTTCTGTACAAAGAGAACGCTCTGTATTTCCACTGACCGTAATAACACCGCGTGGACCGGGCATCTTTAGTTTGAGGTATGCGTAATGCGGGACTGCGTCGAAACGGGCGAAGGCCGTTCTTCCGAGTAGGGCATGATAACCACTTCAGAACGGGGTGATGTCGAAGATTAGCTCTTCCCTTTGAAAGTTACCGAGAGAACCGAATACAACATCCAGTGTTAGAGAACTCGTGCAGCGGGCCTCTACGCCTGGTATTACTCCTTTAAAGGTAGTGTTGCTTTGATTGATTCTTGACGGGTCTATCCCCATCTTGTGGATAGTGTCCGGATATATCAGATTGAGACTACTGTCGCCGTCCATAAGGACTCGGGTGAGATGGTATCCGTCGATTATTGGGTCGAGCACTAAGGTAGCCAAACCCCCATGACGAATACTAGTCGGATGATCCCTGCGATCGAATGTGATCGGATAGGTCGACCATGGATTGAATTTAGGGGCGACGGGCTCTACAACATATACATCTCGGAGTGTGTGCTTGCGCTCCCTCTCCGGGATATGAGTGACATAAATCATGTTCACTGTTTTGACCTCTGGTGGAAATTTTTCTGTCCCCCTGTGTTCGGTTGGTGAGATTCGTCCTTGTCTTCACTTTTCAGTCCCTTCCCCTTGTGTTCGGTGTTGAACTTGCCGGCCTGCTTGAAGACCCAACATTCTCTGCTGATGTGGTTAGCTGGCTTATCGGGGGTGCCGTGAATCGAGCAGGACCTGTCTAGAATTTCATCTAGGCTGGATGGACCTTCTCTGCTACCTTTAAATGGCTTTCTCCGTTAACCGGGTTTAGAGACCCTGAATCCGGCGTTTACCGCTGTATTGTCTAGGCTATCTTCATTGCTTCGATGTTTATTTTTATTTCGTCGTGGTTTTCAATTGCCATCCCTGATTTCAGATGAGCCGGGATTGCTTGTGCTGCTGCGGGCTAGCCAGTTGTCCTCGCCCGCACAGAAGCGGGTCATGAGAGTAGTTAGGGCTACCATTGTTCTTGGCTTTTCCTGGCCGAGGTGTCTAGCCAGCCATTCGTCCCGGATGCTATGTTTGAAAGCCGCTAAGGCTTTGGTGTCTGGATAGTCGACGATTTGGTTCTTCTTGGTGAGAAATCTATTCCAAAGCTTGAGGGCTGACTCTCTGGGTTGTTGGGTTATGTGACTTAGATCGTCTGCATCTGGAGGTCAGACATAGGTCCCTTGAAAATTTGCCCTGAAAGCATCCTCGAGCTCCTCCTAGCTTCCGATAGAGTTTTCGGGGAGGCTTTTCAGCCAGTGCTGAGCTGGTCCTTTGAGCTTGAGGGGTAAGTATTTTATGGCGTGGAGATCATCTCCTCGAGCCATATGGATGTGAAGAATAAAGTCTTCTATCCAGACTGCAGGGTTTGTTGTTCTGTCGTATGCCTCGATGCTTACGGGTTTAAACCCTGCAGGAAATTCATGATCCAGCACCTCATAGGTGAAGCACAGGGAGTGTGTAGCACCCCTGTATTTGGTTATGTCGTGGAGTGAGTCCAACAGTTGTAGTGTTCGGTGTTGGTTCTGAACTAGAGAGCGAACAGCATATTTGGTTTTATGGTCATGATCCTGTGTGGGGGCACGTTCTCGAGATCCATAGATGGACCTTGTTATGCCAGCCCTTTTGTCCAGGTCTTCACGTAAATCGTGTTGCTGGTTCTGGGTTGCTACCTCCCTTTCTTTATGGAGCGGGGGTGCGGATCTGTGTGCGGCATTATTAGCCGCTCTGTCTCAACCACGAGGTGGTCAGTCCTGTTGGTCGGCCGTATAGTTATTCCGTGGTATGGGCGCTATAGCCTCATCGTCGAATTCGGGCAGCAGTTTACGTTTGGGATAGCTCTTTGTTTGGCGATTACCGCCGTATTTTTCCTCAGTGCCGAGCACTTCGTTCCATCTATCATCGAGTGTATCTTGTGCGGCTTTAAGCCGTTGCTTCTGCTTCTTCAAGCTCCTCGCAGTGGCGATAAGTCTCTGTTGGAGGCGTTCTTGTTCCACTTGTGTATCAGGGATGATGAATGCGTCGTCATCCAGACTGTCCTCTTCTTTGGAGACAGGTTAATAAGTGGTGTCTTCGGCATCGCTGTGATCGGACAGCGGCCCCGGACTGTGTTCGTCGTCTCCCTGCTCGTCCTGCTTCATGGCTGGGTCCGCGGGGTCTTCATTGTCTTCGCCGTTGTCCAGGGTATTATTTTCTCCTGTGCTGGTATCTCTATTTTTACTATGGCGTGGTTTAGAGCAGCGCCGCTGACGTCGATGCTTCGGCTGCTTCTCAGGAGGCTTATCGTCAACTAGGTCTTTTTTGTCGTCGCCATTGTTGTCTTTAGGCGTATCCACCATGTATATGTCATATGAGGAGGTGGCTGTCCAGCGCCCTTTGGGCGGTGGTTCCTTTTCTTCTCCTGCATCGTCGTCCATACCGTCAATATCTTCGGAGTCAAAATCAAGCTTGTCGGGTAAGTCATCGATAGTGGCTATCCAGTGGGTGGTGGGTGGGTAACAAAGTTCTTCGTCGTCCGCTTCCCACTCAAGCCGGACATAGTTCGGCCAAGAATTCCCTTCCAAGTAGAGAGACTTCAAAGAGTGTAACACATCACCCAAGGGCGAGTGTTGGAAGATGTCCACGGAGGTGAACTCCAAGATCGGCGCCCAATCAGATCCTACGGGCGCGGATGTATGCGGTTTGGGACCCATATCCGGAGATGAGTCCGAGGGTCCGGTGACACAGGCCTCGTCAGAGGTTGGATCTATGTTCGTCTCAAGCATCGTTGGGTATGCGGCTTCCGCGGCGGGGTCTAGCCCCCGTCCTCGGACGGCATGTTCTGCTCTGGATCTAGGGCCCGGACAGTTACACGTGATGTCTTCTGAGTACGGCCAGATGACAGATCTAAGTCATGCTCATCGTGGCTGCCGGGTGCGGCTGTCATGGGCTCAAATCCATCGAAGATCAAGTCTCCGCGGGTGTCGGCAGTATAGATCACGTTTCCAAACATGACCTGATGGCCAGGAGCGTAGCTGTCGATCTACTCCAAACGGCCAAGCGAATATGCCCTAGAGGCAATAATAAAATGGTTATTATTATATTTCTTTGTTCATGATATTTGTCTGTTATTCATGCTATAATTGTATTATCCGGAAATCGTAATACACGTGTGAATACATAGACCACAACATGTCCCTAGTGAGCCTCTAGTTCACTAGCTCGTTGATCAACAGATAGTCATGGTTTCCTGACTATGGACATTGGATGTCATTGATAACGGGATCACATCATTAGGAGAATGATGTGATGGACAAGACCCAATCCTAAGCATAGCTCAAAGATCATGTAGTTCGTTTAGCTAGAGGTTTTCCAAATGTCAAGTATCATTTCCTTAGACCATGATATTGTGCAACTCCCGGATACCGTAGGAGTGCTTTGGGTGTGCCAAATGTCACAACGTAACTGGGTGACTATAAAGGTGCACTACGGGTATCTCCGAAAGTGTCTGTTGGGTTGGCACGAATCGAGACTAGGATTCGTCACTCCGTATGATAGAGAGGTATCTCTGGGCCCACTCGGTAATGCATCATCATAATGAGCTCAATGTGACCAAGTGTCTGGTCACGGGATCATGCATTATAGTACGACTAAAGTGACTTCCCGGTAACGATATTAAACGAGGTATTGAGATACCGACGATCGAATCTCGGGCATGTAATGTACCGATTGACAAATGGAATTGTATACGGGATTTATTGAATCCTCGACATCGTGGTTCATACGATAAGATCATCGAGGAGCATGTAGGAGCCAACATGGGTATCCAGATCCCGCTGTTGGTTATTGACCGGAGAGGCGTCTTGGTCATGTCTGCATGTCACCCGAACCCGTAGGGTCTACACACTTAAGGTTCGGTGACGCTAGGGTTGTAGAGATATGAGTATGCAGTAAACCGAAAGATTGTTTGGAGTCCTAGATGAGATCCCGGACGTCATGAGGAGTTCCGGAATGGTCCGGAGGTAAAGAAGTATATATAGGAAGTCAGGTTTCGGCCATCGGGAAAGTTTTGAGGGTCACCGGAATTGTGTCGGGACCACCGGAAGGGTCCCGGGGGTCCACCGGGTGGGGCCACCTATCCCAGAGGGGCCCATGGGCTGAAGTGGGAGGGGAACCAGCCCCTGGTGGGATGGTGCGCCCCCCCTTGGGCCCCCCTGCGCCTAGGGTTGGGAAACCCTAGGGGTGGGGGCGCCTCCACCTGGCTTGGGGGGCAAGTTTCCCCCCTGGCCGCCACCCCCCCTTGGAGATCCCATCTCCTAGGGCCGCCCCCCCCCTAGGGGCCCTATATAAAGAGGGGGGAGGGATGGCAGCCGCACCCATGCTCTTGGCGCCTCCCTCTCCCCTTGCTACACCTCTCCCTCTCACAGAAGCTTGGCGAAGCCCTGCCGAGATCACTGCTGCATCCACCACCACGCCGCCGTGCTGCTGGATCTTCATCAACCTCTCCTTCCCCCTTGCTGGATCAAGAAGGAGGAGACGTCTTCCTAACCGTGGATGTGTTGAACGCGGAGGTGCCGTCCGTCCGGCGCTAGGATCTCCTATGATTTGGATCACGATGAGTATGACTCCCTCAACCCCGTTCTCTTGAACGCTTCCGCTCGTGATCTACAAGGGTATGTAGATGCAATCATCTCTCTTGTTTCTAGATGAACTCATAGATTGATCTTGGTGAAAGCGTAGAAATTTTTTATGTTTTGTAACATTCCCCAACAGTGGCATCATGAGCTAGGTCTATGCGTAGTTCTCTTTGCACGAGTAGAACACAATTTGTTGTGGGCGTAGATGTTGTCAACTTTCTTGCCACTACTAGTCTTATTTTTCTTCAGCGGTATCGTGGGATGAAGCGGCCCGGACCGACCTTACACGTACGCTTACGTGAGACAGGTTCCACCGACTGACATGCACTAGTTGCATAAGGTGGCTAGCGGGTGTCTGTCTCTCCCACTTTAGTTGGAGCGGATTCAATGAAAAGGGTCCTTATGAAGGGTAAATAGAAGTTGGAAAATCACGTTGTGGCTTTTATGTAGGTAAGAAAACGTTCTTGCTAGAACCCTATTGCAGCCACGTAAAACATGCAACAACAATTAGAGGACGTCTAACTTGTTTTTGCAGCATATGATTGTGATGTGATATGGCCGAAAGTTGTGATGAATGATGAATGATATATATGTAATGTATGAGATCATGTTCTTGTAATAGGAATCACGACTTGCATGTCAATGAGTATGAAAACCGGCAGGAGCCATAGGAGTTGTCTTAATTATTGTATGACCTGCGTGTCATTAATTCAACGCCATGTAATTACTTTACTTTATTGCTAAACCGTTAGCCATAGTAGTAGAAGTAATAGTTAGCGAGCAACCCCATGGAGACACGATGATGGAGATCATGGTGTCATGCCGGTGACGAAGATGATCATGGAGCCCCGAAGATGGAGATCAAAGGAGCTATATGATATTGGCCATATCATGTCACTACTATTTGATTGCATGTGATGTTTATCATGTTTTTCCATCTTGTTTACTTAGAACGATGATAGTAAATAAGATGATCCCTCATAATAATTTCAAGAAAGTGTTCCCCCTAACTGTGCGCCGTTGCGAAAGTTCGTTGTTTCGAAGCACCACGTGATGATCGGGTGTGATAGATTCTAATGTTCACATACAACGGGTGTAAGACAGATTTACACACGCATAAACACTTAGGTTAACTTGACGAGCCTAGCATGTACAGACATGGCCTTGGAACACAAGAGACCGAAAGGTCGAACATGAGTCGTATGGAAGAAACGATCAACATGGAGATGTTCACCGATGATGACTAGTCCGTCTCACGTGATGATCGGACACGGCCTAGTCGACTCGGATCATGTATCACTTAGATGGCTAGAGGGATGTATAATCTGAGTGGGAGTTCATTAAATAATTTGATTAGATGAACTTAATTATCATGAACTTAGTCTAAAATCTTTACAATATGTCTTGTAGATCAAATGGCCCACGTTACCCTCAACTTCAACGCGTTCCTAGAGAAAACCAAGTTGAAAGATGATGGCAGCAACTATACGGACTGGGTCCGGAACCTAAGGATCATCCTCATAGCTGCAAACAAAGATTATGTCTTAGAAGCACCGCTAGTTGAAGCTCCCATCCCATAGAACCAAGACGTTATGAACGCTTGGCGGTCTCGTGCTGATGATTACTCCCTCGTTCAGTGCGGCATGCTTTACAGCTTAGAACCGGGGCTCTAATAGCGTTTTGAGCAACATGCAGCATATGAGATGTTCAAAGAGCTGAAAATGGTTTTCCAAGCTCATGCCCGGGTCGAGAGATATGAAGTCTCCGACAAGTTCTTCAGTTGTAAGATGGAGGAAAATAGTTCTGTCAGTGAGCACATACTCAAAATGTCTGGGTTGCACAACCGCTTGACTCAGCTGGGAGTTAACCTCCCGGATGACGCGGTTATTGACAGAATCCTTCAGTCGCTTCCACCGAGATACAAGAGCTTTGTGATGAACTTCAATATGCAAGGGATGGAAAAGACCATTCCTGAGGTATATTCAATGTTGAAATCAGCGGAGGTAGAGATCGAAAAGGAACATCAAGTGTTGATGGTGAATAAAACCACTAAGTTCAAGAAAGGCAAGGGCAAGAAGAACTTCAAGAAGGACGGCAAGGAAGTTGCCGCGCCCGGTAAGCCAGTTGCCGGGAAGAAGTCAAAGAATGGACCCAAGCCTGAGACTGAGTGCTATTATTGCGAAGGGAAGGGTCACTGGAAGCGGAACTGCCCCAAATACTTAGCGGACAAGAAGGCCGGCAACACTAAAGGTATATGTGATATACATGTAATTCATGTGTACCTTACCAGTACTCGTAGTAGCTCCTGGGTATTTGATACTGGTGTCGTTGCTCATATTTGTAACTCAAAGCAGGATCTGCGGAATAAGCAGAGACTGGTGAAGGACGAGGTAACAATGCACGTCGGGAATGGTCCCAAGGTCGATGTGATCGCCATCAGCACGCTACCTCTACATTTACCTACGGGATTAGTTTTAAACCTCAATAATTGTTATTTAGTGCCAACTTTGAGCATGAACATTGTATCTGGATCTCGTTTAATACGAGATGGCTACTCATTTAAATCCGAGAATAATGGTTGTTCTATTTATATGAGAGATATGTTTCATGGTCATGCCCCGATGGTCAATGGTTTATTCTTAATGAATCTCGAACGTGATTTTACACATATTCATAGTGTGAATACCAAAAGATGTAAGGTTGATAACAATAGTCCCACATACTTGTGGCACTGCCGCCTTGGTCACATTGGTGTCAAGCGCATGAAGAAGCTCCATGCTGATGGACTTTTAGAGTCTCTCGATTATGAATCATTTGACACATATGAACCATGCCTCATGGGCAAAATGACCAAGACTCCGTTCTCCGGAACAATGGAGCGAGCAACCAACTTATTGGAAATCATACATACTGATGTGTGCGGTCCAATGAGCGTTGAGGCTCGTGGAGGATATCGTTATGTTCTCACTCTCACTGACGACTTGAGTAGATATGGGTATGTCTACTTGATGAAACACAAGTCTGAGACCTTTGAAAAGTTCAAGGAATTTCAGAATGAGGTAGAGAATCAACGTGACCAAAAGATAAAGTTCCTACGATCAGATCGTGGAGGAGAATATTTAAGTCACGAATTTGGTACGCACTTAAGGAAATGTGGAATCGTTTCACAACTCACGCCGCCTGGAACACCTCAGCGTAACGGTGTGTTCGAATGTCGTAATCGCACTTTATTGGATATGGTGCGATCTATGATGTCTCTTACCATTTACCGCTATCTTTTTGGGGATACACTCTAGAGACAGCTACATTCACTTTAAATAGGGCACCGTCTAAATCCGTTGAGACGACACCGTATGAATTATGGTTTGGGAAGAAACCTAAGTTGTCGCTTCTAAAAGTTTGGGGATGCGATGCTTATGTCAAGAAACTTCAACCTGAAAAGCTCGAATCCAAGTCGGAAAAATGCGTCTTCATAGGATACCCTAAGGAAACCATTGGGTATACCTTCTACCTCAGATCCGAAGGCAAGATCTTTGTTTCCAAGAACGGGTCCTTTCTGGAGAAAGAGTTTCTCTCGAGAGAAGTAAGTGGGAGGAAAGCGGAACTTTATGAAGTACTACCTCTTGAACCGGTGAGTAGCGTAGCTCAGGAAGATGTTCCTGTGGTGCCAGCACCAACTGAAGAGGAAGTTAATGATGATGATCAAGGTACTTCGGATCAAGTTACTACTGAACTTCGTAGGTCCACAAGGACATGTTCCACACCAGAGTGGTATGGCAACCCTGTCCTGGAAATCATGTTGTTAGACAATGGTGAACCTTCGAACTATGAAGAAGCGATGGAGGGCCCAGATTCCAACAAATGGCTTGAGGCCATGCAATCCGAGATAGGATCCATGTATGAAAACGAAGTATGGACTTTGATAGACTTGCCCGATGATCGGCGAGTGACAGAAAACAAATGGATCTTTAAGAAGAAGACGGAGGCGGATGGTAATGTTACGGTCTATAAAGCTCAACTTGTCGCTAAGGGTTACCGACAAGTTCAAGGGGTTGACTACGATGAGACATTATCTCCCGTAAGAAGCTAAAGTCCGTCCGAATCATGTTAGCAATTGCCGCATACTATGATTATGAGATATGGCAAATGGACGTCAAAACGGCATTCCTTAATGGTCATCTTAAGGAAGAACTGTATATGATGTAGCTGGAAGGTTTTGTCGACCCTGAGAATGCTAACAAGGTGTGCAAACTCCAGCGATCCATTTATGGGATGGTGCAAGCATCTCGGAGTTGGAACATTCGCTTTGATGAGATGATCAAAGCGTTTGGGTTTATGCAGACTTATGGAGAAGCCTGCGTTTAGAAGAAAGTGAGTGGGAGCTCTGTAGCATTTCTCATATTATATGTAGATGACAAACTTTTGATGGGAAATGATATAGAACTTTTGGATAGCATTAAGGCCTACTTGAATAAGTGTTTTTCGATGAAGGACCTTGGAGAAGCTGCTTACATACTAGGCATCAAGATCTATAGGGATAGATCAAGACGCCTCATAGGTCTTTCACAAAGCACATACCTTGATAAGATATTGAAGAAGTTCAATATGGATTAGTCTAAGAAGGGGTTCTTGCCTGTGTTGCAAGGTGTGAAATTGAGCTCAGCTCAATGCCCGACCACGGCAGAAGATATAGAAGAGATGAGTGTCATCCCCTATGCCTCAGCCATAGGGTCTATTATGTATGCCATGCTATATACCAGACCTGATGTAAGCCTTGCCGTAAGTTTGGTAGGAAAGTACGAAAGTAATCTTTGCAAGGAACACTGTACAGCGGTCAAGAATATCCTGAAGTACCTGAAGAGGACTAAGGATATGTTTCTCGTTTTTGGGGGTGATGAAGAGCTCGTCATAAAGGGTTACGTCGATGCTAGCTTCGACACAGATCTGGATGACTCGAAGTCACAAACCGGATACGTGTATATTTTGAATGGTGGGGCAGTAAGCTGGTGCAGTTGCAAGCAAAGCGTCGTGGCGGGATCTACATGTGAAGCAAAATACATGGCACCCTCGGAGGCAGCGCATGAAGAAATCTGGGTGAAGGAGTTCATCACCGACCTAGGAGTCATACCCAATGCATCAGGGCCGATCAAACTCTTCTGTGACAACACTGGAGCTATCGCACTTGCCAAGGAGTCCAAGTTTCACAAGAAGACCACGCACATCAAGCGTCGCTTCAACTCCATTCGTGAAAATGTTCAAGATTGAGACATAGATATTTGTAAAGTACATACGGACCTGAATGTAGCAGATCCATTGACTAAACCTCTCCCTAGAGCAAAATATGATCAACACAAGAATTCCATGGGTGTTCAATTCATCACAATGTAACTACATTATTGAACTCTAGTGCAAGTGGGAGACTGTTGGAAATATGCCCTAGAGGCAATAATAAAATGGTTATTATTATATTTCTTTGTTCGTGATATTTGTTTGTTATTCATGCTATAATTGTATTATCCGGAAATCGTAATACACATGTGAATACATAGACCACAACATGTCCCTAGTGAGCCTCTAGTTGACTAGCTCGTTGATCAACGGATAGTCATGGTTTCCTGACTATGGACATTGGATGTCATTGATAACGGGATCACATCATTAGGAAAATGATGTGATGGACAAGACCCAATCCTAAGCATAGCTCAAAGATCATGTAGTTCATTTAGCTAGAGCTTTTCCAAATGTCAAGTATCATTTCCTTAGACCATGAGATTGTGCAACTCCCAGATACCGTAGGAGTGCTTTGGGTGTGCCAAACGTCACAACGTAACTGGGTGACTATAAAGGTGCACTACGGGTATCTCCGAAAGTGTCTGTTGGGTTGGCACGAATCGAGACTAGGATTTGTCACTCCATATGATGGAGAGGTATCTCCGGGCCCACTCGGTAATGCATCATCATAATGAGCTCAATGTGACCCAGTGTCTGGTCACGGGATCATGCATTACGGTACGAGTAAAGTGACTTGCCGGTAATGAGATTAAACGAGGTATTGGGATACCAACGATCGAATCCCGGCGCCCACTCCTAGGGGCCCTATATAAAGAGGGGGGAGGGGGCAGCCGCACCCATGCTCTTGGCGCCTCCCTCTCCCCTTTCTACACATCTCCCTCTCGCAGAAGCATGGCAAAGCCCTGCCGAGATCACTGCTGCATCCACCACCACGCCGTCGTGATGCTGGATCTTCATCAACCTCTCCTTCCCCCTTGCTGGATCAAGAAGGAGGAGACGTCTTCCTAACCGTACGTGTGTTGAACGCGGAGGTGCCGTCCGTTCGGCGCTAGGATCTCCGGTGATTTGGATCACGACGAGTATGACTCCCTCAACCCCATTCTCTTGAACACTTCCGCTCGCGATCTACAAGGGTATGTAGATGCACTCCTCTCTCTCGTTGCTAGATGAACTCATAGATTGATCTTGGTGAAAGCGTAGAATTTTTTTATTTTCTGCAACGTTCCCCAACATTCGGATGTGCCGGGATTGCTTGTGCTGCTGCGGGCTAGCCAGTTGTCCTCGCCCGCACAAAAGCGGGTCATTAGAGTAGTTAGGGCTACCATTGTTCTTGGCTTTTCCTGGCCGAGGTTTCTAGCTAGCCATTCGTCCCGGATGCTATGTTTGAAAGCCGCTAAGGCTTCAGTGTCTGCACAGTCGATGATTTGGTTCTTCTTGGTGAGAAATCTATTCCAAAGCTTGTGGGCTGACTCTCTGGGTTGTTGGGTTATGTGACTTAGATCGTCTGCATCCGGAGGTTGGACATAGGTCCCTTGAAAATTTGCCCTGAAAGCATCCTCGAGCTCCTCCTAGCTTTTGATAGAGTTTTTGGGGAGGCTTTTCAGCCAGTGCCGAGCTGGTCCTTTGAGCTTGAGGGGTAAGTATTTTATGGCGTGGAGATCATCTCCTCAAGCCATATGGATGTGAACAATAAAGTCTTCTATCTAGACTATAGGGTTTGTCGTTCCGTCCTATGCCTCGATGCTTATGAGTTTAAACCCTGCTGGAAATTCATGATCCAGCACCTCATCGGTGAAGCACACGGAGTGTGTAGCACCCCTGTATTTGGTTATGTCGTGGCGTGAGTCCGACGGTTGTAGTGTTCGGTGTTGGTTCCGAACTAGAGTGCGACCAGCATATTTGGTTTTATGGTCATGATCCTACGTGGGGGCACGTTCTCGAGATCCATAGATGGACCTTGTTATGCCAGCCCTTTTGTATAGGTCTTCACGTAAATCATGTTGCTGGTTCTGGGTTGCTACCTCCCTTTCTTTATGGAGCGGGGGTGCGGATTTGTGTGCAGCGTTATTAGCCGCTCCGTCTCGACCACGAGGTGGTCAGTCCTGTTGGTAGGCCATATAGTTATTCGGTGGTATGGGCGCTATAGCCTCATCGTCGAATTCGGGCAGCAGTTTACGTTTGGGATAGCTCTTTGTTTGGCGATTACCATCGTATTTTTCCTCAGTGTCAAGCACTTCGTTCCATCTATCATCGAGTGTATCTTGTGCGGCTTTAAGCCGTTGCTTGTGCTTCTTCAAGCTCCTCGCAGTGGCGATAAGTCTCTGCTGGAGGCGTTCTTGTTCCACTTATGTATCAGGGATGATGAATGCGTCGTCATCCAGACTGTCCTCTTCTTCGGAGACAGGTTGATAAGTGGTGTCTTCGGCATCGCTGTGATCAGACAGCGGCCCCGGACTGTGTTTGTTGTTTCCCTGCTCATCCTGCTTCATGGCTGGGTCTGCGGGGTCTTCATTGTCTTCGGTGTTGTCCAGGGTATTATTTTCTCCTGTGCCGGTATCTCTATTTTTACTATGGTGTGGTTTAGAGCGGCGCCGCTGACGTCGGCGCTTCGGCTGCTTCTTAGGAGGCTTATCGTCAAGTAGGTCCTTTTTGTCGTCGCCATTGTTGTCTTTAGGCGTATCCACCATGTATATGTCATATGAGGAGGTGGCTGTCCAGCGCCCTATGGGCGGTGGTTCCTTTTCTTCTCCTGCATCGTCGTCCATACCGTCGATGTCTTCGGAGTCAAAATCAAGCTTGTCGGTTAAGTCATCGATAGTGGCTATCAAGTGGGTGGTGGGTGGGTAACAAAGTTCTTCGTTGTCTGCTTCCCACTCAAGTCGGACATAGTTCGGCCAAGAATTCCCCTCCAAGTAGAGAGATTTCAAAGAGTGTAACACGTCACCCAAGGGCGAGTGTTGGAAGATGTCCGCGGAGGTGCACTCCAAGATCGGTGCCCAATCAGATCCTACAGGCGCGGATGTACGCAGTTCGGAACCCATATCCGGAGATGAGTCTGAGGGTCCGGTAACACATGCCTCGTCAGATGTTGGATCTATGTTCGGCTCAAGCGTCATTGGGTATGCGGCTTCCATGGCGGGGTCTAGCCGCCGTCCTCGGACGGCACGTTCTGCTCTAGATCTAGGGCCCGGATAGTTACAGGCGCTGTCTTCTGAGTATGGCCAGATGACAGATCTAAGTCATGCTCATCGTGGCTGCCGGGTGCGGCTGTCATGGGCTCGAATCCGTCAAAGATCAAGTTTCCACGGGTGTCGGCAGTATAGATCACGTTTCCAAACCTGACCTGATGGCCAGGAGCGTAGCTGTTGATCTGCTCCAGACGGCCAAGCGAGTTGGCCCGCAGTGTGATACGTCTCCAACGTATCTACTTTTCCAAACACTTTTGCCCTTGTTTTGGACTCTAACTTGCATGATTTGAATGAAACTAACCCGGAATGACGTTGTTTTCAGTAGAACTGCCATGATGTTGTTTTATGTGTAGAAAAGAAAAGTTCTCAGAATGTCCTGAAAATCCATGGAGGCACCTTTTGGAATTAAAAAAGAATTTATGGGCGAAAGAAATACACCAGGGGGCCCAGGGCCTGTCCACGAGACAGGGGGGCGCGCCCCCCTATCTCGTGGGCCCCCTGGACCTCCACCGACCTCAACTCCAACTCTATATCTTCTGTCTCGCGGAGAAAAAAATCAGAGAGAAAGTTTCATCGCGTTTTACGACACGGAGCCGCCGCCAAGCCCTAATCTCTCTCGGGAGGGCTGATCTGGAGTCCGTTCGGGGCTCCGGAGAGGGGGATTCATCGTCGTCGTCATCATCAACCATCCTCCATCACCAATTTCATGATGCTCACCGCCGTGCGTGAGTAATTCCATCGTAGGCTTGCTGGACGGTGATGGGTTGGATGCGATTTACCATGTAATCAAGTTAGTTTTGTTAGGGTTTGATCCCTAGTATCTAGTATGTTCTGAGATTGATGTTGCTATGACTTTGCTATGCTTAATGCTTGTCACTAGGGCCCGAGTGCCATGATTTCAGATCTGAACCTATTATATTTTCATGAATATATGTGTGTTCTTGATCCTATCTTGCAAGTCTATAGTCACCTATTATGTGTTATGATCCGACAACCCCGAAGTGACAATAATCGGGATACTTCTCGGTGATGACCGTAGTTTGAGGAGTTCATGTATTCACTATGTGTTAATGCTTTGGTCCGGTTCACTATTAAAAGGAGGCCTTAATATCCCTTCTGCTAGGACCCCACTGCCACGGGAGGGTAGGACAAAAGATGTCATGCAAGTTCTTTTCCATAAGCACGTATGACTATTTACGGAATACATGCCTACATTACATCGATGAACTGGAGCTAGTTCTGTGTCACCCTATGTTATAGCTATTACATGAGGAATCGCATTCGGCATAATTATCCATCACTGATCCATTGCCTACGAGCTTTTCACATATTGTTCTTCGCTTATTTACTTTTCCGTTGCTACTATTACAACTACTACAAAAACCCAAAAACATTTATCTTTACTGTTGCTACTGTTACCATTACTATCATACTACTTTGCTACTAAATACCTTGCTGCAGATACTAAGTTATCCAGGTGTTGACAACTCAACTGCTAATACTCAAGAATATTATTTGGCTCTCCTTGTGTCGAATCAATAAATTTGGGTTGAATACTTTACCCTCGAAAGCTGTTGTGATCCCCTACACTTGTGGGTTATCAAGACTAATTTCTAGCGCTGTTGCCGGGGAGCATAGCTCTATTCTCTGAGTCACTTGGGATTTATATCTGTTGATCACTATGAAGAACTTGAAAGACGCTAAAACCAAGATTTTTCCCTCAACTACGAGGGGAGGTAAGGAACTACCATCTAGCTCTGCACTAGATTCTCCTTCCGTTATTAGTAGACTTGCGACACCTAAACCTGCTACTGCTATGAATTCTGATATGTCGCATGTTATTGATGATGCCACTTCTGCTATGCATGATGAAACTACTTCTGTGCGTGATACTACTTTGCCATTAGGTGAATTTCTTGATGAACAACTTGCTAGAGTTAGGGGGAATGAAAATATTGAAGATGCTATTATTGATGATAGTGATGATGAAAATTCTCCCAATGATTATGTATTGCCTGTTGTTCCTGAGGGTTATGTTATGAATAAAGAAGCTGCTGAAGCTATCTTTGCTTGCAATGATAGAAATGATCTTAAGAAACTATTAGCTAAATGGAAGCAGCAGTCTCTTAATGCTAGAATGAAACCTGACCCTGCTTTTGCTACTTCACCTATCTGTGTTACTGATAAGGATTATGAATTCTCTGTTGATCCTGAGATTATTACTTTAGTTGAATCTGATCCTTTTTATGGCCTTGAATCTAAAACTGATGTGGCACATCTTACCAAGTTGAATCATATAGTTACCCTGTTTACTCATGATGAGAAGTCTCGCTATTTTTATATCCTTAAGATATTTCCGTTCTCATTAAAGGGTGATGCTAAGACTTGGTATAATTCTCTTGCTCCTGGTTGTGTGCGTAATCCCCAGGATATGATTTATTACTTCTCTGCTAAATATTTCCCTGCTCATAAGAAACAAGCTGTCTTGCAGGAAATATATAATTTTGTGCAAATCAAAGAAGAGAGTCTCCCACAAGCTTGGGGGAGGCTTCTCCAGTTACTTAATGCTTTGCCTGATCATCCACTTAAGAAAAATGAAATACTTGATATTTTCTATAATGGACTAACCGATGCTTCCAAGGACTACTTGGATAGTTGTGCTGGTTGTGTTTTCAGGGAAAGAACAGTCGACGATGCTGAAATATTATTGAATAATATGTTGACTAATGAAAGTAATTGGACTCTCCGTGAGCCAATTCCTGAAGAAATTCCTGAACCAATTGAGCCAACTCCTGAGCCTATTCCTAAACCCACTCCAAAGAAGAGAGGTGTTTTATTTCTCAGTCCTAAAGATATGCAAGAGGAAAAGAAATCAATGAAAGAAAAAGTTATTAAAGTTGAAGACGTTAAGAATTTACCTCCTATTGAAGAAATACATGGTCTTAATGTACCACCTGTTGAAGAAACACATTGTCTTGATAACCCGACACAGGTAGTAAAGGTAAATTCTATCTATAGATATGATAAAGATGAAATCCCATCTACTAAATTTCATAGCCCATGCTTAGATGAATTGGATGATTTCATGAATAGACAAGCAAATTTCAATGATTATGTTGGTAGACAATTGAAGAATAATTCTTATACGATAGTACGCTTGAATTATTATGTAGCTAGAGTTAAAGGTGAACTTAAACTCACTAGTAAACATGCTTCCATTTACTACTCAAGTTGAACAAGTACTTAAGGCTCAGAATGAATTGCTTGCTGAATTAAATAATAAAAATTACTTTGTTGTTAGAGTGGCTACTAGAACTGGTAGAATGACTCAGGAACCTTTGTATCTAGAAGGCCACCCTAAAAGGATTGAACAAGATTCTCAGAATAATAATCTAGATGTTCCTAGTTCTTCTAAGAAGAAGAAAAATAAGAATGATAGGACTTTGCAAACTTCTAGTGAACCTAATGTAGAAACACCTGAGAATCCTAATACTACTTCTATCTCTGATGCTAAAACATAATCCGGAGATGAACATGAACCTGATGATAATGCTAATAATGATGTTCATGTAGATGCTCAACTTAGTAATAGCAATGATATAGAGATTGAACCTGCTATTGATCTTGATAACCCACAATCAAAGAATCAACGTTATGATAAGAGAGATTTTGTTGCTAGGAAGCACGGTAAAGAAAGATAACCATGGGTTCAGAAACCCATGCCCTTTCCTCCTAAACCATCAAAGTCAAAGGATGATGAGGACTTTGAGCGTTTTGCTGAAATGATTAGACCTATTTTCTTACGCATGCGCTTAACTAATATGCTTAAAACAAACCCTTATGCTAAATATATGAAAGATGTTATCACTAATAAGAGGGAAATACCTGAAACTGAGATTTCCACCATGCTTGCCAACTATACCTTTAAGGGTGGAATACCTAAGAAACTTGGCGATCCCGGAGTACCCACTATACCTTGCTCTATTAAAAGAAATTATGTTAAAACTGCTTTATGTGATCTTAGAGTCGGTGTTAGTGTTATGCCTCTTTCCCTGTACCGTAGACTTGAATTAGGTAAGTTGACACCTACTGAAATATCTTTGCAAATGGCTGACAAATCAACCGCTATACCTGTCGGCATTTGTGAGGACGTGCATGTTCTTGTTGCGAATGTTACTATCTTAACAGACTTTGTTATTCTTGATATTCCCGAGGACGATAGTATGTCTATTATTCTTGGTAGACCCTTTTTAAATACTGCAGGAGCTGTTATTGATTGCAACAAAGGCAATGCCACGTTTCATGTTAATGGTGATGAGCATACGGTACACTTTCCGAGGAAGCAAATCCAAGTTCATAGCATAAATACTATTGAGAAAGTTCCAACTATTATTTTTGGAGGTTTCGAATTTCCTCTCCCTACTGTCAAGAAAAAGTGTGATATTCTTATTGTTGGGGATTTTCATATCCCTGTTGAGGTAACTTAGTGTTATTCGAAATTTCTCTAGTCCCGTGTTATTCGGAATGAGTTTGTTAACAAGAACCTTGTTAGTGGATTCATTTTGATGATCATGAGATGGATGAAACTAGAAGGCACAACCTTCTATACCCTCTTTTTACTTTCTATTATTTAGTTAAATAAAGAAAAAATTGTATTATCCGTCTGTTTTCTGAATTATCCATGCATTAAAAAATAGTCCGAAAATAAAAGTGCTCCAAATGCCCTGCAAATTTTTTAGTATAATTTTTTCTGGAATATTTGAGGATTTTAGGCACCATGAGGAAGAGGATACAACATTGCCTCCTCACATTTTAGATTACAAGAGCATGGTAGCACACAAGTTTATTGTTGACAACGAAGATAGGATGCTCTTGTATAAACATAGATTCAATAAGAAACACTTTGAGATTATTATTTTGCCTGCACCTTTGTTGTTTGATTTGCTTGCAGAAAATTTTCTCGTCACACCGGAAGCGGTGAACAATCATCGAGCTCAAGCTTTTACTCCAGAACCTGAACCTGAGCCGGAACCTGAACTGGACCCTTATCGTGCATCATCTGTCCAGTGGGATCCGGAGATGACCAGCCAATGGTATCCTTATTACACCTCTCATTACACCGGGGAGAGTAGCGGCGGTCCTTGGTATTAGACCAACTTAGGCCAAAAGCCTAAGCTTGGGGGAGTACGTATTTATCACCGACTTTACATTCATGTTCACACACTAGTCTCGGTGCTCATACTCTTTCATTGTATTATCCATGCTAGTTTAAATTCCTTTTTCTAGTTTTCTTCTTGTGTGTTTGATAAAACCTTGAGAAAAACAAAAAAAAAAGTTAGTTAGTTTAATTTCCATGCTTGTAGTAGAAATTAAAATGAAAACCCAAAAAGATTTCTAGTTCTTCTTCTTACTTCTTGGGAGTTTTCCCGTGTAAATAGTTTTATTTTCTTTTCTTTCCTTTGAGGCTCGAGAAGACCATATTGAAAATTTTTAGTGGCTCTCATATGCATGATTGTTTATTTAATTTAGAGCCCATATTACTTGTCTTCTCTTTTGAGTTGAATGCTTGCAGATTCCAGCTTAGTCCAATGCACGTGCACTCATATTATTATACACATCGTTCGGTCGTGCAAGTGAAAGGCAATAATGACGATATATGATGGACTTATTGGGATGAGAAAAGTTGGTATGAACTCGACCTCTCTTGTTTTGTAAATATGATGAGTTCATCGTTTATGAGTCAGATTATTATGAAGTAAACATATTTACAATGACATTTAGAGATTATAGTTGCTTGTGCCATGCTTGATTAGCTTTGAGTTATAATGGTTTACCTTGCGTGCCAACATGCTATTAGAATGATTATGATGTGATATGATGGGATGGTATACTCCTTTGAATGAATTGAGTGACTCGAGTTGGCACACGTTCACGCATGTAGTTGAAACAAAATCAACATAGCCTTCACGATATTTATGTTCATGGTGGATTATATCCTACTCATGTTTGTGCTCGGTGTGAATTAGTTTTAATGCATGTTTATGACTGTTGTCGCTCTCTCAGTTGGTCGCTTCCCAGTCTTTTGCTAGCCTTCACCTGTACTAAGCGGGAATACTGCTTGTGCATCCAAACTCCTTAAACCCCAAAGTTGTTCCATATGAGTCCACTATACCTTCCTAGATGCGGTATTTATCTGCCGTTCCAAGTAAATTTGTATGTGCCAAACTCTAAACCTTCAAATGAAATTATGTTTTGTATGCTCGAGCAGCTCATGTTACAACTAGGGCTGCCTATATCTTCCATGCTAGGTGGGTTATTCTCAGAGGAGTGGACTCCGCTCCTCATTCACGAGAAAGGGCCGGTAACCGGGATGCCCAGTCCCATGATCCAAAAAGATCAAAGCAAATCAAAATAATTAAACAAAACTCCCCGAGGGCTGTTGTTTGTTGGAAGCACTCGTTGTTTCAAGCAAGCCATGGATTGATGCTTGTTGGTGGTTGGGGGAGTATAAACTTTTACCATTCTACATGGGAATTGCCTATAATGCATGTAGTATGGAAGATACAGCCATCTCATAGTTGTTGCGTTGACAGCAAAAGTATGCCGCTCAAAATGCTATTCAATCTCTATTTTAAAATCGAGCTCTGGCACCTCTACAAATCCATGCTTCCCTCTGAGAAGGGCCTATCTATTTATTTTTATGTTGAGTCATCACCCTTCTTATTAAAAGCACCCGCTGGAGAGCACACTGTTATTTGCGTGTATTACTATTGGTTTATATTGGGTATGACTTGACTGGATCTCTTTTACCATGAATTACAATGTTTAGTCAGTCCTTGATCTTTAAAGGTGCTCTGCATTTATGTGTTGCGGTCTCAGAAAGGGCTAGCGAGATACCATCTTATTATATCATGTTATGATTGTTTTGAGAAAGTGTTGTTATCCGAGTTTTATTATTATGGCTCTCTAGCTGATTATGTTATTGCTATGAGTAATTGTGAGACCGAAGTGTTATTGTGAGTATGGTTAGTTCATAATATTTGCTGAAACTTGAATGCTGGCTTTTCATGTTTACAACAACAAGAGCAAACAGAGTTTGTAAAAGGTTTTCTTTGTCACTTTCAGTTTATCAACTGAACTTCTTGAGGACAAGCAAAGGTTTAAGCTTGGGGGAGTTGATAGGTCTCCAACGTATCTACTTTTCCAAACACTTTTGCCCTTGTTTTGGACTCTAACTTGCATGATTTGAATGAAACTAACCCCGACTGACGTTGTTTTCAGCAAAATTGCCATGATGTTGTTTTATGTGTAGAAAAGAAAAGTTCTCGGAATGTCCTGAAAATCCACGGAGGCACTTTTTTGGAATTAAAAAGAATTTCTGGGCGAAAGAAATACACCAGGGGCCCAGGGCATGTCCATGAGACAGGGGGGCGCCCCCCTGTAGGGCGCGCCCCCTATCTCATGGGCCCCCTGGACCTCCACCGACCTCAAGTCCAACTCTATATCTTCCGTCTCGTGTAGACAAAAATCAAAGAGAAAGTTTCGTCGTGTTTTACGACACGGAGCCGCCGCCAAGCCCTAATCTCTCTCGGGAGGGGTGATCTGGAGTCCGTTCGGGGCTCCGGAGAGGGGGATTCGTCGCCGTCGTCATCATCAACCATCCTCCATCACCAATTTCATGATGCTCACCGCCGTGCGTGAGTAATTCCATCATAGGCTTGCTGGACGGTGATGGATTGGATGAGATTTACCATGTAATCAAGTTAGTTTTGTTAGTGTTTGATCCCTAGTATCCATTATGTTCTGAGATTGATGTTGCTATGACTTTGCTATGCTTAATGCTTGTCACTAGGGCCCGAGTGCCATGATCTCATATCTGAACCTATTATGTTTTCATGAATATATGTGTGTTCTTGATCCTATCTTGCAAGTCTATAGTCACCTATTATGTGTTATGATCCAACAACCCCGAAGTGACAATAATCGGGATACTTCTCGGTGATGACCGTAGTTTGAGGAGTTCATGTATTCACTATGTGTTAATTCTTTGGTCCGGTTCTCTATTAAAAGGAGGCCTTAATATCCCTTAGTTTCCGCTAGGACCCCGCTGCCACGGGAGTGTAGGACAAAAGATGTCATGCAAGTTCTTTTCCATACGCACGTATGACTATTTACGGAATACATGCCTACATTACATTGATGAACTGGAGCTAGTTCTGTGTCACCCTATGTTATAGCTATTACATAAGGAATCGCATCCGGCATAATTATCCATCACTGATCCATTGCCTACGAGCTTTTCACATATTGTTTTTCGCTTATTTACTTTTCCGTTGCTACTATTACAACTACTACAAAAACCCAAAAACATTTATCTTTACTGTTGCTACTGTTACCATTACTATCATACTACTTTGCTACTAAATACCTTGCTACATATACTAAGTTATCCAGGTGTGGTTTGAAGGAAATATGCCCTAGAGGCAATAATAAAGTTATTATTTATTTCCTTATATCATGATAAATGTTTATTATTCATGCTAGAATTGTATTAACCGGAAACATAATACATGTGTGAATACATAGACAAACAGAGTGTCACTAGTATGCCTCTACTTGACTAGCTCGTTAATCAAAGATGGTTATGTTTCCTGACCATGAACAATGAGTTGTTATTTGATTAACGAGGTCACATCATTAGTTGAATGATCTGATTGACATGACCCATTCCATTAGCTTAGCACCTGATCGTTTAGTATGTTGCTATTGCTTTCTTCATGACTTATACATGTTCCTATGACTATGAGATTATGCAACTCCCGTTTGCCGGAGGAACACTTTGGGTGCTACCAAACGTCACAACGTAAATGGGTGATTATAAAGGAGCATTACAGGTGTCTCCAAAGGTAGATGTTGGGTTGACGTATTTCGAGATTAGGATTTGTCACTCCGATTGTCGGAGAGGTATCTCTGGGCCCTCTCGGTAATGCACATCACATAAGCCTTGCAAGCACTGCAACTAATATGTTAGTTGTGAGATGATGTATTACGGAACGAGTAAAGAGACTTGCCGGTAACGAGATTGAACTAGGTATTGGATACCGACGATCAAATCTCGGGCAAGTAACATACCGATGACAAAGGGAACAACGTATGTCGTTATGCGGTCTGACCGATAAAGATCTTCGTAGAATATGTAGGAGCCAATATGGGCATCCAGGTCCCGCTATTGGTTATTGACCGGAAACGTGTCTTGGTCATGTCTACATTGTTCTCGAACCCGTAGGGTCCGCACGCTTAAGGTTTCGATGACAGTTATATTATGAGTTTATGAGTTTTGATGTACCGAAGGAGTTCGGAGTCCCGGATGAGATCGCGGACATGACGAGGAGTCTCGAAATGGTCGAGACGTAAAGATCGATATATTGGACGACTATATTCGGAGTTCGGAAAGGTTCCGAGTGATTCGGGTATTTTCGGGAGTACCGGGGAGTTACGGGAATACGGGGAAGAGTATTGGGCCTTGATGGGCTTTAGTGGGAAGAGGAGAAAAAGGCTGCGCCCCCCCCCCCCTCCCCTCTAGTCCGAATTGGACTAGGGAAAAGGGGGCCGGCCACCTCTCCTTCTCCTCCTATTCCTTCTCCCTTCCTCCCCTCTTGGTGGACTCCTACTAGGACTTGGAGTCCTAGTAGGACTCCCTATCCTGGCCGCACCTTTGCCTTGGCCGGCCTCCTCCTCCTCCATCCTTTATATACGGAGGCAGGGGCACCTCTAAACACACAAGTTGACACAAGTTGATCCACGTGATCGATTCCTTAGCCGTGTGCGGTGCCCCCTGCCACCATATTCCTCGATAATACTGTAGCGGAGTTTAGGCGAAGCCCTGCTGCTGTAGTTCATCAAGATCGTCACCACGCCGTCGTGCTGACGAAACTCTTCCCCGACACTTTGCTGGATCGGAGTCCGGGGATCGTCATCGAGCTGAACGTGTGCTCGAACTCGGAGGTGCCGTAGTTTCGGTGCTTGATCGGTTGGATCGTGAAGACGTACGACTACTTCCTCTACGTCGTGTCATTGCTTCCGCAGTCGGTCTGCGTTGGGTACGTAGACAACACTCTCCTCTCGTTGCTATGCATCACATGATCCTGTGTGCGCGTAGGAAAATTTTTGAAATTTTTACGAAACCCAACAGTGGCATCCGAGCCTAGGTTAATGATGTTGATGTTATATGCACGAGTAGAACACAAGTGAGTTGTGGACGATACAAGTCATACTGCCTACCAGCATGTCATATTTTGGTTCAGCGGTATTGTTGGACGAGACGACCCGGAACAACCTTACGCGTACGCTTACGCGAGACCGGTTCCCTCGACGTGCTTTGCACAGAGATGGCTTGCGGGCGACTGCCTCTCCAACTTTAGTTGAACCAAGTATGGCTACGCCCGGTCCTTGCGAAGGTTAAAACGGAGTCTATTTGACAAACTATCGTTGTGGTTTTGATGCGTAGGTGAGATTGGTTCTTACTTAAGCCCGTAGCAACCACGTAAAACATGCAACAACAAAGTAGAGGACGTCTAACTTGTTTTTGCAGGGCATGTTGTGATGTGATATGGTCAAGGCATGATGCTGAATTTTATTGTATGAGATGATCATGTTTTGTAACCAAGTTATCGGCAACTGGCAGGAGCCATATGGTTGTCGCTTTATTGTATGCAATGCAATCGCGATGTAATGCTTTACTTTATTACTAACCGGTAGTGATAGTCGTGGAAGCATAAGATTGGCGAGACGACAACGATGCTACGATGGAGATCAAGGTGTCGCGCCGGTGACGATGGTGATCATGACGGTGCTTCGGAGATGGAGATCACAAGCACAAGATGATGATGGCCATATCATATCACTTATATTGATTGCATGTGATGTTTATCTTTTTATGCATCTTATCTTGCTTTGATTGACGGTAGCATTATAAGATGATCTCTCACTAAATTATCAAGAAGTGTTCTCCCTGAGTATGCACCGTTGCAAAAGTTCTTCGTGCTGAGACACCACGTGATGATCGGGTGTGATAGGCTCTACGTTCAAATACAACGGGTGCAAAACAGTTGCGCACGCAGAATACTCAGGTTAAACTTGACGAGCCTAGCATATGCAGATATGGCCTCGGAACACGGAGACCGAAAGGTCGAGCATGAATCATATAGTAGATATGATCAACATAATGATGTTCACCGATGAAACTACTCCATCTCACGTGATGATCGGATATGGTTTAGTTGATTTGGATCACGTGATCACTTAGAGGATTAGAGGGATGTCTATCTAAGTGGGAGTTCTTAAGTAATATGATTAAATTGAACTTAAATTTATCATGAACTTAGTCCTGGTAGTATTTTGCAAATCATGTTGTAGATCAATAGCTCGCGCTGTTGCTTCCCTGTGTTTATTTTGATATGTTCCTAGAGAAAATTGTGTTGGAAAAATGTTAGTAGCAATGTTGCGGATTTGATCCGTGATCTGAGGTTAAATCCTCATTGCTACACAGAAGAATTATGTCCTTAATGCACCGCTAGGTGACAGACCTATTGCAGGAGCAAATGCAGACGTTATGAACGTTTGGCTAGCTCAATATGATGACTACTTGATAGTTTAAGTGCACCATGCTTAACGGCTTAGAATCGGGAATTCAAAGATGTTTTGAACATCATGGACCATATGAGATGTTCCAGTAATTGAAGTTAATATTTCAAACAAATACCCGAGTTGAAGAGATATGAAGTCTCCAACAAAGTTCTATAGCTAAAAGATGGAGGAGAATCGCTCAACTAGTGAGCATGTGCTCAGATTGTCTGGGTACTTCAATCGCTTGAATCAAGTGGGAGTTAATCTTCCAGATAAAATAGTGATTGACAGAATTCTCTAGTCACCATCACCAAGTTAGTAGAACTTCGTGATGAACTATAGTATGCAAAGGATGATGAAAATGATTCCCGAGCTCTTCGTGATGTTGAAATCAACGAAGGTAGAAATCAAGAAAGAGCATCAAGTGTTGATGGTTGACAAGATCACTATTTTTCAAGAAAAGGGCAAAGGGAAAGAAAGGGAACTTCAAGTAGATTGACAAGCAAGTTGTCACTCCCACGAAGAAGCCCAAAGCTGAACCAAAGCCTGAAACTGAGTGCTTACACTGCAAAGGAAATGGTCACTGGAAGCGGAACTACCCTAAATATTTGGTGGATAAGAAGGATGGCAAAGTGAAAAAGGGTATATTTGATATACAGGTGTTTGATGTGTGCTTTACTAGTGTTTATAGCAACCCCTCGGTATTTGGTACTGGTTCAGTTGCTAAGAGTAGTAACTCGAAACGGGAGTTGCAGAATAAACAGAAACTAGTTAAGGGTGAAGTGATGATGTGTGTTGAAAGTAGTTTTCAAGATTGATATGATCATCATCGCACACTCCCTATTCTTTCGGGATTAGTGTTGAACCTAAATAAATGTTATTTGGTGTTTGCGTTGAGCATGAATATGATTTGATCATGTTTATTGCAATACGGTTATTCATTTAAGTAAGAGAATAAACTGTTGTTCTATTTACATGAATAAAACCTTATATGGTTACACACCCAATGAAAATGGTTCATTGGATCTCGATCGTAGTGATACACATATTCATAATATTGATGCCAAAAGATGCAAAGTTAATAATGATAGTGCAACTTATTTGTGGCACTGCCGTTTGGGTCATATCGGTGTAAAGCGCATGAAGAAACTCCATAAAGATGGATTTTCGGAATCACTTGGTTATGAATCATTTGATGCTTGCGAACCGTGCCTTTTGGGCAAGATGACTAAAACTCCGTTCTTCGGAACAATGGAACGAGTTACTTACTTGTTGGAAATAATACATACCGATGTATGCGATCCAATGAGTGCTGTTGCTCGTGGCAAGCATCGTTGTTTTCTGACCTTCACAAGATGATTTGAGCAGATATGGGTATATCTACTTGATGAAACATAAGTCTGAAACATTTGAAAAGTTCAAAGAATTTCAGAGTGAAGTGAAAAATCATCGTAACAAGAAAATAAAGTTTCTACGATCTGATCGTAGAGAAGAGTATTTGAGTTACGAGTTTGGCCTTCAGTTAAAAAGAATGTGAAATAGTTTCACTACTTATGCCACCTAGAACACCACAATATAATGGTGTGTCCGAACGTCATAACCGTACTTTATTAGATATGGTGCGATCTATGATGTGTCTTACCGATCTACCACTATCGTTTTGGGGTTATGCATTAGAGACAGCTGCATTCACGTTAAATAGGGCACCATCAAAATCCGTTGAGACGACGCCTTATGAACTGTGGTTTAGCAAGAAACCAAAGTTGTCGTTTCTTAAATTTGGGGTTGCGATGCTTATATGAAAAAGTTTCATCCTGATAAGCTCAAACTCAAATCGGAGAAGTGCGTCTTCATAGGATATCCAAAGGAAACTATTGGATACACCTTCTATCACAGATCCGAAAGGCAAGACTTTTGTTGCTAAATTCGGAAACTTTCTGGAGAAGGAGTTTCTCTCGAAAGAAGTGAGTGGGAGGAAAGTAGAACTTGACGAGGTAACTGTACCTGCTCCCTTACTGGAAAGTAGTTCATCACAGAAAACTGTTTCAGTGACATCTACACCAGTCAGTGAGGAAGCCAATGATAATGATCATGAAACTTCAGATCAAGATACAACTGAACTTCGTAGATCAACCAGAGTAAGATCCGCACCAGAGTGGTACGGTAATCCTGTTCTGGAGGTCATGCTACTAGATCATGATGAACCTACGAACTATGAAGAAGCGATGGTAAGCCCAGATTCCGCAAAGTGGCTAGAAGCCATGAAATCTGAGATATGATCCATGTATGAGAACAAAGTGTAGACTTTGATTGACTTGCCCGATGATCGGTGAGTCATTAAGAATAAATGGATCTTCAAGAGGAAGACAGACGTTGATAGAAGTGTTACTATCTACAAAGCTAGACTTGTCGAAAAAGGTTTTTGACAAAGTTCAAGGAATTGACTACGATGAGACCTTCTCACCCGTAGCGATGCTTAAGTCCGTCCGAATCATGTTAGCAATTGCCGCATTTTATGATTATGAAATTTGGCAGATGGATGTCAAAACTGCATTCCTGAATGGATTTCTGGAAGAAGAGTTGTATATGATGCAACCGGAAGGTTTTGTCGATCCAAAGGGAGCTAACAAAGTGTGCAAGCTCCAGCGATCCATTTATGGACTGGTGTAAGCCTCTCAGGGTTGGAATAAACGTTTTGATAGTGTGATCAAAGCATTTGGTTTTATACAGACTTTTGGAGAAGCCTGTATTTACAAGAAAGTGAGTGGGAGCTC
This sequence comes from Triticum dicoccoides, assembly GCF_002162155.2. Lineage (NCBI taxonomy): Eukaryota > Viridiplantae > Streptophyta > Magnoliopsida > Poales > Poaceae > Triticum > Triticum dicoccoides. The sequence goes on from NC_041383.1 coordinate 503,220,713, forward strand.
TGTAGCATTTCTGATATTATATGTGGATGACATATTATTGATTGGAAATGATATAGAATTTCTGGATAGCATAAAGGGATACTTGAATAAAAGTTTTTCAAGAAAAGACCTCAGTAAAAGCTACTTATATATTGAGAATCAAGATCTATTGAGATAGATCAAGACACTTGATAAGATTTTCAATAACTACATACCTTGGCAAGATTTTGAAATAGTTCAAAATGGAACAGTTAAAAAAGGAGTTCTTGCCTGTGTTGCAAAGGTATGAAATTGAGTAAGACTCAAATCCCGATCACAGCAGAAAATAGAAAGAGAATGAAAAGTCATTCCCTATGCCTCAGTCATAGGTTCTATAAAGTATGCTATGCTATGTACCAGACCTATTGTATACCTTGCTCTGTATTTGGCAAGGGAGTACAATAGTGATCTAGGAGTAGATCACTGGACATTGGTCAAGAATATCCTTAGTAAGGACTAAGGAGATGTTTCTCGATTATGGAGGTGATAAAAGAGTTTGTTGTAAAAGTTACATCAGTGCAAACTTTTACACTGATCCAGATGACTCTAAGTCTCAATCTGGATACATATTGAAAGTGGGAGCAATTAGCTAGAGTAGCTCCGCACAGAGCATTGTAGACATAGGATATTTGCAAAATACATACGGCTCTGAATATGACAGACCCGTTGACTAAGCTTCTCTCACGAGCAAAACATGATCACACCTTAGTACTCTTTGGGTGTTAATCACATAGCGATGTAAACTAGATTACTGAATCTAGTAAACCCTTTGGGTGTTGGTTATATAGCGATGTGAACTATGGGTGTTAATCACATGGTGATATGAACTATTGCTGTTAAATCACATGGCGATATGAACTAGATTATTGACTCTAGTGCAAGTGGGAGACTGAAGGAAATATGCCCTAGAGGCAATAATAAAGTTATTATTTATTTCCTTATATCATGATAAATGTTTATTATTCATGCTAGAATTGTATTAACCGGAAACATAATACATGTGTGAATACATAGACAAACAGAGTGTCACTAGTATGCCTCTACTTGACTAGCTCGTTAATCAAAGATGGTTATGTTTCCTGACCATGAACAATGAGTTGTTATTTGATTAACGAGGTCACATCATTAGTTGAATGATCTGATTGACATGACCCATTCCATTAGCTTAGCACCTGATCGTTTAGTATGTTGCTATTGCTTTCTTCATGACTTATACATGTTCATATGACTATGAGATTATGCAACTCCCGTTTGCCGGAGGAACACTTTGGGTGCTACCAAACGTCACAACGTAAATGGGTGATTATAAAGGAGCATTACAGGTGTCTCCAAAGGTAGATGTTGGGTTGGCGTATTTCGAGATTAGGATTTGTCACTCCGATTGTCGGAGAGGTATCTCTGGGCCCTCTCGGTAATGCACATCACATAAGCCTTGCAAGCACTGCAACTAATATGTTAGTTGTGAGATGATGTATTACGGAACGAGTAAAGAGACTTGCCGGTAACGAGATTGAACTAGGTATTGGATACCGACGATCAAATCTCGGGCAAGTAACATACCGATGACAAAGGGAACAACGTATGTTGTTATGCGGTCTGACCGATAAAGATCTTCGTAGAATATGTAGGAGCCAATATGGGCATCCAGGTCCCGCTATTGGTTATTGACCGGAGACATGTCTCGGTCATGTCTACATTGTTCTCGAACCCGTAGGGTCCGCACGCTTAAGGTTACGATGACAGTTATATTATGAGTTTATGCATTTTGATGTACCGAAGGAGTTCGGAGTCCCGGATGAGATCGGGGACATGACGAGGAGTCTCGAAATGGTCGAGGCGTAAAGATCGATATATTGGACGACTATATTCGGACATCGGAAAGGTTCCGAGTGATTCGGGTATTTTTCGGAGTACCGGGTAGTTACGGGAGAAGTAATGGGCCTTGATGGGCTTTAGTGGGAAGAGGAAAAAGGCTGCTGCGCCCCCCTCCCCTTTGGTCCGAATTGGACTAGGGAAAAGGGGGCCGGCCACCTCTCCTTCTCCTCCTATTCCTTCTCCCTTCCTCCCCTCTTGGTGGACTCCTACTAGGACTTGGAGTCCTAGTAGGACTCCCTATCCTGGCCGCACCTTTGCCTTGGCCGGCCTCCTCCTCCTCCATCCTTTATATACGGAGGCAGGGGCACCTCTAAATACACAAGTTGACACAAGTTGATCCACGTGATCGATTCCTTAGCCGTGTGCGGTGCCCCCTGCCACCATATTCCTCGATAATACTGTAGCGGAGTTTAGGCGAAGCCCTGCTGCTGTAGTTCATCAAGATCGTCACCACGCCGTCGTGCTGACGAAACTCTTCCCCGACACTTTGCTGGATCGGAGTCCGGGGATCGTCATCGAGCTGAACGTGTGCTCGAACTCGGAGGTGCCGTAGTTTCGGTGCTTGATCGGTTGGATCGTGAAGACGTACGACTACTTCCTCTACGTCGTGTCATTGCTTCCGCAGTCGGTCTGCGTTGGGTACGTAGACAACACTCTCCTCTCGTTGCTATGCATCACATGATCCTGTGTGCGCGTAGGAAAATTTTTGAAATTACTACGAAACCCAACATGGTTGAATTGACAACTCAACTGCTAATACTCAAGAATATTCTTTGACTCCTCTTGTGTCGAATCAATAAATTTGGGTTGAATAATTTACCCTCAAAAGCTCTTGCGATCCCCTACACTTGTGGGTTATCACAGTGCAAAGCCGCCGAATAAGAAGATCAGTCCGGGGAGAAAGGTCTCACCCTGGATTGATTTGTTGATGATCGAAGGAGCCATCAAGCCTTATGATGATGACACAGTGGAACTCTCAATGAAAGCACCAATGTCGGTGTCAAAACCGGGGGATCTCGGGTAGGGGGTCCCGAACTATGCGTCTAAGGCTAATGGTAACAGGAGGCGGGGGACATGATGTTTACCCAGGTTCGGGCCCTCTCTATGGAGGTAATACCCTACTTCCTGCTTGATTGATCTTGATGATATGATTATTACAAGAGTTGATCTACCACGAGATCGTAGAGGCTAACCCTAGAAGCTAGCCTATGATTATGATCGTTATTCTTGTCCTACGGACTAAACCCTCCGGTTTATATAGACACCGGAGGGGGCTAGGGTTACATAGAGTCGGTTACAGAGAAGGAAATCTACATATCAGAATAGCCAAGCTTGCCTTACACGCAAAGGAGAGTCCTACCCGGACATGGGACGAAGTCTTCTATCTTGTATCTTCATAGTCCAACAGTCTGGCTAAAGTATATAGTCCGGCTGTCCGAGGACCCCTTAATCCAGGACTCCCTCACTCGGTGCCTCGATTTTCGGAATGATCATTAAGATAAAGATCCGTTGAGGTATGTTTGATAAAGTATGAATTAATGGCAGGTGACGTCATGGTGGCTTATCACAAATCCAGAAGATGATGTCATGGCGGGTTATAAATTCTCGTGCAAATAAAGAGGAGAAGATTTTTCTAAGTATTGAAGATTGACATGAACCCGTTCAAATCAATCTGGGGCCTAATGTTGGGGATATAACTATTAGGCATGACCCACCCAGGAGGGGCCGGGTCATACCTATGGTGATTCATCATTATGAAGCCCATGAAGATACTTGAAGATGGCGGTTCAGCTAAGGGCCCAAGGCCCAAAGGCGACTTAAGGACCGTAGAGATAAACTGCCATGTATGTATGACTTGTATTGTAAGGCAAGAATAGATAGTCACCGAGCTGGACACTATTTATGAGCTAGCCGGGACTCTGTGAGCCGCTGGGTGTCGACCTCTCTATATAAAGGGACGACCCGCCAGTGGTTCAGGGCAACAAACAACAGATCGAAAGCTAGGTCAAGCGGATTCGCTCCCTGGTAATCGAGACATAAGCAATACCACCCAAAATTGGGTCGTAGGCTTTTACCTTCACCGCAAGGGGTCGAACCAGAATAAACTCCCGTGTCCTTTGTCCCGTTTAACCCATATAAGCTTCCTAGTTGCGATGGCTCCACTACTAAGTCCTTCTGCTAGGACATCTGTCGTGACCTTTCCACGACACCCTTCAACTTCAACCCAACTCCATCCTCCTCCTGTCCATCTTTGCTTTTTACTATGAGGCCTTTGTGGGCGTGAGGCCCTCCGTGCCGCTCCTCTGCCACTTCTTTAGCTTGCGGCTTCATGACCCAATGCAGCGCTCTGCTTGTGTGCCTTCATCGCGGTCCCCAAGGGGAACATCCTCAAGAAGGTCAGGAAGAAGGGGGAAGGCTTCTGGCACCACTGGGTCTCTTCCTGGACAACCAGGGCCTCAACCGCAGCTAGAGCTGCCAATAGAGCTGCCTGAGCAGCTCGAGAGGTGGGTCCACACAAAGCCTACTGACCCCCGAGCGGAGCCTATCCTGGCGAGGGATAAACTCGGACTTGGAGGCCAAGCGGCTGACAGGAGGCATGTTGGTGAAGGAGTTCTTGACACAGTGCCTCGCACCGCTCCAGTCGGACATGAGGCCCATGTGGGAGTTATGGGGCAGGAGGGACGACGCGAGGCTTCGCCCTACCAGCCTGACAGGCAAGGAACTAGATAAGGTCATGGTCATCCTGCTGAACAGCGACCTGGGACACTGACGGTGTCCTGGACTAGGGGGTACTCACCACATCATCTCCCGACCAGGTGGATCGGGCCGAGGACCCCCATGGCGGTTCACTCATGGGCCACTTCGGGCAGCCCATGCCACATACAAGGAGTATTCCACAAGATTTGGTGATCAAGACAAGGACTCCTCTCCACCAACGTATTCGGCTAGGACTCTTGTTATCCTAGGCGTCTGGTGCATTATATAAGCCAAGGCCAGGCAAGTCGATAGATCATGATGGCAATCATACAAGCTAGATTTCTAGGGTTTAGCCATTACGATCTCCTAGTAGATCAACTCTTGTAATACTCATATTCATCAAGATCAATCAAGCAGGAAGTAGGGTATTACCTCCGTAGTGAGGGCCCGAACCTGGGTAAACATCGTGACCCCTGTCTCCTGTTACCATCGACCTTAGACGCATAGTTCAAAACCCCCTTGTTGGGAAACGTAGTAATTTCAAAAAAAATCCTACGCACATGCAAGATCATGGTGATGCATAGCAACGAGAGGGGAGAGTGTCATCCACGTACCCTCGTAGACTGTAAGTGGAAGCGTTATGACAATGTGGTAGATGTAGTCGTATGTCTTCACGATTGACCGATCCTAGTACCGAACGTATGGCACCTCCGCGATATGCACACGTTCAACTCGGCGACGTCCCACGAACTCACGATCCAGTATAGCTTCGAGGGAGAGTTCCGTCAGCACGATGGCGTGATGACGATGTTGATAAAGCTATCGACATAGGGCTTCGCCTAATCACCGCTACTATATGACCGAGGTGGATTATGGTGGAGGGGGGCACCGCACATGGCTAAAGATCAATTATCAACTTGTGTGTCTTGGGGTGCCCCCCTGCCCCCGTATATAAAGGAGCTAATGGGAGGTGGCCGGTCAGGAGGAGTGCGCGCCAAGGGGGGAGTCCTACTCCCATCGGGAGTAGGACTCCTCCTTTCCTA